>NC_135349.1:13705711-14012836 GCF_023851605.1 Tamandua tetradactyla | reverse complement strand
ACCATTCAACCAGGCTGTACTGGCCCAAGACCCACCATATGCCAAACATAATGTTGATTGCTTTCACAGAAGTTATTATTTTTTTATTCCTCACAAAATCTTATGGTGGACTTATAACCTCATTTTTATAGATTCTTCTTTGAACCTTAGATTTCTCAATAATTCGTCCACAAGTTCAGACTCTTTCAAATCACAAGGTAAATGGGAGGTCTGAATTTTAAGCTCTGGTCCCCAGTCTAATTGTCTTTCCTTTATACCAGAGAAAACTCTCTCAAGGTTGACCACACTCGCTACTTGTTTTGTATTCATCAGAGTATTCAGTTATATGCTTCACGTATAATTAAAATGTATTAAATCTTGATTAAGTCTTTGAGAAGGACACTGTAGGGATGCTTTCTAAGACTCCTTCTTTACTTTTAACTTAATTTCTTCCTTACTTTAAGATGCTAAATGGAATTAAAAATGCGAGGTGATTTAAAATTATGCATTAGGATTTTGTTAATAATGTTATGACTGTTCTTAAGATAAATATGATTTGGGGTTCACTGAACTGTTTGTGGTTTGCTTATATGAGTTGGTTTATGGTTTAGTACAAACTGGTGAGGAAGAAGACAGGGTCAGAGTTGGAGACCCGGGACCTAGAGCTAGGCTGTGCTAGTGCTTTGAGAAGACTTTGATGTTATTTGGAATTTGATATTTATGGGCCTGCTTAGTAGACAGAGTTAACTGGGAGCCCCAAAAGTTTGTTCAGCTGACTTGTTCTCTAGCTGCATAGGTTTGCTTTAAATGAAGCTGGGGGTCCACTACCAAGGATGCTTCTATCTGCATAGTGACCCAGGATCATGGCCATCCTTGGGAAGCCATGTGGTCAACACTGGACTATCTTGACCATCAGTTATACCAAAGCACCGCGTAAGTCTAGAATGGTGGCTGGGTTCTCAACACCTGAATCCCCCCAATTTTTCCTGCCTCAACATCTCCCAACCCCACCCTACAAGGTACCTAAATGAAAAATATGCACAGAGTGAAGGATCAGGAAAAAGCACACTTTTATACCAAAAAGTTTTTGTTCTAAACCATAGTGTGGTCCATGGTGAGCTAGACTGATGGGGTGGAGGCTTTTTTTTTCTTGGCCTAAGACACAGATTCAAGGCAGGATGGGTGTCCTCTTCTGCCCCTTTGCTTCTATGACAAATCACTTCAATTTTGGCCTTCTATATCCTTTCACTCTAAAGAGACAGGCCTATTTAAGGAAACATTAGCAACCCACTGGAGAAAGGAATAGAGGTTTGCTCTCACGCCGAATATAGAGCTAGCCACTCATCCTTCCTGGAGTGAAGGACCATTAACCTTTTGAGAAAGAGAGAGAGAGAGAGATTGAGATCTGAACAAAAAGGTCACAAAGATATAGTTGGACCTTCTCAGGGTTGACGGCTTCTAAATAGGAGCTTCCTCTAACCCCCCTTTCCTCCCCAGGTCTATAGAGGTAAGAAAGAAAAATGAAATACCAAGTGAGGAAAAGAAACAGTACCTATTCCCCTGACATAATGACCCAATGACTGTTTTGTGCTTGACCAATGCACTTGGGCTCTGCTAGAGGAGAGGGTTGAGGGTGGTAGAGAGGAGTGATAGCTCTCTCTATGATCCAGGACCAGGTACTGCTGATTCTGACCAGGTAAATGTGGAAGCATCAGATAAAGGTGCCATCAAAACCTACATAGGGAGTCAGAACTGAATTCTGAGAAGGCCTGTACTCAGGCCTTTGGGTGCCTCTCTCATTTAAAAGAAGTCGATCATCGGTTTGGCAGTTTTGGGGCTCTATCCAAGGTCTTGCATAGGAGCTTGCAGAGTTGGGGGAGCTCATAAAACATACCTGGGAATGACACTGCCATACTACAAAAAGTGAGTAGGAAACACCAAAAGTGATAGGAAACATCAAATGCTATGGGTCTGGCAATACTGACAAAGAAGAAAATGGAGATGACACAAACTAAATACATCAGGAATTAAAAGAAGGACTATCCTTAGTGGAGAGATAACAAGGGACTTCTAGGAATAACTCCACACCTAAAAATACTACAACTTATATGAAATGGACCATTTCCTCAAAAAATCACAAACTGCTCAAACTCACCCAAGAGGAGAGAGATAATATGAGCCTTTAATTAAATTCATTAAAGAAATTGAATTCAAAGTTGTAGACCACCTGAAAAAGAAATCTCTTGAACCAAATGGTTTCACTGAATATCACAAAGCATTTAAAGGATAAATATCACCAGGTCCACATAACTTTTTCCAGAAACTAGAGGGGTAGAACACTTACCAACTCATTCTATTAGGCCAGTATAACATTGGTATAAAAATAGGTAGAGATAATATAAAAAAAGAAAACTACAAACAAATTCTTTATGAATATAGGTGAAAAATCCTTATAAATATTAGCATATTGGTAAATTGAACTCAGCAATATATAAAAAGACAAGTGTACTGTGATAAGTGGAGTTTCTCCTAGGGATGCAAGTGTGGTTTGATATTCAAAAACTCATCAGTGTAGTCTACCATATTAATAATCTAAAGAAGAAAAGCCGCATGATCATAGTAATTACTGTAGAAAAAGCATTTGGTAAAATTTAATTATTTGTGATACAAATTCTCAGCAAATTATGAATAGAAGGGAACTTCCTTAATCTGATAAAGGGCACCTATAAAAAATTATAGCTAATGTCACTTTATTGTGAAAGACTAAATGCTTTCCCTTCAAGATTGAGACCAAGGTAAGGATGTTCACTTTCACCAATTGTATATTCAATATCATACTTGAAGTTCCAGCCAGTGCAATGAGGCAAGAAAAAAAAAGGCAAACAGATTGGAAAGAAAGAAAGAAAGAAAAATATCTCTACTCACAGGTGACATGTTTTCCACATAGAAATTTCCAAGGAATCTATAAAATGCGTCCTAGAACTAAGAAGTGAGTTTAGCAAGATCATAAGATGAATTTTAGCAATGAAAAATTGAAAACATAAAATAAAAACAAATGCCATCTATAATAATTCAGGAAATGAAATATTTAGGTACAGAATCTGCATGCTGAAAATTATAAAACACTGATGAATGAAATTAAAGACCTAAATAGAAGAAGGGGTATACAGCATTCATGGATTAGAAGATTCAACATAATAAAGATATGAAATCTTCTCACATTGATCTATAGATTTAATGCAATTACAATGAAATGCAAGCAAGAATTTTGTAGATATAGTAAAACTTATTCTAAAATTCACATGGAAAGGCAGAGGAAACAGAATAGCCAACATTTTTTTTTTGACAAAGAAGAATATAGTGGAAGGAATCATAGTAGCCAATATTAAGATTTGACATAAGACTACAGTAATCGAAACCATGTGGTGTTGGCAAAGGAATAGACACCTAGATCAATGAGAACAGAATAGGGGGTCCAGAAATAGACCTAAATAAATATGGCTAATTGATTTTTGACAAATGTGTAAAGGAAATTCAATGAGAAAAAGTAGCCTTTTCCATAAATGATGTTGAATCAATTTGAAATCATATACTTCCTTTTCTTTGTTTTTTTAAACATTTTTATTGTGAAATATTTATGCAAGAAAGTGAAAAATGTCTAAGTACAGTTTAATGAGTAGTTATAGAGAAAATTTCAAAGTATGATATGGGTTACAGTTCCACAATTTCAGTTATTTCCTTCTAGCTGTTCTAAGAATTAGAGGCTAACAAGAAATGTCAATATAGTTATTCAGTAGTCACAATCATTTGTTAAATCCTGTCTTCTCTGTTACAACTCCTCCCTCTCATTTGATCCTTCTCCCAGTCTTCAAGGATATTAAGGCAATGACCATTCTAATTTCTTCATGTTGAAAAGGGGTGTTGACATTATAGGGTAGGGGATACAAATGGCTGAGGTTCTTGGAAAGACTCTGGGTTTCAGGGCTTATCTGGCATAGGAAAAATCTAGAAATCTTAAGTTTCTCATTGCATGCCTCACAATTTCGTTCCTTTCTGAAGGTGCTCAATATTCTATTGTATCTATACACCACAATTCACCCTTCTGCTTCTCAGCTGATGTAGTCTTTAGACACCTCCTTCCATTGGGTAGCATGAATAATGTCACTATGAACATCAGTGTGCAAATGTCTGAAAAGGAATCTTGATCTAAACTTTATACCTAATACAAAAAAAATGAACTCAAAATGGATCACTCATCTGATGTAAAATTAAAACTTTCAGAAGAAATTATTGCAAAAACATCTTTGTGACATGGGGCTAGGCAAAGAGCACTTAGTGATAATATCAAAACATAATTCACAAAAGAAAAAACTTATAAATTGGATTTCATTAAAATTATAAAATTTTGTTCTGTAGAAAACACTAAAAGAGTGAAAACACAATACAGACTGGGTGAAATATTTGCAAATTTGCATCCAGAATATAAAACTCTCCAAACTCACCAATAAGAAAACAAACAACCCAATTGAAAAAAAAACAAACAGGTAAAAGCTGTGAACAGACACTTCACCAAACAAGATGTGTGGATGTCAAATAAGCATGGGAGAAAGATGTTCAATATCATTTGCCATCAGGGAAATGCAAGTTGAAACCATGATGATATATCAGAACACACCTACCAGAATAGCTAAGTAAAAAAAGTTACTGACAGCACTAATATTTCCAGCGTGGAGCAATTGGAACTTCCATGCATTGACATTAGCAGTGCACAGTGGTGCCTGCACTCTGGAAAAGTTTGGCAGCTTCTTTAAATTTAATCATAGGATTCCCATTTGACCCAACAATCCCACTCCTAGATCTACCCCAGAGAAATGAAAATACATTGTCACGTGATGATTTGCACACACAGGTTTATGTTAGGTCTGTAGGCTTTCCAGCAAAATTGGAAACAGCAAAATATCCTTCAGTGAGTGGATAAACAAATTCTGGTGCCTGAAATGGGATACTACTTCACAATAAAAGGGAATGAACTAGTGACACACACAACTTGAATTCTGCATTTCTCTTAATGAAAGAAGCCGGCCTCAAAGTTTACATACAGTGTGAATCCATTTTTCAACTTTTTTTTTAAATTGCAAAATATAACATGCATACAAAGCAAAGAAAGAAAAAAACTAATAATTTTCCAAACACACTTCAACAAATAGTTCCAGAACAGATCCCAGAGCTTGCCATGTGTTACAATTCCATCATCTCAGATTTTTCCTTTTTGCTGCTCCAAAACACTGGAGACAAGAAGCCATATTAATAAAGTGATTCAGCAGCCACACTCATTTGTTAAATCCCATTTTCTCTGTTATACTTCCTCCTTCTCCTTTAATCCTTCTCCCAATCTATAGGGATCTTTAGGCGATGCTCTAACCTTTTCATATTGAGAAGGGGTGTCGACATTAAAGGGGAGAGGGATGTATTCAATCGATAATCTTGGTGAGGCTGGTCTCTCTGGGTTTCAGAATTTATCTGATTTAGGAACCCTCTGGGAATTATAGGTTCCAGGACAGCAAACTTAGTACATGAAATCTTTATAAAGTCTTAGTTCAAACACCAGGTGCTGCATATATTCAAAAACTGTCTCCTCTTACTTGCCTTGACATGCCCTGACATGTCCAAACATCTCTCCTTCTTGCAAACCTTGCTAATCTAACCCCCTGCCTAGCAACTCCTGAGCACATATCACCACACCCCCTAACCAATCCACATCCTACACGACTCCATACCAGCCATCCATCAAAGTTTCCCCGCCCCCGTTACCTCCCCTTCACCAACCCTATATATTCCCTGTGTTTCCCCCTCTCGGGAGCCTAGCCTGTAAGCCTTGCCAGCCAGCTAGGTTCCGCGAGCCACCCCTGCAATAAACTGTTGCAAATATTCGTTGCTCTCGGTTTATTGTGCTTGCGCGCCCTCCAGACCTTCGAGCCCCGTGGTTTCGGCTGATGCCGCTCTCCAGCCGACCCACACCCGAGGACGAGACCCCAGTGCGGTCGGGCAAGGCAAGCCCCACGCCGCAACCAGGTTCTTAAGAGTCAACTGGAGTGATGTTGGTTGGGGTTTAGCAAACCATGGCAATGAACACAATGAAATATCTAACTAAAGCTTGCATAAGAGCAGCCTCCAAGAACAATCTCTTTATTCTATTTGATCTCTCTTGACCACTGATGCCTTAATTTATTACCCTTTCTTTTCCCCTTTTGGTCCCGAAGATATTGTCGATCCCACAGTGCCAAGGCCAGATTCAGCCTTGGCAGTCACGCCCCACATTGTCAGGGAGATTTTTACCCCTGAATGTCATGTCTCACTGTTGAAGGAAGGGTAATGATCTTCTTGGCAGGATTGGGCTTAGAGAAAGACAGGCTACATCTGAGAAACAAAAGAGATTTCCTGAAAGCAAATCTTAGGTCTTGGTATGGGTAGTCTTAGCTTCTCCCCTACAGAAATAAGTTTCATAAGGGCAAGCCTCAAACTCAAGGGCTGGGCCTATTCTTTTGGGAATCTGCAATGGTTGAGAGGGTACCTAGTTTCCCAGATGGGAAGGTTTAATAGTTCCACAAATAGAGAGAGTCCTCAAGGGACTCTACCAATACTTTTTAATTATCAGCCCACCATAGTCTGAGAATGTATCCTGGTGTTACATTAAGCTATTCAGAATTACCAGGCTTCATTACTGTTCTGGACTGCACATGTTTGGGTTTAAATATCCAGACAGGTTGATTTAGATTATATGTTACCGAAAATTTAGGTTCTAGACATAATAGGCCTCTCTGCCTTTGGTGTCATATAGTAGGTAAAGGTCTAGATAGAGTATATACACGATCACCTTTTACCCTGAGTTCTGATTTATCTTATACCCAGCCAGACTGGCTTCATTTTTAACTCTAAATGAAGCCTGATCTCCTTTTCGGTTAAACTGTTACTATAAATAGCTATGCTAACTTTTAGGGCTGTAGCACTCCATTTCTGTGTCTCAGGTGTCACAGAATTATTCAAAGTTCCAGGGAAATACAGACTGATACACATATAACTCAGTGTCTCAAAATCTAGAAATACGTTTGCAACTTCAGACCAAGTGTTGCTCCTATAAGGGCTTACAAATATAGGCTCCAATTTCCTTTTACATATTTTCTGAAAGAGACCTTAGCATATCTGTTTTTTTGTTTCTGGCTTATTCTGCACAACACATTGTCCCCAAGGTTTATTCCATTTACTGCATGCCTCTTGACATCCTCTCTTTTTGTAGCTGCACCATGTTCTATCCTATAAGTATATCACAGTTTGCCGTTCTGCTTCTCAGTCTCTGTACCCTTTGGCTCCCTCCATCTATTGGACATCATGGATAATGTCCAAAATAAACAAACCATGTGATACAGTATCCTCACTTGGCTGTACAATCAGCAGCGCTCTCTATTTTAGACAACTTACATTGGTCCATAGCGATAAAGAACAGACAAACACTGTCACCAACTATCAAATCAAAACTACCCCTTATCACCTGTCATCCCCCCCTCCCCAGTTAGTTGACCCTGGTATTGCAGTGGTACTGTTGATGTCTTCCTGTTAATTATTGGCTATAACATGCATTTTTAGTTTTCCCCCACAGGCCTCTATTATTGACTCTTTGTCCACTACCAAACCGTTGAAGTAGTTCATGCAAGAACTTCTTATAATTGTAGATTTAGTAGTGGGATACATGGCAATATACATCACCTTTCAATCATATTCACCTTCAGTGTGATAGTATTACTTATAACCCCACTAATGAGTTGCCATCACTTCTATCCATTACCTTGCATTTAGGCTCAACCTCATTGGGTAGGTAGCCTTTTCTCCCCATCTCTAGCTCTTGTATTACCTCTAGGTCCACTGTTTCTGCAGTGTAAACGCTGAGGTATCTTTAGCAGAATTATAATAGCGAAGTCATATGGTATCTGTCCTTTTGTGTCTACCTTATTTCACTTAGTCTTATGTCCTCAAGACTCATCCACATTGTCATATGCTTCTGGACCTCATTTTATCTTACTGCTGCATAATATTCCATCCTATGTATTTACCACATTTTGTTTATCCACTCATCTGTTGATGGGCACTTGGATTGTTTCCATCAATTGGCAATTGTGAATAGTGCTGCTATGAACATCAGTGTGCAAAACTCTGTTTGTGTCACTGCTTTCAGTTCTTGGTATATACCAAGAAATGGTACTGCCAGGTCATAGGGCAGCTCGCTATTTAGTTTTCTGAGGAACTGCCAAACAGTTTTCCGCAGCAGCGGCACCATTATACATTCCCACACAACAGTGGATAAATGTTCCAATTTCTCCACATCCTCTCCAACATCTGTAGTTTTCTGTTTGTTTAATAGCAGCCGTTCTGATAAGTGAGAGGTGATATCTCCTCGTTGATTCCATTTTAATGACACTCTTGAAAAGATAAACTATAGTGACAAGGAATGGATCAAGAGTTGACAGGCTTTTGGCATGGGGGAAGGGCTGGCATGGGGGAGTTTTGGGAGTGTTATGGGACTCTCCTGTATCCTTTTTGTGGTGGTGGTTCCATGGATCTATACGTGTGTTAAATTCACAGGCACTGTCCACTGCAAAATGCCAATTTCACAGAATGTTAATTAAAGAAAAATATTCTGGGCTCTCAAAGAAAGACAAGAACAGGGGCTGGATTGAAAGTGAATAGGAAGTAGGATATCAGTTCAGACTCAGGGGAAGAATAAGATTTAAAGTGGACCTCAATGAAGGGCAAGGATTTCAATAATGGGAGAAACGGGAGATGGATGGTGTTTGGGGGGACAGGGTGTGCCAGCTGAAGACACGAAAAAGACACTTCTGGGGGCTGCGCTGTGGTGGTGCAACCTGGGAGAAGAGAGTGAGGGCACAGGGTCATGCCAGCACCACATTGTAGGGGGCTCTGACAGCCCACGTGAGGTCTTTCTACCAAGCTCTTTGGGGGATTTGGAGTTATTAAGCAAGGTTGAACAGAGATCCCAAACCGGAAATCCAGGAGGTTCAAATTCCAGGGGATTTTAAGCTTCCTGAAAGCCCTACAGGGGGAGAAAAGATACTGAAAAAGGGTTTCTTCAATTTTCATTTATAAAATTCCTTCTTAAGTTTACCAATGAGACCCTCCATAAAAGATTGTATTCACGAGGGAAATAATTCTGGGATTGATCTAAATCCTTTAGTCTCAAAGTATTTATGTAAACATCTGTCTCAGTCAGGGTCCCGGCAGGAAACAGATGGCACACTCCGAGGGGGCAGCCGAGGAGAGTGCAGTGACAGACTCCTTACACAGACGTGGGCAGGGTTAGGGGAACCAACAGGAGGTTCTCGGGTACCCCTGGACTCGCCCCTGGGCCTGAAGCTGTAAGGCAACAGGAGGGTTCTTGAAACTTTGCAAGAGCTGATATTGTAGGAGGAGCCTACATGGAGTGTGGCCTGTGGGAAGGAACACAGCTTTGTGGGAGTAAATATCCTGACCCCTCTCTCCTCCTGCCCTTTGATTCTTGCTGGTGCCCACTATTGACCAAACTCAATGAGAGCCCAGGGATTCGGCCCAGTCTCCTGGGGGACTGGGAGTAGGTGGGGGTGGGGAGAAATGTGAAGAGCAGATCTATAGGGGGAAATGAAGAATAACGAGCGCATTGTCATTGCCCACTTGGGCTCAGGTGCCAGGTAGGCAGGGACCTCAGTTTCCAGGGGCTGCAAGGGGAAAGGAGGAAGCTGGGGTATTGGCTGGGGAAACTGAGTTAGACATTGGGATGGCATTGTTCTGACCTTGTGAGGCAGAGCCAGGGGCTCCCGATGTACCTTGTGGATAGATCTGTGAAAGCACTTATTATAGTGCACGAATGACTTGGTTAAAAGTTCAGTGCATATATGTGCCTGGCACAAATGCTCTTCGGAATACTGAGGGGATGAAGGTGGGCCAAGTTCAGGACTCCAAGCCAGTGACCGGATTCTGCGGAGAGATTTCCAGTGATAAGGGCTCACATTTCTGGGAAGGCGCTGGAGGCATTGCCTGGGGACCCAGGCTGGCTGGCTCCTCTCCCTGCCTTTGTTCTACTTTATTTCCATCAATCAGAGATAAGGAGAGCAGCCTGCACTAATGGGATGGAGCATCAACCACAAAGAAGTAGGAGTCAAGAGAAATTATGAAGAAGGAGCTCTGGGGACACGGATGCCTCCTGCCACGCTGTTCCTAATTAGCAGCAGAGGTACTCGGGACCCTTGGAGACCAGCTAACGACCATTAATGCCATGAAAGAGAGTTGCCATCACTGTCACCATCCCCAATGCTTCTCCTTCAGTCCCCATGGCATCTTGTTTTCTTGGCAGGTTTCGATCTTGGCACGGGCTTGATTGGGTGACACCGAGAATGCCCCGAAGCTATGCCCCTAAACTGTTCTAGGACTGCTAAAAAATCATAGACATTTAGAATTGGAAAACCTCAGAAAGCCTCTGGTCCAATTTAATTCAGTCTGCAGAAAGGAAACTGAGGCTGAAACAGGCTAAGTATTCTTTATTGTGTGCTTACTACGAGCTGGGCTCTGCATTCAGCACTTAACATGTAGAATCTCATGTGTTGGGTACATCACACCACAGGGCAGACACTCTTAGCAGGAGGCAACCTAAGGGCTAGAATGAGATCTCCCAACTTCAGGCACAGTCCACCCTATGTGCTGCTAAGGCACCTGTCCCCCGAGGACCACAGCACTGGGTGCTGTGACAAATATGAGAACATCACCAGCAACTCGGGAAAGATGTCCTTGCAGGGTGTGCAGGGTCAGACTAGGCTGACTCAGCTGTGGGTGGAAGCACCTGCTAACCAGCAGCATGGCTGACTACAAGGGCAGCCAGGCAGGGTTGATAGTTATTATTTCCTGATGATGCTTAACTGCCAAATTCTCCTCTTGCGCACGTGTGGGATACCTTAATATGACATTTGCCACGAGTCTCTCTCTGGGTCTCCTAATACCAGTATCATTAACTTGCCAGCCAAATGTGTCTTAGCATCATTGCCCTCCACTATGACCTTTCTACTCATTTGCTCTCACTCATTCATTCATTCATTCCATTCAAACTATCTACTGAGTTATCTACGACCTGCCAGGCACTCTGGGTGCAGAAATGGAAAAGAAAGTCTGTATTAAGACAGGAATCAGCTGGAACTAGCTTAACAGAAAAGGGATGTTTCTTGTATGGATATTGGGGAATTCCCATAGAAAGGGGAAGATGGAAGCAAGACCTCTGCAATGCTTTAGAATCAGCTTTCATCTCTGGTTCCTTCCATGTACTGGGCTTTGTTTCTCTCTTGTTCACAAGCAGCAGGAGATGATATTTGGAAGATTCAGCTGCCCAAAGACAGCTTGACGTTCTCTTGGCTCAAAATCCAGATTCCTGGGAATGAAACTCTAACTGGCCCCAACACAACATGCCACGCCTGATTTCACTTAACTAAGGTGAGGGAAGCCCATCATACTGAGTAATATGGCTGTCAGGGCCTCTGGGATGTCATCTTGTGGATCCGGGTGTTGGAGCAGACCCAACAGCAGGGGACTGAGCAGACAGACCAGCAGGGGCCCTTTCACAGCTTCCGCCATCTAGGAGCTCGCCTGGAAGCAGAGAAGAGGGAGGAGGAAGCCTACAAATGCTGTGCACTGAAGAGTTCAGGAAAGAAGGCTTTTCCAGGTGCAAGAACCTGACTCAGCTTGAGGGCTGTGCAGAAGGTTCTGTGTAATAAACACCACCAGGGCTGAATCTTGGCTGCAGAAGAGGAGGTGTCCATGTGTGCCTGTAGGTGTGTATACATAGTATATGTGCATGTGCATATATGTGTATATGTATGTATGTCTGGGCAAGTATGTGTCTCTGTGAATGTTTATGTGTGCATGTGTAGCAGTGGAAAGTTGAAAAAACAAAACAGTTTGGGAAAGCCTGTTCCTTATGGGAACCTTAGTTATTCTGGAATTTCTAAAGCATAAAATGCAAGGCACAAAGGCTGGGGAAGGTGCTAGGGCATGGAAGCCCTCGTATGCCTTGCTGAGAAGGTTAACTTTTATCCTGTGAGTGATGGATATCCAGCAGAGAATTTTGTAGCAGGGAGAAGAAAAGCGATCTGATTTTCTTGTTCAGAGGATCAGGCTATTTGGGCGACTTGTTGTAGGGAAATGAAACTAGAGTTGGGGAGTGGAAAAAGATGGTGTGTTGGTCCAGGACTTCCACAGAGCAGAAGCCAAGGCAGGATTTAATGGGCAGGGATTTTATTAGGGGAAACACCTGGGATAGGAAATGGGGTGCGAGCTGGCGAAGGCTGGGTGGGCTGTCAGACTCCAATGCAAGCCTGGCCTTAAATGAAGGAAAGTTTGGTGAAAGCATCCTAGACTTCCTTGCAGTTTAGCGAAAGTTTGGCAAGCCTATCGGGGACTTCTTGACCCGCAGCCAGTTATCACGGGAGTCCATGTCTCCCAGGAATGAACTTGCCTTTGTGTTTAATTCTGCCAAGCTCAGTCATTGGCTGGGAGCACAGATCCTGCAAGGATTTCAAAGGGCAGCCTGAAGCCCTGGGTCAATTACACTCCCAGTAGTTGGAGGTCTATAAGGCACCTTCTCATGGCTGTCACAGAATATAAGGCAATAATCCAGAAAGATTATTTAATTAGATTAATTAGGCTAATTAGACCACTAGCAGTGGAGCAAAAGGATGTGAGAGAGATTGGAAGGTATAAGAAACTGGAATTGATAATTGATCAATTACCCTTATGTGCCATTATATACCATTGTGCAAGTTGTGCACTGCACACAACTTTCCCACATGTGTGCAGCTGTCTTGGAATAATATTGTATTTCTATGTCCTGGAATGTCTGGCCTAGTGCCTGACACAGAGCAAGCATTTAACAAATGCATATTGAATATGAAAAATACAGTTTCTGCCACCAGGAAACTAGTCGTCTAAGAGGGTGATGAGCAAATACACAATGAAAATATAAAGTGGGCAGTGCTTATAGCAGGAGAGAGACTGGACTCTAAAATTCATACAGCTCTAAAATTCATGCAGCTAGTTAGCGGCTGATCAGTGACTAGAATCACCTATCTCACTGAGCCAGCCAGACAATTCCCAGGCCTTGGATTCATCAGCCTGGACAAGCAAACTAGAAGGTTCATTTTCTGAGCAACTTTTAAGTGTCAGGAACACCCATTCATGATACAACAAATTCAGTAACACC
The DNA here is from genome assembly GCF_023851605.1 of Tamandua tetradactyla. NCBI lineage: Eukaryota > Metazoa > Chordata > Mammalia > Pilosa > Myrmecophagidae > Tamandua > Tamandua tetradactyla. Next base: position 13,999,572 of record NC_135349.1, on the reverse strand, counting down.
AGCTGTGTTCCAGGCACCGTCCTAGGTGCTGGGAATTTAGCAACGAGCAAAACAGACAAAGCCCCTGCCCTTGTGGGGGAAGAGCCATGTAATAAATAAAGAATAAAAGAACTCAATAGATCGTTATAAGTGATATGGAAGAAATAAAGCAGAATAAAAGGCACAAGGGGTGTGCGTGTGTGTGTGCACGTGCGTGTGTGTATTGGGGGAAGAATTTGCTGTCTTAACTTGGGTGATTAGAGAAGGCCCTACTGATAAGGTGATATTTACTCCTAGATCAAAAAGAGTGGAACAAACTGTGCTGAAGTCTGCAGGTCTGGCATATTTGTTTCAGCATGTGCAAGGAGGTTGGTGCAGCGTGGAGTGAGAGAGAGAGTGTTAAGAAATGAGGTCAGGGGTAAGTTGAGGAATGTCATTCCCGGGAGTTGGCTGGCCTTGCAAGTCCAAGGAAGGACTTTGGGTTGTGCTCTGACTGAGAAGTGAAGCCGCTGGAGGACTTTCAGAGAAGCGTCCCATGGCCTGTCACGTTTGAAAAGGACCTCTCCAGCTGCCGGTTTGAAGAAATACAACAGGGAGGCAAGAGCAGAGGCAAGGGAGGCCGGCCTATGGTGGAATTAGAATTAAAATTAGTACTAAAGAGCTTGAGCCGTACTAGATTCGGAAGTGTCTTTTGAAACATCAACAAATGATTAAATCAGGTTAAGTACCAGTTGAGTGGTTAAGTGCATTTTTTCAAAAAAAAAAAGCAAATTGTTTGAAAATTGATCATCACTTTATCGCTCCCATGTCCAGTCTTAAAAAAATGAAACTAATTCATTCACTGAAACTTCTAGTTCCCCAACAATGTTTAGGATAACCACAGTTGTTCTATTCTTAATTCTAAACTGAGCTCTGTACTCTATTATCACAAACTTTGTTTAACCATACGGTCAAAATCCTTGTTTAATTTTGGTTTTCAAACATTCTGTTCTTGTAAAGAAACAAATGCTCTCAGAAGGGTCTGCTTCAAAGGCACAGAGTAAAGCAGTTTCAGACTGTTAAGTGCAGTTGCTGTTGACATACTGGTCTTCACTTTAGTTATCACCTTTCCAGCTGCTACCCCTGGAAAACCTTTTGGTGCCCTTGTTCGGGAGTTCTGCTACATTTTTATCTTTAGAAAAATTAACAAAAGGGTTTTTTCATTCTTAGCAGCATTAAACATGTTAGACCTTAATCTCGGTTAGCCCAAGAGAGAATGGCAGCTGGGAAGTTAAAGGGAACTGGAATGAGGATTCCTTCCTAAATTGCTGGGAGGAGGCTTTTAACAACCCAACCTTTGGAAGTGCCTAAAAAGTTCTGACCCTCCAAGAAGGGTTCAGAGTGAGTTAAAAAGGAACATTTGAATAAGGCCTTGGGGATAACACCAAGGTGGCTTAAGTAGTAATGGCAGTAAGTGTCAGAGAAAGAAAGATAATGAGTTGTATTTTAGCTGCCCCAAAGGGTAAGAATTCAAACAAAGCTCAAAATCGTCTGTAATCTCAGTATCTGGGGCACACAGAGAGAGAGCATTTCTGGAATCACCTAGAGCGCCTTCCGATCAACACTGCAGTTACTTGCTGGGCAAGTTGCTCACTGCACAGGTCCAGTCCTGAGCTCAGCTGAGGTCCCTCATGGATGTGATGGGCCAACTATAGAGCAGGCCTTCTGCTTCTTTTTGATCCACTGGCTTCCGACTTTTCTTCCAGGACTTGGGCTCTGGCCTGGGCGGCCTCCTGGATAATTTCATTGGGTTTCATGATTTGATCCCTGCTTTGGCCTCTGGCCTGATACCTTTGAACCTGGATAACCTGCTCTTTGTGCCTGCCACCGTAGGTCACCTACTGGAACCAACAGTCCACCAAATTGTAGATAGAGTCATTCCTCTTATGGATAAAACATCCATTGGAGCACACACGGGCTAACTTCCTGGGGGGCTGTCCCTGCCAGGGTCTGAAACCGTGGCTTATACTGAAAGAGCCTGGGTTTGGTTGTCACAGGAGTGTTTCAGGGGCAGCATAAATCAGGGTGGGGTTAAGTAGACCCCTGTGCTTTGGGAGGCAGCTGAATTGATTGGCACAGCCTGTGCTTCCGTGGTGCTTTGAATGGATGGGTCTGCCGATTCCTGGGGGTGTGAACTTCGTCAAGTAATTTTCTGAGCCTCCCGTCCCAGTGTTTGTAGATCAGGGACATCATAAGAATCAAATGCGGGAACCACTGTGAAAGAGCCCTTGCTCAATAAATATTTTTTCAGTGCCTCTGATTACAGTTTGCTAACTTGGACTTATTTGCTAATACTCCAGGCCATCAACCTGCCTGCCTGCTGCTCTCTGGTACCTGCCTACACTCTCCTGCATTTGTTGGCTTGTGGGCCCATCACCAAACCTACCCAGACTTGAAGTTTTGGCCAGACTCACTCACTTATTAGAGGACCTTTCTTTACGCTTTCTGCCTCATCCCATTCCTTCAGAATTAATCCTCTTACTTTCTTGCTCATTTCCTGCATGATCTAAACTCTCTTTCCTCATCCATAAAATGGGTATAACAGTGTACCAGACACAGTGAAGTCGGGAGATTTAGGACCACGTTGGGTACTGGAGAGGATGCACTAAGAGGATGCAGCATGCAGCAAGCACTGAGCAGGTGTTAACTCTTCTTATTATTGTGGTCGCTATTTCTAAACTCACTGCCCTAGCTTGTCCCATGAGCCTCCCATCAAACAATGACATAGTGAGCGGTGTGAAAATTCTCCTGACCCTCCTACCTTTTCTCAGATAACTTAATGTTCTCTTCCTCTCGTTTTCTCGTCAGCATCCGTCCTTCTTATGAAATTGATGGAGCAATCATGGACTAAGAGCCTGCAGGAGTAAAATAAAAGCAAGAGGCAATGGCTTTCCTCTCGGAATTTATAATCCACATCCAGCTCTTTGAAAACAAACACTTAAAGGCTTTATTTCTTGCAAGCAAATTAAAATGGGATTGTTTTGATATAGGAGCAATCACTCTGACTTATTTTGGGTACTGCAAGTTCTCAAGAAAAAGCTGTATGGGATCATATCAGGCTGGCATGAGCATGAATCAGGGTGCTAACCCTCATACCTGAGGGGATTTCTGTAAGAAGAGGAAGGGTACAAGGCTGGCTCTGATGCTTTTACCTCCTTGTTGAGGAAGTGACAGCCCTTATGGAATCCATATTTGTTATCTCCAATGTATTACTTATCCATCTCACCCGTAATCTCTACTTCAGACCCTATAATGGTAGATTTTGTATTTTAGACCTTAGAATTCTTCCTGTGTGAGTATTAACGTATTGAGGATCTTTCTTTACTAATTCATGACAGATTATTCTCGAGTGTCTCTTTGCTGGGAGCAGAATTTCAGTGTGCTAAAAGAAATTTTTAAAAATGAGACATTTTGCAAAAGGCACTCTCCTCTGTCCCTCCAAAATAGAGCAGAAAAAACACTTATTATAAGAATCATTTCTGAGGGTAGGTTGACTGTGTGTGCATGTTAAGGGGAGGGGAGTGAGGGTGGGAGTGGGGTATGAGGAGACCCCGGTGTAATTCCAGAGAGTAGATATTTTATTAGAGAACCGAAAACAATGCTCAAATCATTTTATTCGAATTATAGTCTTTATTTTCAACTTTTAAGAATTTTCTCACAAATTATTGGGATATTGACTTTAAAAGTCTGGAAGAATGGGCTATAATGAATTATTTGTTATTGTTCAACTTGCCCTAAGAGGTCTGTGTTTTCATGAAAATGATGGCTTTACATAGCCACACTAAATTCCTGTATCCTTTACCACTTTCCTTTATGACAATAAAACTTCAGAGTCTCTCCTAGGGATGGATCTTGCCTTGCAGTTACTCATGTGCAATTTTCTGTTGACATCAGTGTGAATTGCCTGCCATATGGTTGTCAGCAGACTCTTGTCCTCTGCTGGGTAGCTACTCCCTTGAAGTAATGGATCCATTTTTCCCAAGTGAATCTAATTGCAAAACAGTAAGTGACTGCCAAAGTTGGTGCTATACAAAGGTTTTGGTGGCTCAATCGGGGAGACCCCACCCACCCACCCAAGAGCTATTGTATATGTGATTATAGGCTATGCTTCCTGCATTCTCTGGAGTGGTCCAAACCTCATTGGAAGTGCCATCTGCCAATGCCCAGGTCTTGATGCCTCACCTGGAGTTGGGGGGTGGACAGGTGGCGGGGACCCGGTGCTTCTGATAAGAACATGAACCATTTGCAGAAGAAAGAGCTGAGCAGAGATTTTGTCAGGTCAGCTGGATCTTGGAGACCAGGGTTATAGGAATTCAGGCCTCATGAGACCTGCCCCCCAACTCAATAGTGATACTGGATGGGATCCAGAACCATCTCTGGTTGGCTGGACTGTTTGTCCATATTCAGGATCTTATTCCAGCTTAACACCTTCCCAACCAAGGCCGGTTGTATGAAGAGAGGCCCAATGACAAGGCAGGCGCTTAAGTTTTCTTTTGCATCCTTGGTCAGGGGTTACCGAATACAGACGGTGTGTCTGCTTGGTATTTATTACTCCCCCGGTCCTCTGTTAATAACAAGTGCTGCAGACCCGAGTCTCCTGGTCATTCTAAACTGTGAACAAATACCACGGGAGATATGAAAAAGTACTTATTGTGCAAAGCTGTCCTTAGAAACCCTGGCTTTGGACAAGAGAAGAGGTAAGAAATGAAACCTGAAAGAAGAGCCTTTTAGTTTTGTGCCAAGGGAGGCGGGAGCGTTGCAGGACCCAGGAGGAAGTGAATGGATCAGGTGGGGCGTGGGGGCGTGGATGGAGTGGGAGGAGAGCTGAGAAAGTGGGTGAACAGGCAAACCCAAGGGATTCCTGTTTGTGTTCATGCGTCTGTGCTGGGTGTCTGGATGGGGGTGGTGGAAGGATGTCAGAGGGGCAGGGCGCTGGGGTGGGGGTGGGGGATTTCAGGAGTGGCACGGAACCACGGGTGAGAAGCTGTGGGGTGACGTTAGGGCCCTCTGGGGAGGCCACAGCCTGGCGTGCTGCCTTTTCTTCCCGAAATTCTTAGCTTGGCTGGCTTGGCTTTGCACCCATCTGCGCTGATTTGGGAGCCAGTATAAGGCAATTAACACTCTGATGTCTGACTCTAAAGTCTGGGGAGGCCTGCGGTGTGCTGGGGTGGTGGATTTCAGGGGTTGCTCCTACTCCTGAGAATAACCAGCTACTCCCCTGCCCCACAGAAAATGGAACAAGAAGAGGGCTTAGAGAAGGGAAGGAGGGATTTACCTGGATTTGATGAAGGATTTCCTGGCTGTGAAAGCACAAAGGGCAATTTGATCTTTGGGATGGATGTCCGCAAGAGAGCTGAAGTCTCCTTCCTTCCTGCAACTGGAAAGTAGGAGGAGTGCAGCTCCCCAGAGCGGCTTGTCTTAAACAGGTTGCCCTCTGGAGGCAGCGTCAAAGTCCATCACGTGGCCAACTCTATGGCCAAGTAATTGAAGACTGGGAATCAAGGAGAATCAGGGCTCATTTCCCTCCTTTCATTCCATAGGCATTGTACATAAAACCAGTCATTTGAATGCTTCAATTCAACATTGGGAAAAAATGATGGTTAGCATAGAAACACTCATATTTGAACATGCAATTGATAGAAATTTGTTCTATCTATAGACACCTTTCACAGCGGAAATAGCAAAACGATATTTGCCAAATTGGCCAAGTCATTAGGAATATATTATCCCCTAAATGATTTAATTGGTAGACAGCGTGGTGCAAGGAAGGTTATCAGCCAGGAGACCTGAATTCAATTTTTTGAGTTGAGACGTGTCTCAACTTTGGGGAACCTCATTTTTTATCATCTGCAACATGAGATGCAAAGCTGTTTCTGTTCTTTCTACTCCAGGGAGTTTTGCAAGGATCAGATAAGAGAATGTGTGTGGAAGTGCTTTGGAAACTATAATGCATGGGGCGAAATAGGCCTTAGGAGTGATACCTTTTGCACTTTTGCTTTTATTTTCAAACAATGAGTGTGCTCATTTTCTTAGGCAGTATTCCTGAGATTATAGACGCAGACAAAAACCATTATCATCAGTTAGGTGGTACATAAAGGATTGCTGAATTTGAATTTCGCTCAGGATGCTTTTTCAACATTGAATTCAATGACATATTCCTTCGGTTCTGTTAAAATGATCTGTAAACTATGTCGCGCTATTCAGATTGAAAACAATTGTAGAATAGGAATATTAATAGCATACGTTTTATTGGAAGATGTCCCACGTGGTGGATAAAAGCCCGGGCTCTGAAGCCACACTCCTTGGTTCAGATCCCCTCTGATACTTCCTGGCACTTTGATCTTGGGACATGTAACCTCCCTGTGCCTCAATTTTCTCATCTCTACAATAGAGATAATGATATTAGCACTGACCTCTTAGGGTTGTTGTAAAAATTCGGTGAGTTAAAACACAGGAGGTTCTTAGGAAGCCCTCAGTATTGTTTAGTTAACAGAGTACTATAGATAAATGGTGATGTAGCCTCTGGGTTCTCTGTCTTAGAACAAGAAACGACCCTGTCCTTGAACTGCGAGGTCACCATTTACCATTTTCTTTGATCAAGTCTATTTATAGACACGTAACGATTATGAAAATAGGCTCCGGGTATTAATCCAGACACTCAACCATGATATACACCTGCTTGTTTCTCAAAGAGATTGTTATTGAGACATAACTCACATTCCATCAAATCCATCACTTTCAAGTGTACATGCAGTGGATTTTAGTATATTCCCATTGACGTGCAACCACCACCCGTGTCTAATTCTAGAACATTTTCAACCTGTCGAAAAGAAGTCATTGCCCATTCCCCACCCCTACCCCCAGCCCCTGGCAACCACTCATAGGCTTCTGCACTTGCCTTTTCTGGACATTTAATAATAATGGAATCATAGGATATGTGGCCTTTTGTGCCTAGCTGCTTTCACTTAGCATGATGGTTGCAACTCTTTTTTGAGCACCTACTCTATATTTATAATCTCCACAACCAATCTACAAAACAGAAATAATCTTCTTTTCAGATAATGAAATTTAGGCTCAGAGAGCTTAAGTAACTTGCCTGAGATCTCTGCCCAGCCTAGTGAACCTGCCTGAAGGCTTGATTTCCTGCTGGATGGATGGCTCTGCAGCTCAGAATGGACCACCGTCTCCTTGTCCTGGCACTCACTTCAGCCATCCTGCCACCCCCACCCATCCTTTGTCCCACTTGTGTCCATGGAGACTGACCTCTACCATTGGGATCACCTGGTTCCTTTGCCCTCTGCCATCCTGTGGGGTTTGGCCAATGGAAGCACCAGCAGAAGATGAGAGGGTAGGAGGAAAGGTTGGGTCCTTCTTCCCTGCTCCTTCTCTTCAGTGCTTTGTCTTGGCTCTTGCCAGGCTACCCCCGTAGCTCCTGTTATACTATTTTCTCTCCTTGCCCCTCCAGTCCTAGGGGTGGTAACAGCTTGCTCCTCTATCCAGTCTCCAGTGCCTCACCGTCTCATCTGATTCTCTAAACCTCACCCACAACTAAATATCTCCTTGATGGCAGGCTCTCCATTTGAACCATTTGGTTGAATTCTCTTTCCTGCCAGGACCCTAAGAGCTAATCAACAAACTTCGTGTGTATCACTTTCATGATTTTTGCCATCTCTGAGCACCACCTGGGCTCTTCTTTATTTGCTTACTTTTTTTGAAGTCACCTCACTATTGCTATTTACTTAGTAATGACTTCAGCTTCAATCTAACAACAATATCCATGAAATCATGGGCTTGCTGTGTAAGTTTTCTTTTTTCCCAATGCATGTTATGTAAATATACATAACTCTTTTACAGAAACCATATCTAGGTACCATTGGGAATCGATGATCTCGTAGGCCCCTTTCATCTCAGACAAGCTGTGATTCTAGATAAATGACTGAGTCTTTGGTGTTTGTCGTAAGTTGAAAACATCTCAGTTGTTTATAGATTTAAATTATTTTCTTTCAGCTGTATCCCTGCTGTAAACAGAAAACGAGGGAAATAGTTCTCCTCTTTATTCTTGTGCTGATGAAAAGCTTCTAAGTGCTACCAAATGTGGAAAAAAAATCATTTGGGCTTTCATTGTATTGTTGTGCAAAGAACGGAGATAAATTCGGTTTTGTGCAAGGTGAAATTTTCCTTCCTCGGGTGGCCCTCGCAGTGGGGGGGTTTGGAGGAAGCCAGAAAAATGGAAACTTGATTAATTGTGTTCCTTCCAGGTAAGGGACCCGGATTCTGCACAGTGTTGACAGAGAGGTGAGGTGTGGGTACTGCAGCTGTGTACGAATCCTCAACCAACCAGAAGGTGGTTTGACCAGCTACAGCTGTTTTAAGGCAAGGACAGAGTGAGACAAGGTGAGGCTCCAATCAAGATCAGCCTCTAGCTGCAATGTTACATGCCTAGCTCCTTAAAACCTAATACTCTGCCTCTCATCTCAGCTCTTCCTTTTGACTTTGACCTCCAGGCTTTGAGGATGCTGGTTCCACCGCTTATGGGCTGTACAATCCCCATTCAATATTCATATCATACAAGAGTTCTCACCCACATTAGTATGCATGAGAATCGCTGAAGGGATTGTTAAAACAGAGGTTGCTGTGCCCTGTGCCCAGAATTTCTGAGCTAGGAGTTCAGGTGGGGCCTGAGAATTTGCATTTCTAACGAGTTCCCAGGTAACGCTGATGCTACTGGTCTGGGGACCACACTTAAAGATATCCTGAAATAACACTCTGGATATCTGCCAAGTGCCAGGTCCCCCAGGTCCCTAGGATAGGAAGATGAACAGGGCAGGATTCTTGCCTCAAATTGCTCTCCTAACAAATAATTCAAACTCTCCAAGGGTCGGTTGCCTCATCTATAAAATGAGAATAACCGTACTTACCTCTCAAAGCCATTGTAAGAATTAAGTGATATTGAGTCACAGACCTTTACTATCTTAAAAGGACACATCTTGAGACCTTTGCAAGTCCTCAATTCTGTGAATACTATTAAACCATGTAATTTTCTCCATAAAATTTGGTCAAGCATAAGTGAAAAATTTTAAGTGACCCGTTCAGACCATTAATGATTCCATAAATATAGGATTAAAGCAATTTATAAAGCAATTAAAATAAATTCTTGTTGGAATGCTCACTGAACAGTTTCAGAAATTACTTTTCTCTTGATTCTCTGTAGAGTCTTTGGGGGCTCCAAGCAACTACCGATTTGCTGTTTTACCCTTGAATTTATCCAACGCTTCTTTTTATGTTCTTTTTAATACCATTATTTACATTCGCAATTGGCTTGTGACTGGATCTTCCCCCCACCCCCATAAAGGCACAAAATATTTTTCACATCACAAGTGCTAAAGGATACTTGACACTGACTAGAAAAGCAGCACGGCCACTTTAAGATACAGAGGCTATGCAGTCCGAAAGGCTTGTTCATTAGCTCCAACACCTGTGACTCCCGACCACCCCAGCGGGTCTTCCATGTTGCACAACTCCAGAGGCATCACCCACAGGTTGGTCTATGTAAACCAAGGTTCTTTTGCAGGGAGGGGTGGCTCTGCCTCTCCACATGGAGATCTAACTTGTGACTCAGTAAATTACAATTTACCATCTTGCAGAACCTTCAGCAAGAATTGTCAACCCAGGTCAAGTCAGCAAATACTAAGATTCTTCTGGGCACAGGAGTGCCTCAGATGTTTCAGAAAGCCTTTTCCCGGTTTACACTGTAATCTGGGTGTTTCTAGCCTTGAGTCTAATCTCTAGAACCTTGGCTCTTAATTTAGCATCTCCTCCAAGTTATTCTGTTGCCTTGGGCTAGCCTGGTCACCAGATTTAGTTGGCCTTTTGGTCTCCACTCCCCAATTGCCCCTGGAAGGAATTGGACTCCCTCGGTCTGTAACATACCAGGCAGAAAAGCAAGCTTGAGTTTTGGTGGCACATGTCACACTTCTGTTGCATGATCCAGAGTAAGGGGTGTAGCCCCTTCACACCCCACTGTCTTCCCCCATGAAATGGCTCCCCCATGACTGATTTATATTTCAGAGAATGAATGAGATGATAAGAAGTCACAAAGTCATGATATTCTTTTGCAGGAAGGGCTGTCGTATATCATCTGCGTTGGCTAACTCCTTTATTTTTCCTGGTATGTGTAAAAAAAAATCGTTGTTTTGCTTTTTCCCAGAAAAGATTTGATTTAATGCGGTGATGTTATTATCAAACAAAATAAAAAATCTAATATCTTTATGGGATAAACTTAGCAATTCATGAAAATCAAGTTTAATAAAAAGTTGCTTTCCTACTCTCCTGAATTTTGAGGTATTGGTTCCTGTTAAACAAGTGTCTGCTTCTCAGGTTAAGGAAAGCCCCTGTTTCGCTCTGAATCTGTTTTCAGTTCTGGGGGCAAGTGTGTGTTGAGCAGAGGGGTCCATTTGTGTAAAGACCTCCTCCCCACTTTCCTAGTAATCATGATATTTGGGGTAAAGGGGGACAGAAACTATAGAGAGCCCAGCACCTGTGCTTTGGATTCCCTTAAATCATTTACTGAAGCAGCTGGCTTCTGAAACCCATAAAGTTATGTCTCAAGGGTTGTTTTTCTTGTGTGGCTCGCAGTGATTCTTTTCTGATTTGTTGGCTACCCATCCCCAGCAAGAGTCCTAGCCATGTTTGAATATTCAGAAAGGGCCGGTCTGGAATTTGGCTGTTTAAAAATTAACACACATTTCTTGTTAGGTTGGAATAGCAGCAGAAAGCTCAGTTCAGGGAAAATCCTGGATCCAAGAGTCCTTTCAGATTCTTAGTCCTGAAAAGACATTTTCGCTCATCTCCAATGTCTTCATTCTAATTCCATTACTTGGGGACATCACAGCAAGTCTTATTCTACCTCTTTACAACAACTATGCAAATATTTGAAGATAACTGTCACCGCTTTGACATTTCTTTTCCTAGCTGAGGATGCCAGTTCCTAAAACAATTTCTCAGATGACCTGCTCTTAGGTTCCTACACTCTCCTGGTCACTTTTTCCCAAACACTGCTGTTTGTCTGTTTACTGATTAAAGTGGAGTCCCTAGAAATAATTGCAATATTCCAGGTGTCATCTGACTAGAGAAAAACAATGTGGGACTGCCCTGATCTTCAGTGCAATGATGTGTTTACTTAACTATGCTTTGGGCAAACCATAGCTGGAATTATATTCACATGTTCAGTAAGAAAATGGTTGATTAGACTGCCTCTCATGCAAAAACTCAAGTGTTTGGAGGTTCGGAAAACATCATTTAGTAATAATAATAATTATAATAAAAATAATAGAAACCATTTGTTAGTGCATAATTTTACATGGGCTGTCTTATTTAATTCTCATAATTCCAAAAGGTAGGTATAAAGTGTAATAATGCCATTAAATCTTTATTTGCAGATGAGGACACTGAGGCTCAATAGTGTTTGCCAATGTACCCAAATCCGCCTGCAAGTAACTGCAAGATTAAAGGCCTGTCTGCTTTCCATTACACTCCATTACTTTTTTTCTTTTTGGATGGTCTGGTGAAAAGAGGTCTCTAGCCTGTAACTAAGAGACTTGCTGCCTTCGCAGAGTTGAAAAGCCATTATTTATAACATGGAAAAGACTTTGAACCTCAGTGGGAGAGAACCACTCTGGAGAATGCAGATGGGACATTTGAAACAGACACCTTCTAAGATTCTGCGATAAATATAATTCTTTCAGCCCCTAAGCAGTGTCGACTTTCCAAACTGAAGCAAAGCCTGTGGGTTCTATCTCCATGACACTGTTACAGCCAGGGGGTCCAACATTTGCACACACAAAAAAGAAAATAAATAATAATAAAACAAAATAAAATAAAAGTAGTGATGTGAAATGTCATGCAGACAAAGCAAAGTCTCGAATAGTCTTGCCGCTATTGGCTCTGCGATGTCATGAAATTAGAACAAGTGTGCTTATGTCTCTGTGGGAGAATCACCTCATGGGCTTATTCAAAGTGCAGATTTCCTGGGCTCAGGTGCTCATTCAGCAGGTCTAGAGGGTGACTCTGGTGTTTCCATTTTATGAAGCTTTCCAAGTGCTTCTGACCCCCAGCTTTGGGTTCTAGGATGGCTTAATTCTGTCACGCAACCGACTTCAGAGCAAACCAGCTGGACTGACTTGCAGGTGCTGAGCTGGCTACCTGTCTCTGGCCTTGCACAGTTTCGGGCTCACTCAGCACATCTGTCCCGCCAGGGGTCTTAAGAATAGTGACACCTTAACCATTCCCAGGCTCCCATGCCAATAGATGGGTGGAGACTCATGAAGTTGTCTTTAGGTGAAACAGCAGATTCCATAATTATCAGTATTCTTTGCATGTGCTGTAAGAGTTTGCATAATTTCCCTGTAGTAGAATGTGGAGAAATCAAAACAATAAACTCAGAGATCCACCAATTCATTGGAGCACAAAATTTAAATCTGGGTTTGCTAACAATATTTCAGTTTCTGGGCAGATCTAACATGGAGAGACTGAATGATTGTATTTCCATCTTTACTTTGGGAGGAGTTTGTTTACTAATTATTTTGGTCAAGAATGGTAAAAACCTGGAATTTTCTGTCGCGATATTTACTTTTGTCAGACAAATTTATTGCTCAGCGTTGTATTGATTTTTTTCTTATGAACACACTCATCAAGAGATCACTCTAGGTCTTAGAGTGAGAGGAATTTAGCATTCAATTTAAGCTTTTTGGATGGTAAGTTCTTGAATGGAGAAGATAAGCATAAAAACATAATGATAACCAGTTATCTATTGCCTTACAGTTTACAAAGCATTTTCAAGTCATTGACCTTGATTGATTCACTTGTGGCCCTTTGAAGTAAGGAGACTGAATTTATCAATGGACTTTTTTTTTTTTTTTAAAGATATATAGCCATTATTCCATCTGTGTGTGTTTTTCATTCATTTGTGTTCTGTTTCCTTGTTAATGTGCAACTCCTGGGCACTGTGTCCTTTAATAGAAAAGCTTTTATAAACCCAAACCTAATCTAAAGAGGCTGCACTTTTGCATCCTATTTAGAGAGGTAAAATTAAAATGAAATGAGTGCAAAATCTGTAAAATAACATCTTTCAATGAATTATCTCATTCACTCATTCATTCATTTCCCAAATTCTCATTGAGCACCTTCTCTGTATCAGGTATTTTTCTTCCATCTATAGCTAGTTTCTTGAGATGGTATTGGGTCATGGTTAAAAATACTGGCTTTGGTTGTGACATATTTGGCCACATGCCTCCTCTTTTGCTGCGTGTGACTTTACCCAAGTGACTCATCCCTTTTTAGTTAGGGTTTTCTTTCTGGTGAAATGTGGATAATAATGGTACGAACTCATATACGTGTTTTGGGGGGTGAGAATTAAATTAAACAATGTGTATGGAGTATTTGTCACATTAAAGGGGGTCTAAACATTATAGAATAAAATCTTAGGCTACCATGAAAAGTGCTGCTCAGGGAGCTGACACACAGTCAGCAAGGACGCATTGGTTCTATTTGGCCATATGCTTAAGGAGAAAGTGTTGCTCCGGTATTTAGAAGCATTTCCTACAAGAAGACCTTTAGGCCCTCAACCCTGTCATTAGCTAATGTGTCAGTTTGCAAAATTTTGGTTCTAAACCCCAGAAAATAACTTGATGTAGCTCACAGCATAAAGAGAATTGTACTTCTTCTGGTAACTCATTAGGTAGTAGGGTTAACTTTACGCAAGGCTTGATCTAGCAGCTCGAATAACTAAAACCGGGTTTCCTTTCATCTCATCTAATGATGGGTATCTTAGGCTCCATGTGGTGGCCCATATTGACTTCCTCCTTGGGTAAAAAGAATGGCTGTGTCAGCTGTGACCCCCATGTCCTCCCAGGACCAGGGCTGGGCTAAGCCCATGCAGGCACTGGCCTCAGATGCAAAATGCAAAGGGGCATGCAAGACTCAGTAATCAAGATATAATGTAGTATTTAGAAAAATAAATGAAAATTATTGCAAAAAACCCATGCTGAACAAATATCAAGGATTTAAATAAAGGTAGATTGGGATCGATGGAAGAGAGATGGTTTCTCTCAGTAATTCCAACAAGCATATCTTTGCTTTCCTGGGCTGGATTGAATTAAGTCCCCTCCTGAGCCTCTGTGGTCAAGGGAATGGGATGTGTCCATTGGCTTTAGCTAACGAAGGCCCACTTCTGAAGCTGGGGGCAGGGTCAACTCCATCCTAATCAAATGGCCATGGATTAGAGAAGAGCTGACCCCAGGAAGAAAAAACATGAAAATCGAGAGTATTGTTGCCCTGGGGAGGAAGAATGAATTCTAGGCCTCCATAAAGTAAGTTTCACTATAGGCCTCAATGCCATTAATCAGATTCCCTCTTTCCTTCCACCCAGAACAATCTGCTCATTTGCTTGCTTATTGCAAATGGACATTTATCGTGACTTGCAAAAGTTCATATTCTTTTTATGTTGCCTCCCTCCCCTACCCTTGTTTGTTTGTTTTTAATGATGTCGAGAAGGAAGAAGTGTTGATGGGAGGGGGCGGGGCTCTAAGAAGTTTGGGTGCCCATGGACCAATGCTGTTGGGATGAGTGGAATTGCTCCCACAAGCTCTCATTTGTATCTGTGTACAGTTGTTGTAGCAGCAGTTGTGTGTATATGCGTGTGTGCATCTGTGTGTGTAGAAAACTACACACCCCGGGAGAGGTTGTGAACCAACTGGGCAGTGGTATATTAGGGACAGGACGTGGAGACCTTCCTCAAATCACACAACCCGGGGCGGGCCGCGGTGGCTCAGCGGGCAAAGTGCTTGCCTGCTATGCCGGAGGACCTCGGTTCGATTCCCGGCCCCAGCCCATGTAACAAAAAACGGAGAAACAGAATACAATAAAACAAGAAAATGTTTAAAAATGTTTCCCTTTCTTCCTTCCTTCTATCCTTCCTTCCTTCTCTCTGTCTTTCCTTTAAAAAAAAAAAAAAAAAAAAAAAATCACACAACCCAACCCAGCTGTCTCCCCTGGGGAGCGCCCTCCTGTTTGGCACAGTGGTGACTATCTCAGCACATTCTCAGTGGGGTCCTTACTGAAAATCTCTATGAGAAAAGGTGCTGTGGATGGCTCTACATGTATTCTAGATAAAGTCTTTCCATGTGCAATAGCTTTATCTTACTATAGGAACCTGATTTTTTCATCTCCACTCTTAAAAGATTAACAAACCGAGACTAAGAGCATTTAAGGAAAAACAAAACTCTAAGGACAGAGAACTGGAAAGTGGCTGAGATCAGATGCAGATCCAAATCATTCTAGCCCCAAGGCTTATGCTCTCTTCAATGTACCTGGGCTAATGTCCCTCACCTGGCCTGGCCTGATGGAGTGGGGAGATATTAGACCCAGAGTCTGGGGGCCAGGTCTGCTTCTGCCTCTGTAACTAGCTGCCTCCCCTCGGGCAAGTCTCTTCCCATGTCTGGGACTTAGGGTTGCCTTCTACATCATAAGGGTCATTTTTAAGTTTCCTTCCTAATGGAAGAACACTTTCTTCAAATGAAATCCTAAGATGGCCCTAAGCTGGGTCTTCTGATGGAGACAATGGGGCCCTGGGGAATTGCGGTGAGGTTGGGATCTCAGAGCCCTACCAACTCAACAAGTCACTCCCATTGGGGAGCTCCTGGGACCTCCAAGGAGTCCCTGTGATTTTGCTGAACACAGTTTCAAGACGCCTAGACTAGACCAAATCCTTTCTAGTTCCACCATTTTATGGCTACAGTTCCGAGTGTTCTTTGGAGGAACCAGAAGAGCAGAGAAATTAAAGAGCTTGAGGCATGAAGTAACTAAGGAGAGAAGAGGGAGAATTCAGAAAATGTAACCAGGTTATCCAGTTGGAGATGGAAGGACCAACCTGAACTTAGTTGGAGGATTAATCCAGGTCATGTTTTCCTGCTTTGTTCTCTGAAAGTCTCCTCAATCCCCCGCCCCCATCCTTTATGGATATACCTTTCGTGGTCTTTCAGGACAATATCACTGTCTTCTCTGTGAGTTCAGAGTCAATTACAGGAAACCAATGACATGCTGGTATGATAAGTGTTAGAGCTGATGAGATTTAGAAGGAAGGGGATGAGGAGACTGTTAAGCTGATCTAAGAATGGGCCGATTTTAAGAGTTGTAAGCAGTCGGTAAATAAAAAGGCAAATCCTTTCTTTTTAATTCTTAAAAGAAATCCATAATGGGTTTTCCTCATAAACTGCAATTATTTTTAAATAGCGCTAATGAATAATTTAAAGACCCACTGGGTTAGGCAATTAGTTTTAAGTGTGGATTAATTGCTTTCTTTATAATATTCCATATTCATTTTTTTTCAGCATAATATGGACAGATATTTTATCTTCTTTAAAAATATTTTATGTTTTCTAAAATGTTCTGAGAGGTGAGAAAAGAAGCTGCTGGAGTCATTGTCAAGTGTGACTCATGTGATCCGGTGGCTGTGCCTGCCCCTGCTTTTCGGGAACTGACAAAACCATGGAATCTGGGGCTGGAATTTTATCTCCCCCACTGGTGGTCCATCAGACAGGATGTTACCTATGGCAGTGGACAGCAAACTTTTTTGATTTGTGACCAACAGTGAGAAATTGAAGCCCAGTAAGAACACATACAAATATACCCAGAGACGTGTCCATGCATGTTACATGGAACAGAAATTCTAGGACAAAATGCCCAGCTGTATTGATGCCCATGGATACTTCCTATTCCATGCTATCCCACTCAACTTAAAACATGGTCCAGCATAATGACAGCCGTTGGTGGAAAGGAAATGGGTTGCTGGGGTGGATGGCCAAGTTCTTTCTTCATTTGAGTGGTGCTTATCAAAATGTTCATAATTCAACTTGTAATAATTCACCCAGCGGCACTATTGTTTTGTGTGGTTATCTATACCTGTGTTTTATTTTACAATACAAAGGTTAAAAAAATGTATGCTCCAGCAGCTTGAAAAACACTCTCCCAGGGGAACAGAAACCTGAATAAATTGTCCCACAGCCTCCTGCCCAACTTCATTTTGATTTTAAAGGAGAGAGGAACTTAACCTAAAAAATCCAAGGGTAATTTAAGAGGACCATGGAAAGCAGAGGCAGCAAAGCCAACCCTCCGGTCATGCTGTAGAATGGGTCTGGGGAGCTTGAATCTATGAATCACATTTTCAAATCCAAGTGTTCTAGTTTGTTAACTGCTGGAATGCAATATACCAGAAATATATCGTTTTTAAAAGGGGGAGAACAATTTTTAAAAGGGGGAATTTATCATGTTGCAAGTTTACAGTTCTAGGCTGTGAAAATGTCCACATTAAAGCAAGGCTATAGAAATGTCCAATCTAAGGCATCCAGGGAGAGATCCCTTGGCTCAAGAAGGCTGATGATGTTCAGGGTTTCTCTCTCAACTGGAGAGGCACATGGTGAACATGGTGACGTCTGCTAGCTTCCTCTCCAGGCTTCTTGTTTCATGGATCTCCCCCTGTGGCATTTTCCTTCTTCACCTCCAAAGCTCTCTGGCTGCACGGGCTCTGTAGGTTCTGGTGGCTCTTGTGGATCATGTGGCTCTGAAGTTTTCAAAATGTTTCCTTTCTTAAAGGATTCCAGCGAACTAATCAAGACCCGCCCCCCCCCCCCCCCATGGAATATGTGGAGTCACATCTCCCTCTAATCAAATATTAATACCCACAGGTGGGTATTTTCCTTGGAAATAATCTAATCAAGTTTCCAACCTACAGTACTGAATAGGGATTAAAAGAAATGACTGCCTCCACGAGATGAATCAGGATTAAAGAATGGCTATTCCAGGGTACATAATCCTTTCAAACCAAGTATATCCCCCTCTAGTGATCCTGAATCACTGGCAGGGCAGACACCTGGACAGACAGGACCTGCCCCCTCAACTTGGGGGTCCACAATTTCTTTGGAAGGAGGCATTTGCACAAAGACAGAAAAGGGGAGAGAGTCAGAGAAAACCAGGTAGGGTATTCTATTGTTGTGAACTTCTAACTTTAAATGCCTCTTCACCCTTTCAGAAAGAGGTATAGGCTTCTTAATCTACTTTTCCCTCCACCCTTCAGCTTTCTCTAAAAGGTGCCTAAGTTTAGTTAATGTTTAATATCTATTTCTCATTTTGTTGATTTTGATTATCTTGATGCATTCCTTAAAAACCATCAGACCTTTTTTGGAGAGTAGTATTTCAAACAATGTATGTGGAGGTTGAAATCTCGGGTTCTGGCTTTGGCTCTGAACCACATTAGCTTTTACGTCTTGAGCAAAGGGAAGTGGATGTTTTTCACCCATCAAGAACTATCAATTCTATTACTTTTGCTCTCTGAGGACACTGTGACTTGACGCGTTTGTCTCCCAGGTAGAGCAAGTTTTATTTAGAGTTAAGAAAAATTATCCAAAACTTGGAAATAAGACAAAAAAGGTGAATGACCCAGGCTCACCCAAGATGGAGAATGTATTTTGTTCAACATTCCGGTTACTTTTGGTTAAAGGTCCTTACTTGGTGAAGTGATATGTTGTGCTAGTTTGACAGGATTTATATACTCTAGAAAAGCCATATTTTAATCCTAATCAATCTTGTGGGAGCAACCATTTCTTTTAATCTCTATTCAATAATGTAAGTTGGAAATTTGATTAGGTTTTCTCCACGGAGATGCGACTCACCCACTTGTGGGTATTAATCTTTCATTAGAGGGAGATAGGACTCCACCCATTTCAGGTTGGCCTTGATCAGTTTACTAGAATATTTTAAAAGGGGAAGCATATTGGAAAAAGCTTCAGAACGACAAGATAGCTATGAGAACTACCAGAGTCCATGTAGCCAGACCTTCAAAGATGAAGAAGGAAAATGTCCCTGGGGCAGCTACATGAAGCAAGAGGCCTGGACAGAAAGCCAGGAGACAGTGCCATGTTCACAATGTGCCTTTCCAGTTAAGAGAGAAACCCTGAACTTCATCAACCTTTCTTGAGTGAAGGTAACCTCTTGTTGGTGCCTTAGTTTGGACATTTTTATAGGCGTGCTTTAATTGGAATCATTTTCATGGCCTTAGAACTGTAAACTTGCAACCTATTAAATTCCCCTTTATAAAAGCCATCCCATTTCTGGTATATCGCATCCCGGCAGCTAGCAAACTAGAACACATGGTAACTTGGAGATTTTTTTGTCTAGTAAAGATGCAAGTAATTTCTGTCTGGTAGAACTGATAGCCCTAAAGATTACAGCTTATTATTTTTTTGGACATTAAATGGTTTTGTATCTAACTCAGCAATTGTATTCTAAAATTTCTTTAGTAAATTATCTTTAAATACCTAGCTTCTCAAATGTTCTTTAAGCCAATTTAACATATTACTGGCTCCCTCGCTAATTAATGAATTGAATAAAATCTTTGACATGTGTTCATTTTATATTTACATAAGAGTTAAAATTTTACCTTTTTGAAAATTATGCTTTTTTTTTAGGTTATTCTACAGAGATGCCCAAGGAGACTAACCTGACGACGTCAATTAAACTACGTGGCTTAAGAAGTGCATCTCAAGAGCTGCGTTATCCCAGGCACGTCTTCCCTTGGCTTCCAGAGGGAATCCCAGGTGGTAATAGAACTCGGAATTTGCTGGCTTTCTATTTCTCTACCTTTTTTTTTTTTTTTCTCTGCTAGTCTGTGGAGTATGTGTGTGTGTGTTTGTGTGCATGCACACACATGTGTGTATGTGTGTTTTCTGGTTCATTATTCCCCACTGGTGTTAGCAATACTTGGGAATTTGGTTTTATGATCTGACCTTTTGGTGATTTCTTACAGATGGATAATGGAGCTCTGATGAGACAGAGACTCTGGCTTGTAAGTTTTTTTTCTTTTTTTATTGTTTGTAAGCACAAATCAATTAAGAATTTCACGCTCACTGGGAAGAAAAGCTTTTTGAGATCTGAACCCATGAGCTTTTGTGTTTCTGGGATTATTTTTGATTTGTGGCTGAAGGTGTAGAACTGAAGTCATGAGCTCTTTATATATCTGTATTGTCTGTGTGCCTGTAATTCAGAAAAGGGTTTGCTATCTCATTGTATGAGTATGAAATGTTTTTTCTACCTCCAGATTAGTTTATTGCATGTCTTAAAATAAAGTTCTGATCTGAATGGCATACAGAAATAAAGGAATACTTATATAGATCTCATATTCCCCTAACTTAAAGAAAATGAAGAAGCTAACACTTTAAAAGGGTTAGATTAAAAAAATCCTCCTTATAGAAAAAGCTACTTAGAATTATATAGGAATCTGAGTTCACATAGTTAAGATGAATCTTTGGAAAATTAGACTGGTTTAATAATTTTGTTTTTATAAAATAAACAATATGAATGTATCTTTCCTTGAGTTTATTACTGTGGAGTAGACTAAAAATATGCAATTTATATTGTTATAAGATTTTGGATTCTTTTCTTATGAACTTTCTAATCTTATATTGATTTACTGATCAAATAAACTAACATTCCCACTATATAGCATTTAAGATTATGAAAAATGTAAATTTTATCTTACTAAATTGAATGACAATTTTGACAAATGTTTGTACAGCAGTATTTATGCTTTCGAGTATGCCAGCTTGTATATAATTTCCAACCTCCTCAGGTAACTATTGAAACTTTGGCCTAAAATTAAATTGTGTTAATTAACTGATAATCATTGATTACCTAGATAATTTTTAATAATATTGAGTAATGAAACATTGCTTACTAAGCATCATTTTAAATTTCTGTACTTGACATACTATTTTTATATGCTATACACTTGTTTTATTTTTGGATCATAATAAGGAAACTTTTACATTAAGAAAGTATGAAGGAGAAGTGTGTGGCTGCAGAAAATTCTGTCCTATGTACTCATGAGCTTTAGTCTGCTAAAATTCTTGTGTATTACAGTAAGTTTTCAACAACCTTTCTCCCAGTTTTCTAGGTAAAACAGAAGTTAGTTAGTTTGATATTGGTGATAAATGCTCTAATCACTATTCTTTAGCATCAAATTGGAGGTCCCAGTCAGAGCAATAAGGTAAGAAAGAAAGCAATGAGTTTCCTTACTTAGGAAGGAAGAAGTAAAGGTCTCTATTTGCAGATGGTATTGTTGTCTACATAGAAAATCCCAAATAATCCACAGAATTATTCTTAGAATTAATAAGTAAGTTTAGCAAGGTTGTAGAATACAAGGTCAATATATAAAACTCAGTTTTTTTTTTTAACATATATTAGCAATAAATATTTGTATGTGAAATTTTAAAAGCCCAATACCATTTACTATGACCCCAGAGCTATGAACTATTTAGATATACAACTAACAAAATATGTACCTCTACATGCTGAAACTCTAAATTGGTGATCAATAAAATAAAAGACCTAAACAAATAGAGGCATGCTCATGGGTCAGAAGACTTAATATTGTCAAAATGTCAATTCTTCCCAAAGTTTATCTATAAATTCAATGCAATACAAATCGAAATCCAGCAAGACTTTTGTAGAAATTGTAAAGCTGATTCTAAAATTGATATGGAAAGGCAAAAAATTTAGAAAAGCCAAGAAGAGCAAAAACATTTTTAGAAAGAACAAAGTTTGGAGGACTCACACTCCCTGATTTCAACACCTATAAAAAACTATGCTAATAAAAAAAAATGACATATTGACAGAAGGATAGATCAAGGAAACACAATAGATAGGCTAGATATCGACTCTCATTTGTAAGGTAAATTGATTTTTGACAAAGGTGGAAATGCAGTAATGGAGACATGATAGTCTTTTCAACAAATGCTGGAACAGCTGGATATCCACTGCAAAAGAATCAATCTCGATCTTGTACCATATTCAGAACTTAACTCAAAATAGATCATTGACCTAAATGTAAAGCTAAGACTGTAAACTTCTAGAATAAACCAAGGGAAAATCTTTATGACCTTAGGTTAGGCAATTATTTCTTAGTATGGTAAAAACCATGATCCCTAAAAGAAAAAAATAGATAAATTGGATCTTATTGAAATTAAAATCTCTTGCTTCCAAAAGACACCATTAAAATAATGAAAAGACAAGCCACAGGTTGGGGGAAAATGTTTGCAAAACAAGGACTTGCATTTAGAATACATGAATATAAAACAAGTGGCCCAATTAGAAGTTGTCGAAGATTTAAACAGACATTTTCCTGAAAAAGATATATGGAGGACAAATCAGCAAATGAGAAGATGCTCAGCATGACTGGTCATGAGAGAAATACAAAATAAAACCATGATAAGATACCACTCCACATCTATTAGAATAGCTAAAAACAAACAATCAACAAAATCCTGACAATAGCACCAAGTGTTGGTGGGGATATGAAGCAACTGGAATTCTCCTATAGTACAGCCACGCAGGAAAGAGATTGATTGTTAAACATTCATTTACCACAAGATCTAGCAGTCCCACTCCTAGATATGCCCAATTGAAATGAGAACCTATGTTCACACAACAACCTGTACCCAAGTGTTTCTAGTGTCTCTATTCATAATCACTCAACACTGGAGACAATCCAAATGCCCTTCAACTTGTGAATGGGTAAACAAAGGATTGTACATCTGTGCAATGGAGCACTACTGAACAGTAAAAAGAAACAAATGACTAGACTCACAACAACATTAGTAATCTAGAATGCAATGACTAAGTGAATGAAGCCAGACTCAAAAGGCTGCATAGTCTAGGATTCCTTTTATATGCCATTCTCTGTTAGACAAAACTGTAGGGACACAATAAGTTCGGTGCTTGCCCAGGATTGGGAGTGCAGTGAGGGGTTGACTGTGTAAGGATGAAAGAGGATTTGGGTGTGGGGGGTGGTGAAGAAGTGTTTTATATTGGATTTGTGGCCATGGTTACTCAGCTGAATGCATTTGTCAAAAATCCGTAACTTCCCCCTTAAAGGGGTGAATTTAACTGCCTGAAAATTGTACCTCAATAAAATATTTCTGGTCCTCAGAGCTTTACTAGAAACTAGCATGTATGTAAGGTGATAGGATTAGGCTTTGCTTTTCAAGAAACAAAATGTAGTTGATTATTCCCCAAATAGCAATGTATTCCAGAATATTAGAGTACAGTGAGTTTTATAGCAAGTTGTAGAGAATATGAAGAAAGTGAATTTTATGTCTGAGTTTATTATAAAACCTCAGTCTGAAAAAAAGATGCAAAAGATGTCAAAATTTCAGCAAAGTTTGCTCAATATGGATGGCCTTATTCGCAAAATGATGATGTAGAAAAAGAAAATTCATGGAACATTTTCTGCTTTGTATTATACATGAACTCGTAACTTGAATTTATCTTTCCCTTAAAAGAATAAACTGTTTTGTGAGGATAGTAGAGAAACTGTTTCACTAGTATAGTTTTCTGGGTTTTGTTTTGACTTTCTTATGTCTTTAAAAAACAATAAAGAACTGAGATTACTCAGCGTAAAAGAGCTTGGATTCTTTCCAATCATGTTGCCTTTTAGTATTTTATTTTTAACTTTGATTAGCTAGGTAACCAAATGTTTTCCTTCAGGTGTCTATGAACCCATCTTAATCAAGTGACCAAATATATTTTGATGACTCTTGATTTTGCCCAAGTTTGGATTCGAATTGAGAAAACAAAACAACATTTCCAGGACAGTTTTTCACACCTATAACAATATTTAGATTCTTTAAGAGTTCCCATGGAAATCATAAAGATTTGTTATTTCACCTTACAAAAAGACAGATGCTAGGAATAATTAGGTTTTTCTTTTGTGTTGCCTCATATTTCTTAATTAACTCAACATTATTATAAGATGCATGGGAAAAATTGTTAAATTGAAAGAGATGTTCAGCCTTCCCTAGGTTAAGTTTCTATAATTAAAATGTTATTAATACAGGTATTGCAGAAATTGTGTGCTTCCCTGGAAGGCCCTAGAGATTGGTCAATACCCTCACTACCCATAATATTTCTTACCTTTAGGAGAAACAGTGATCAAACCCTATAATAGGGTTTGGTTAAATAGTTAATGCACTCTACCCCAGTATAGAAGTTCCTTCTCCATTCTCTTGTTATAGGTTGCTGTATTATTGTTCAGTCTTATGATTAGTCTCATTGTTCAAACTCATAATCAGATAGGCTTCTGCTTTCTTCTGATGCTGGCCTGAAGGTTCTAATTAAGGCCACTGGTTAGAATCTTTTATTCAACAAAGGTGAGCCTCATGGCCTTCTGGGAAAGGATTGTACCAGGTTACCTAAACTGTTGGCATTTAAAAGAATAGACTCTTGGGTAAGGCTTCTGGGATCACACAGCTGAAACAACTTTCATATTGTATCAGTAGACAGTCAGGAGGATTTCCAGAACTTTTTTTTTTTTAGCATTTTAAAATTGTTTTATAATATATATTCACATACCATGTAATTATCCAAAGTGTACAATCAGTGGGTCACAATATCATCATTTAGCTGTGCATTAATCATCGCAATCAACTTTTTTTTTTCTTTTCTTGTAAAATATAACATGTATAGAAAAAAGCAATAAATTTCAAAGCACGCTACAACAATTAATTGTAGAACAGATTTAAGAGTTTGGTATGGATTACGATTCCACAATTTTAGGTTTTTGTTTCTAGCTACTTCAAGACACTGGAGACTAAAAGAAACATCTATATAAGTATTCAGCACTCATACTCATTTGTTAAACCCTACCTTCTCTGTTTAACTCCACCATCACCTTTGATCTTTCTCCCATTCTTTAGGGGTATTTGAGCTATGCCCATTCTAACTTTTTCATATTTTAAGGGGCTGTCCATAATATGGGATGGGAGGTGGAACTAGTTGATGTTCTGCCATGATTCATTTTAATCTACTTTGTGAATGCATATTACTAACCCAAACCCAGCAGAATAAGAATAAATTGCATAGAACTGAATGAATTGATGAGGGAAATTTAATTTTGGTTATTTGTTTGGAATAGTGTTGATGTTTTATCATTGCATTTTCATGGATGTATGAGGAAGCCCTTTCTCTTTCCTCATCTCTAACTTTCTATTTAGTAGCCTCTGCTTTTAGAGTGAAGTGCAACTTGTAATCGCATCTGTTTCTCACCTGATCCCTCAAACTTCAGAAATAAATACTTAATGAGTCTCTGTACTTTTTATGAGAATATAGCTTTGTGTAGATTCATCATAATCTGTCCTCTCTTTTACCAGAATAATAGCACAACTCAATTGTGTAACTAGTTCTATACCCGGAATGTCATATTTGAGAAGGATTCTCACTCAATCAGGTGGGACAAGTCTATTGAAAAAGTGACTGACCTTCTGTATATAGCCAATTCCTAAAAATCCCTCCCAAGGAAACTAGCTTGGTACATGGTTTACAGGGACCCAGTGTCACAGTTGGTAAGGAATTTTCTGACTGCTAGGTCAGGGACCTCAAATTTGGAGAACTTGGAGAAGATCTATATTCACCCTAAAATATAGATATGCCACCTAGTAAAATCTGGTGGACAGAGTATCCTGTACTTGGTTCTCTAGCCTTAGGATAGAAGAACAAATAATAGAGGCTTTTAAAAATCCAGTCTAAGTTTCCTTATGAAGATTTCCAGACACAAGTTGCTCAATACTATATGGCTCTTGATTTTCAGACCTACGTAGTAAATAAGTTCCCTTGCTGCACATATGTAAATAATCAGGTCAGGCATGCTAACCCCTGCTTTTCAATGTTATCTTGAATCCTTTTTGGAGATTATTTATGATACCAGGAGGATATTGGTGAGACTGTTGAATTTAGAAATAAGGCAAAAAGGAAGTGGAATGTCCTTTCCATGCCACCATAGGAAGTGGCCCACCCAAAGTTTAGGGGCTTTATCTTGTTCTACTTACTGTTTGATGTTGATTAAATGTCCCAGATCTCATGAAGTTGTAAGTGAAGTTTTATAGATTTTTATTTAGAAGAGATGTAAATAATTTCTGTCCAATGGAACAGATAACCCCAAAGTTTACAGTTTATTGCCCTTTTGAACATTAAAAGATTTTGTATCTAATCCAGAAATGTTATCCTAACAGTTCTTTACTAAATTGCCTATAAAATGACCTAGTTCCTTAAATGCATTTTGAACCAGTCTTAACATCTTCCTGGTTCCCTCAGCAATTAATGAGTAGAATAAATTTTTGACAAGTGTTCATTTTACATTTACATGAGTTATGATTTGAAATGTTTGAAAGTTATACTTTAACATTAATGAAGATTTGTCTTTTCTTTTTTGTTATGCTAAATGTGAGGGGTGTATAACCCAGTTTATGTAATTTCAGACAAAACTGGAGAAAAATGAAGTAGTTTTGTAGCAGTGTATGAATTTGTTAAGTTTCTTTTTTTTTTGGAAACATGTATTTAAAAATTGTCCATAAACTACTTCCCATGAACCAGCCAGAGGGTTTGGACCTCAAAATGAGATACCTCTAGTTCTGCATGAGATTTAAGCTAAGTGTGCTTTTGGTTTGATTCTATATCTGAAAATTGTTATTTGAAGAGAGATTTAAAAAGGGTTCCATTTCAAAGGAACTGTAGTAGATTCTAAAATAAAATCTGTTGAATGAGCTTCTATACTGAGAACCACTGTTCCATTGAATTTCAGGGTCCTTGTACTCCAGACTTTCTAGTTGGACCCATTGGCCATTGCAGTTGAGAATAGAATTGGCCATGTGTTCCTGGACATGGGGTTTTGTTGGCCTAGGTCACTATCTGAGTCCCTTTCCCCTGTCCTAGCTCAGTCTTTGATTCCAATCTACTCATTTTGCCCTGGCCAGAGCTTCCAGCATGAAACATTATTATGACTGCATCATTGATGACCAGATTTCCAGGAGATTCAGCAAGTAATTTGGTTGATTAGGGATAAGGTGGAGGCAGAATGAGGAAGAATGGATGGAATTGCAGCTGGGTTCAAATTCACCTCTGGTTTGGAAAACTTCACCAAATGCATCTATATTCATGCTATGTTCCATTCTTAATAAGAGAAAATAAGTGACATAGCTGAAAATAATAGGCTTCATTGAGTCAGGAGCTCTTGAGCCCATAATTTTTAAAGAAAATCCAATAAACTCTTTGAAAACAGATTAAATTGTATTCAAATGTTTTAAAAAGGAAGCAAGACAATTTTAAGAGGCTGTTTCTGTCCTCCTGGCAGTAGGTGATTGTGGTTTCGCCATGAACATGGTGAAAACTGTCGGATCCAATATGTTTTAGAAGTACAGTAGAGAGAGTTTATCAATAAAATTGATATGGGATATGGGAAAAGGCAAGTAGCCAAGATGACCTCTAGGTTTGCAGTGGTGTCATTTATGGGCATGGGTTGGAAAGAAACCAGCAATGAGAGTGTAGAGTAAATCACTAGTTCTCTTTGAGACCTGTTATGTTCAACATGCCTTATAGCATCCACTTGCAAATGGTAGAATTTCTAGAGCTCAGGACAAGATCTAGGTTGGAGAGAGATTAAGTGTTCCCAGCTCATTTGAAGCTGTGGCACGAAATATAAATATTATAACCTAAGGAAAGAGAGAGTGTTGATTAGGAAGAGAGGAACAGAAGAAAAGAAAGCTGGGGATTGCCAACTCCTAGGAGCTTGAGGGAGGAGAGCAGGACCTAGAAAAGAACACTAGAAGAATGAATTTTGAGGTAGAAGGAAAACCATGAATATGCAGAGAAGAAAATATTTCAAAAAGCAATGATGAGTGGCATCAAATCCTCCTAAGAGATTACATGGAATGAGAACGAAGAATTGACCATTGGCTTTGGCCTGGCAGCATCAGAGAAGAGGTAGAAAGGAAAGTTCAATTTAAAAAAAAAATTAATTTTATTTACATGTATCCCATATCCACTAAACATACACTGCCCTTTCTTCCCCTCTAATCTACTTCCTGTCTCTAAGGATTAGTGATTTCTAGACATATCTTATAAGTGACATCATAGAGTATTTGTCCTTATGTGTCTGTCTTATTTCACTGGGAATAATGTTTTTAAGTTACTTCTCGGTGGCAGCATATTTCACAACTTCATTCTTTCTTATGGCCAAATGATATTCCATCATGTGTATGTGCCACATTTTGTTTATCCATTCATTTATTGATGGGCACTTTGACTATAGTGAAAAATGTTGCTTATAAACATTGGTGTACAAGTATCTGTTTAAGAACTTGTTTTTACTTATTTGAGTATATACCTAGAAGTGGAACTGCTGGGTCATATACAATCCTGTATTTAACTTTTTGAAGAGCCTTCAAATTGGGAAGCTCCATTTTTACTGAGTCTATTTATTAACCATGGAATTTGGAGTTAACCAGATGAAAATAATAGCTACTATTAATTATGACTCAGGATTTACTAGGTATTTTACAAAAATTACCTCATCTAATTTTCCATACAATTGTATGAGGTAGGCAGCAGCCATCCCTCCCATTTTACAGATAAAGAAAGGAAAACAATGTATTTAAACAAGTGGCAGAACTAGCATTCAAACACTTCAGAACCACACCTTAACCATTTTTCCTCCTACAGACTTTTTAAGCCTTGCCGTTCTTTTGATTTGGGGTAAGTCACTTCACATCTCAAAGACTTGATTTCCTACATTTATTTTTTCATGAAATGTGGGTCCATTCCCACAGAGTGTATGTGAGCTGAGTTGAGTAACTGTACGCAGGCCCCCAGAATAAAGCCTGACACACAGTAAGTGCTCAATTATTATTGCGTGCAACCTACTCATTTTACAGATAAGAAAACAAGTCCCCACAGAGGCCCCAGAGCTTGTCACAGGCACACAGAGAATGTGAGAGTAAAGACTGTGCATATTTCCTGACTCCTGGTCCAGAGGACTGAACTCTAAAAACACCTGACAAGCTGTCTCTTGAAAGTGCCCTACCTAGCAGCCAAAATATTCCTTGATGCAGACCCAAGGCACTTGTGAGCAGTTCAAAATATTCCCTGCTCTGGCAACAAATAACTCACAGTGTCATTACCTGCCTGATGCCCTTTGAAGCAATGTCGTTCCATGCAGGCTCTGTCGCTGGAGTGACAGTCCCTCATATTGTACATCTCCCAGAAGCTGACATTCTGCTTTTGTGGTTTAAAATGCTCATAATAGATCATGGAAAACACCAGTTCACTCCAGAAAGCAGAAGGTATATGTGAGGTTGTTCTCTGGGTAAGTGTTAGAAATATCTGGAAATATTTTTTTTCCATTTCAATCTATTTCAGTTGTGTTTTGGTGTATAGAGAAAATTCTAAAAGGTAGAGCTTGATTTTTTGGATGGTTCTAAATCTGGAATGTTTACATGGTGTCTTAGAATCATGTACCATGACTGTGGCAGGGACTCTAGAGAGTGTGTAGAGCAGTGACTTGTACCCTTGGAGCTGTAGGGGACTAAGGGATCCTTCTAGGAGCCCCAGGTGACACAGGCAAGCAGTGAGATGAAGGGACAGGGCTCTGGCTGCCCACCCCCACTCTAATCAGAATAGCCATGCCTTAAGCTAGTCTACAAATACGGCTTGCCATAAACTGCTTTTGGGGCTAAAAAAGGTTTACAAACTACTGCTTTAATTACTGCTTTAGTTTTCTTATGTTACAGATAGGGAGACAGGTCCAGATAGGAAAAATGATTTGTCCAATATACATGAGTAAGCCCGTGTCAGAACTCAGATTAAAACTCAAGGCCCTGAGGCCTCATAGTGTTTTTTCTTTCTTTTTCCTGGCACTCAGGACAACAACTTGACTTTAATTCTTAGCCTTATTTCTAACACAGGGGTTAGTAAACTTCTTCTGTAAGGGGAGAGATAATGTTTTCAGCCATGCAGTCCATTCAGTCTCTGTGGTGACTACTCAACTCTGCCCTGGTAGTACAAAGCAGCCACATCTAATCTGTAAACAGATAAGTGTGGCTATGTTCCCACAGAACTTTATTTAGCAAAACAAGCAGCAGGCCAGATTTGGCCTATGGGTTCTAGTGTGTTGACCCTTGCTTTATCATATCAAGAAAGTACTGTAGCATTTCAGGTGAATTAAGGGTTGGTGGAAAGAAACTCCACTCATACATGGTAAGAGTTGATGAAGTTATCGATTTATTTGGCTGAAAGCTCACAGTCTGTTGGAAAGGTGGACAGGTGACCTAGTCATGAAGCAATTGGAGTTGTGCTCCAATATATGATCACCCAGCAAAGGAGATGATGAGCTCTTCTCAGGACCATGGGTGGGAAATTCAGGAGGGCTTTACAGGAGAACCCTGAGTTGGCCTTGGAAGATGTTACCAGGTGCAGAAAGGAAGTATTTTAAGAAGTGGAAACAGCATATGGCAAAACTCTGGGAGGTTAAGAATGCAAGGGAGAGACTTAGAAGGGTCTTGTGTGTCCTGTTGTGAAGACTGTTCTTTATTCTTATGGGCGATTGAGAGCCACTGAAGAGGTTTTAAGCAGGGTTGTGAAATGAACTTCAGGAATTTCATAGGTATTGGTATGGCACCAAGGAGTGAATGGAATGGGGTTCTGGCCATGGTGAGATTGGGGCAGGGGGCAAATGAGGAAGCTGTTAAAATGGCTTGGGTGAGAGATGATGGGTCAAAGGCAATGGCAAACTTCACAGTGCCCACTTCCCCAGAGAAATTCCATTCAAGAAGGTTTGTGAATGTGATAGGTGATGCATATCTGTTGCTTTTAACTTATTGCCTCAGAGCCAAGAGACTTAAACCTAATGCCTGTCTGCTTCTTATTAGCTGTGTGAACTTGGAAAACGCAGACTCTCTGAACTTCAGGTGCCTCGTGTTCTAAGTGGTGATTTTTTTTTTTAAATACCAAAAACAAACAAACACAAACATTCTTAACTTTGATCATTCCGTTCTACATATATAATCAGCAATTCACAATATCATCACATAGTTGCGTATTCATCATCATGATCATTTCTTGGAACATTTGCATCAATTCAGAAAAAGAAATAAAAAGAAAACAGAAAAAAATTCATACATACCATACTCTTTACCCCTCCTTTTCATTGATCACTAGCATTTCAATCTAAATATATTTTAACATTTTTCCCCCTATTATTTATTTTTACTCCATATATTCTACTTGTCTTTTGACAAGGTAGATAAAAGGAGCATCAGACACAAGGTTTTCACAATCACACAGTTACAATGTGAAAGCTATATCATTATACAATCATCTTCAAGAAACATGGCTACTGGAACACAGTTCTACATTTTCAGGCAGTTCCCTCCAGCCTCTCCATTATATCTTGACTAACAAGGGTGATATCTACTTAATGCGTAAGTTTGTATTAAAAGAAAAACACTTTGTTCTGTGTTAAGACATCAAAAACAGGATTTAAAATGGAGCTTAAATACATTATCCTGTTCAATCTACTCAACTATTGTCAGCCGTAGGTTTTTAAATCACCACTTCTTATGAGACTAAAGCAAAAAAATGTTTATTTGGTACAAATTTCATATTTTGACAAGTGCATTTCCTAATATAACTTATGTAGACAGCTTAATTGAACACCATAAGTACATGGAACCTTGAGTCCGGCATGAGATTTTGTGGGTTTGTCCAGAGTGACGTCCTGATAAATCCCAGAGTGATTTGAACAGTGAATGAAGAAGTATTTGCAAAGTCCCCTTTGGGCAATGGTGAGAAAAAGGGGGAAAAATTCAACTTCCCCAAGTTGAATTCTTGATATTCTCACAAGCAGGGGGGACAACCAAATCTATAGGCTGAGCCCCCAGTCTTGGGGTTTGTTCTACTTAATGCATAAGAATAACCTCCAGGATAACCTCTCAACTCTGTTTGGAATCTCTCAGCCATTGACACTTTATTTTGTCTCATTTCACTCTTCCCCCTTTTAGTCGAGAAGGTTTTCTCAATCCCGTGATGCTAAGTCTCAGCTCATTCTAGGATTTCTGTCCCACGTTGCCAGGAAGGTCCACACCCCTGGGAGTCATGTCCCACGTAGACAGGGGGAGGGTGGTGAGCTTGCTTGTTGTGTTGGCTGAGAGAGAGAGGCCACAGCTGAGCACAAAAGAGGTTCCCTTGGGGGTGACTCTTAGGCCTAATTTTAAGTAGACTTGACCTATCCTTTGTGGTGTTAAGTTTCATATGAACAAACCGCAAGACTGGGGGCTCAGCCTATAGCTTTGGTTGTCCCCCCTGCTTGTGAGAATATCAAGAATTCAACTTGGGGAAGTTGAATTTTTCCCCCCTTTTCTCACCATTCCCCAAAGGGGACTTTGCAAATACTTTTTTATTCACTGTTCAAATCACTCTGGGATTTATCAGGACATCACTCTGGACAAACCCACAAAATCTCATGCCGTACTCAAGGTTCCATGTACTTATGGTGTTCAATTAAGCTGTCTACATAAGTTATATTAGGAAATGCACTAGTCAAAATATGAAATTTGTACCAAATAAACATTTTTTTGCTTTAGTCTCATAAGAAGTGGTGATTTAAAAACCTACGGCTGACAATAGTTGAGTAGATTGAACAGGATAATGTATTTAAGCTCCATTTTAAATCCTGTTTTTGATGTCTTAACATAGAACAAAGTGTTTTTCTTTTAATATAAACTGAATTCTCAAAGAGATTAAACCTGAAGAGATTTCTATCCTTCCAGTGATGGGCCCTTGCTCTGGAAGTTGTAAACCGCTGTGGAAATGGGGAATCATTTAGGCATTTCTCCCAGAGCATCAGAATACTCTCCCAGGCCTGAGAATGGATTTTAAGATGTCTCTTAGGCCGGAATTTTAATAAAGTGTACATTCCTTTGTAAATTACATTGCTCGAATGAAAATTTGCTATATGCTACAAATAGAGATTGCTGCTAACATCAGTGCCAAATGAGAATTCCTTCTTTTAAAATTTGATTGATGTTATTCTCTTGTGCATTCCTGAAACAAATACACTGAAGTCAGGTGACTATAGCCCAGTCTTAAGTGATAATTAGCATGATGGTTATTCAATAAAGATGTTCTCCTTAAGTGTGCAGAAGGCATCCACACAACTAGCTTCAATTTCATGCTGAAGGGTGCAAAAATTCATTTTTCCCAATTGTTACCAAGAGTCCCATTTTAATTTGTTTGCTATTCTGGTTAATACTGAGACCTACTTAGTGTATCCATTGAAAGTCCTTAAGAATATTAACAGGAAATCCTCATAGAATCGCTGCAGAGTTTTTAAATGTTTGTGAATTACCCTGACAGGCTTTTTAGTTTTAACTCACATTAAGTAGATTTCATTATTAACAAGAATATGTGCAAATTAAAATGAGGCCATTAACATCTTAAATACGCTGGCTTTTTTTTATAAAGAAAGCAAGTTTGAAAAACATTGGGAAAATGCATTTTGCACAAAAGAGGTGCCAAAAATAGAGAGAAGAAACCAAATTTAACCATATGAATAAAGACACACTGATTGTGTTTACAAAGACTATTGAGAAATACAATTTAGAAGAAAGTGAATTGGACTGGAGGTCAGGGAGCCTGAGTTCCAGTTTGAAGTCAATTTGTCAAAAACCAATTTGCTGATGGACAATTTGCTATATGGTCAATTTGCCAAACAACAAATTCCAAGGATTTACTAAACTTACCAGAAATGGGTTTATTTTAAACTATTGGATGAAATGTTTTGAAAAAGCTTTAGAAGATTTCAAGGACGTTTTAGGGGATCAGCGTCCATTTTGCCTCCAAGACGAGATTTCAAGGATTGATTTGCCTCTGCCTCAGCTTCCTGTGGGTGTAGCTCAGAGAGCCTGGAGCCGAGAGGAGTCCTTTTCTGGAGGGAGGATAGGGAGTTCCTAAAGGGCAGAGGGGCAGAAAGCAGGGGCCAGAGTGAGGCAGAGGCACAGATGATGGCGATGGGAAGCTGAGAGCAGTGTGGAGCAGAGAGGACGAGGGGGTAGACTGGAGCAAGAGAGGGTGAGAAATGGGGGGCAGTGACAGGAAGACTGGGGCTTATGCTGACGGACTCCCTGCCATCGTGGGTCCAATGGGCCCAAACATGAACCGCTATAAACCTAAAAGTAGTAAAAATAGAAACAAGGTTTTTGCTTATTTAAAAAATATTTTTATTAAGAAATATTTTTATGAGAAACACGCATACAGTCCATCCAAAGTTTACAATCAGTGGCTCACAGTATCATCACGTAGTTGTGTATTCATTACCATGATCATTTTTATAACATTTGCATCACTCCAGAAAAAGAAAGAAAAAGAAAAAGAAAAAAACTTCATATGTCCCATACCCCTTACCTCTTCCTTTCATTGACTAATATTTCAATCTTTCCAATTTTTTACCCTTTATCCCCCCCTGTTATTTATTTTGTCCTTATTTTTTTGCTCATCTGTCCATACCCTGGCTAAAAAGAGCATCAGACGCAAAGTTTTCACAATCACATGGTCACACTGTATAAGCTATACAGTTATACAACCATCTTCAAGAATCAAGGCTATTGGAACACAGTTCAACAGTTTCAGGTACTTCCCTCCAGCCACTTCAATACACCATAAACTAAAAAGGGCTAACTAGATAATGCATAAGAATAACCTCAGGATAACCTCTAGATTCTGATTGAAATCTCTCAGTCACTGAAACTGTATTTTGTCTCATTTTTCTCTTCCCTCTTTTGGTCAAGAAGGCTTTCTCAATCCCGTGCTGCTGGGTCCTGGCTCATCCCGGGAGTCATGTCCCAGGCAGGGAGGAGGGCAGTGAGTTCACCTGCCGAGTCGGCTTGGAGAGGGAGACATATCCGAACAACAGAAGAACACTTGTTCTTCAATGAGGATGTCCGTGTCCGGGCCAGCCTCCCTAATGCCAGGCTCCCATCTTCTTGGAACAAGTCCTTAAATGGCCTGGTCTTGTTCAATGGAACAAATCTGCTGAGGCCATTATATCTACTGTGGTAGGGGGAATAGTTTCACTACCCCAGATGCCTACATCTTATTGGCTGGGATCTGTGAATATGTTAGACTGCATGTCAAAGAGGAAGTACCTGTGCAGATGGCATAAGGTTGCCAATCAGCTGAGCTTAAATTATGGAGAATATTCTGGACTATTCAGGGGCCCAATAAAACCACAACGGTCCTTAAAAGTGGAAAAGGGAATTGAAAAAGAGGTCAGAGTCAGTGTGTGTGGGACTCATCCTGACATGACTGTCTTTGAAGGTGGAAGGAAAGGGCCATGGGGCAAAGAAAGCAGACAGCTCCTAGGAGCCTGAAAAGGCAAGGGAAGGGATTCTCCACTAGAGACTCCAAGAGGCAATGCACCTTGCTAACACCTTGAATTTAGCCCAGTGAGATTCACATTGGACTAGAGAATTGTCCCCTTTTTAAGCTACTAAGTTGATTATGATGTGTCACAACAGTAATAGAAAATACATGCGATCTAAAATTTTAAGTACTCCCAATCTATGAACCTTTTGCCAGTCAGAGGAAGCATTTCCATTTTACAGTTTACCTATTGTTGTTTTATAGATTTAAAACAGTATCCTTGACTGCATGCTTTGATGCGTCCCTTCTCACTCGTGTAGGCTGGTAAAACTGCTTTCTGGAGGTGTTTGAATCTTGCTGTAATTTTCTTGAGATGTGTATAAAGTCAGGCTCTGGTCAAATGGTCAGTTTGGTTTTGCCTTTGCAAACTCTTTCAAAAAGCAATTTTGTATTGGAACTAACTTAGTTAAAATTGTGAAAGATGGTTATAGTTACTAAGAGAAGCTGCAAGTATGTCGCTGTGGGAACAATAGTTTTTAAATCAGGAATAACAAGCCCTAACTGTAAAGAGCTAAAGTAGGGAAGGTAGGGGAGAGAGTCACCCCTTACCTCCATCTCATTAAGAGAAAAAAGCCTGTGGTTTCTTGTGAATTCCATATGTTCAGCAGACATTGCCCTGCTGTTCTGTGAAGGGCAATAGTACGTATATGGGTTTTGGATCCAAACAGTTTTGGGTATGAATTCCTTCACTCATGTCAGCTACAAGTCCAAGGGCAAGCTACATAATTACGTTGGGACTCATTTGTGTTAGTCATGAAATGGGGATTACAATGGTATTTACCTCCTGGGGTTGGTGTAATTACAGGAGATGACATGTGCAATTTGTTTAGCACAGTGTCTGGAAAGGAGTAGGGACTTAATAGGAGAAAGCATTCTGATGCCTAGACAAGAGATTGTGGTTGCAAGGCTTAGATGGTGCCTTCCAACCCCCCTGTGGAGAAGGACCTTTTGAAGATTTCCAGCCCATCAAGTAGTGATAAGTGTTTCTCCTGCACATGACTGGTTGGCAGCTCAGGCCACAGGGGACTCACCTCCAGAGCCAGTCAAACCCTTCTGGCCTCTACCCTACTCAACAAGATAAAATATGTCCAGTACTCTTCTGAATGGCCATTGCAACAATGCCAGAAAAGTTCTGAAATATGTCTTGTCGGTTTCCACCCTTGTCTCCTTGTGAACCAATAACAAGTGGCTTGTGAACTGGTACAGTTTTGGGCTCCATATTTTCATTGAGACCTCTGGACGGTTATCCCATCCGTGGGCAATGACTGTTTGCTCTCTCTGAGGTCACCCATGGGTGTCTGGCAGGAAGGGCGGAAGGGCAGAGAGAGTGGGGCAGTGCCCAGGGTGAGTGCTCATGGAGGCTGAAAGCAGACACAGCGAGATTGAAGACTGGATTACGGGTTCACAAAGGACCACCGTGAAATGAAAAGGCACAACTGGGTCCGAGGAGCCAAGTCCATGGTGCGGAGCTGGGAAAGTAGCAGGGCTGACAGGGAGAGAAGCTGGAGGAGGACCAAGTGTCAGCAGAAAGGTCGTGGGAGAACCGAGTGAGGCGTGAATAATGGAAAGGCGGACCTGGGGCAGCTCCACGCTGGGGCCGGTGTGTGTTCTGGCGCAGCAGACCCTGGGGTCAGGTTGTGATGCCAGAGACCTGGCCCGTCGTCAGGAGACTCTGCCTTATGAGACCCTGGGGAGAAGTTTCCATCCCAGCTCAGAGTCAGGACGTGTTGCAGCTTCTCTCCAGAGTAGTCAGTCTGTTTCTGCCTGATGGTTAGAATAGTGGAATTGCCCAGGCATCCCTTTTCCCACACTGGCTGCAGAAAACCTTGGAGTAAACATGTGGCCTACGCAGAGCCCCACATCTGGCCTCAGAGGCGTGCGTGTTTTAGATTCAGATCTGGATTCATTTTACATTCTTACTCTGGTTTGAATTCCCACCTACATTTAAAAAGATGTCGGGTCTTACTCCTGAAATAAAAGGAAAAGTTATGCTTTAGTATTAAAGTTCTCTTCACTTTGCAAATAATATTCTTTTCTAATGATAAAATCCTATCATCTTTATGCTTGGCATATAGAAAGCTTAGACAAACACAAGGAAAAACTCATCTGTAATCCCACTCTTCTTAACATTTTGGAATCTTGTGTCCCACTGAAGAGTCATTACTGGAATAGATAAACAACCCTTGACCTTCACATCCAATATTCTGTGCACTTAACTGTCCTGCCGCTCAGGCTGGGGAAGATTTGTAAGAGGAGGCTTTCCAGTTAGAAACGTAATTGCATTTGGAAATAATTATCAAGGCTGGGCCTATATCTAGACCACCTTGCCAAGTAGTAAGGAAACCCAGCAAGGCCTGAAACCAGCTTAAAAGTGGGTTGTTTTTAAAATGGTTATTGACAGCTGTTCACTGATTATTAGCTGCTAGTCTATTTTAATGAATCCTGGAGCTTTTAAACAAGTGTTTGTGGATGAATGGCAGCTCTATGAGTAGGAAGGTAGCAAAGGAAAAGAAAAAAGATGGTAGTTGTTGAGTGGCAGTGTCTCTGCATGCCCCGAAGTGGAAGGGCAGGAAGGAAAAATGAACTCTTTCATATAGCACTGTGACCTTAATTTAGGGGTTTATTAACATATAATTAGGTCATGCTTTAGAGCCTAAAGAATGTCAGAGGAAATGTTTGCATTTCTAAAATAATTAACGAAGACCCTTACTATGTTCTGTTAGTCCATCTATCATTCAACTGAAGTGAACTGAGCACCTATTTTGTGCAAAACAAGAAGCCAGGCATCAAGGACCAAAGATGACTTACTCGTGATCTTTCAAGAAGACCCCCTTCTGGGGTGAGGGGGAAGGTAGATAATCACGATTGTTTTATAACTATGTTTTGCCTCTCAAAGAGCTTTGGAAGCATAGAGGAACAGCAAACTGAGTCATCCTTGGGGGGCAGGATAGCAGCTCCCCTAAACAACCATAATTTCCCCACACAGAGAAAGGCAGAGTGGGGCAGAAAGGACTGCAGAGCTAGTGACAGCAAACAGCTGCCAAGATCACTGCTGGAAATGTGTTGAGTCCGGCTGGAGTGTTGAATGGAAAAGCAGGGCAGGTAGCGGCTTCCTGCTGTGGCTTCCCCCTGGGGCGCCTCCTTTCTTTATTTCCACCCCTTGGGGATCAACTCCCTCTATTCCATTCCTGCTATTGTCCTCCCCAGCATGGGCTCTGTCTGCTGGATTGGGTAGAGCTGAGAGAGCATGGGAGGAATTCAACAGTTGGTAAAGGCTCAATAAATGCCTGCTACTTTTTATTATCAATATTAATGGCTGTCAGATAGCTATGAAGTTACAGTCACTTGAATTTGCATGGCTTTGAGAGTGTCG
This sequence comes from Tamandua tetradactyla, assembly GCF_023851605.1. Taxonomy (NCBI): domain Eukaryota; kingdom Metazoa; phylum Chordata; class Mammalia; order Pilosa; family Myrmecophagidae; genus Tamandua; species Tamandua tetradactyla. The sequence continues at coordinate 13,960,832 of NC_135349.1, read as the reverse complement.
GCATAGGAGTTTAACAGCAAAAGGGGAAGTAGCACCACACTGGGGTAATAACTTTTAATTGTAAGCCCCATGAAAATCTCTCTGAATGGCAACAGGCAAGAGACGATCTTTCCTCGAATGACTTGCTTCAGAATGCTGGACCCAGGCTAGCACTCAGCTCCCAGAGGAACAATAGGCCAACGGAGAAAAGAGTGGACTGGGCTGCCAGGTTTCATCAGGGTCCAGGCGGGGCACCTGCTGCTGTGAGTTCCAAAGCTAGGGGACAACGTGGCACCACCTCCCCTGGCCTCCCAGAAGACGGGGATTCCAGGGTAAGTATGTGAATGTGGGATGGCTTAGCTAGAAAGACAGCTCTTCAGTTCTTCCCTCTGTTGGGATTTGCTAATGTGTCTGGAATTGTTGTACTGCAAACACACCAGGCCATGATACATAAACCCACAGCATTTATGTTTTGAAATGTCAGACCTTTGAGTTTTAAAACAGACTTTAAAAAGCTCGAGAATCTGGCAATTAATCAGCACTCTCTGCTCAGAATGAAAGCACAGAATGGTTTGTTGTGTCTCGATACACAGATGGATATGGCTGGATATAATTACTTTTTTCTCGATGATACTCAAATATCCATTTGTCTGATATTTTTTCCCATTTTGTAATTTACTGTTTGCATTTGATAGACACAGCCCAGTAGTTCCAGGGGTCTGCAAATCATTTTTTCATAATAGGTGCTGCTGTTATACTCAGAACCAAGGCCGCTGGGTTTCTGACCTCCCGTGAGATCAGGTTCTCCTTGCCTTGCGGTCACTGACTGGCCGCCACTGACTGACAGACAGGTCCATGGTTTGTATTCTGTCGCTTTGTTTCCTGGTTTCTGTCTAAACAGAGCACAGAGACCTCTGTCCAGATTCCTTTAATTAGCATCTTGGCTTTGTGTTCGTTCCGTTGCATGGTGTCCTGTCCTCTCTGGCTGCTCAGATTCATTTATTCCACCACCAAGAGATACTGAGCTCTCTGATAGACCCTAAGGGTATGGGAGAGACAGGACATAGTCACTGCCCTTTGGAAGTTCACGTTGGAGCAGATTGACAGCAAAGTCTGAGTTGAATTGAGGCAGAGACAAAAGGAGGGCAGCCGGCAAATGGGGTAGTGGAAGAGGCTGATTGGAATACTTTCCTTTTTGAAAGCTGACCATTTTCTGGTTTAGAATTCAGAGAATATTGTGTTAGGTAATTGAAGTTCCATATTTTTCTATACGTGAATCAAAAACATCATATTTAGTGCTGTTTTGGCAGAGTGGATAGAATTTTGCTACGTTTGGTATCAGAAGTCCTGGGTTTTGGTTCATATTTCTGAGCCTTAATTTTTTCCTCTGTAAAATAGGAATCATCAATGCTGTTGTCAAGAAGGGGTATGACCCCATTTGTGTGAAGTTTGTACTCAGAAAAGTCTGATCTTGTGACCAAATAGGTAAGACATCTTGCTCACTTACATATGTATTACTACTTTCATAATATTTATAGATATTGAGATTAATAAGGTTCTATTATATTTTAAATAATTGCCTCATTCGGAGTACCTTTTCATAAAGTTGTTATTCATTTTCTCAAACAATGTATAAAAAATGTAATTACTATTTTTTTTAGGGGAGAGGGCTCCTCCTCAGTTTTCTTGATAGTAACGAAGACTCCCCATACTCTGAAATGGTGGGAAACATTGAAGATAAAGTGGGAAATGTTATTTATTTTTTCTCATGAGCAGGCACCGGGAATTGAACCCGGGTCTCTGGCATGGCAGTCGAGAACTCTGTCTGCTAAGCCACTGTGGCCCACCCGGGAGGTATTACTCTTAAAAGTCGGTCTCTGTTTTCTGTTCTCTATGGTACTTGAGCCTATAAAGAAAAATCTGCTCTGAAAGTTCCATCAACTTGGAAAATAACCAAGAAATGTCTGCTCAGCAATAGCAGTCCACATTGTGCTTTTGAACCCTGCTGTTCTAACTGCAAGGAACTATGATGCCGAGGGAAATTGGCTTTTCTCAGACCCATCTGTCAGGTGTGTCTCTCAGAAGTGAGAAGGACCCCCATCAGTAGATATTACAGGGTCGTGCGTGTGACTTGCCCCATTTTCTTATTTCCTGCTTCTTACTTGTAGACTGTCATTAAGGGTTAGAATTTTCAAAACATTCCTTTTACTATTCCTGGTAAATGATCTCCTAAGACCTGTGCTGACTACCCCACCCCAGAGTGACAGACGGGACCTTCTGCTTGCTGTTGATCTCTGGCACTGACCTAGATTTTTCTGGTTCTTGTCTGTCCAGCCCAAATCATACCAGGTGCAATATCAACCATTTTTGTCTGGAATCTTAGTCAATTCATCCACTAACTGGGATAGAGCTGTCATGCCTTAGACCATGATATTTATCTCTCAAGACATAAGTTCTGTCTGTTCTATATTATCTTGTATTGCAAATTAAGGCATGCTGTTGAGTCCCTCTAAATCTCAGTATCCTAATCTGTAGAATAACACTGTATCAGTACATGTCCTCTGGGAAGCCTACCCTAAGGCGTAGTTAGATGTCCAAGAGCTTTACATGTAAAAGATAAATATGAGATGTCACAACTGTAGCAGGGAAAGCCCTCAGATGGTGATGCAAGTTTGATATTTGTGAAAGGAGAGTGGGAAGGAATAAATACAAGGTAGGAAGAGCCTCAGATGGTGTAGCTCTGAGAAAGTTTTAGCCAGCCGAAGGGGGAGCTCCAGTGCAGAGATTGCCCATTGAGAAATCCTATATTGGGCAGAAATGGCCACGTTTTAGTGCCCCTTTATGCTCAGTTGTTGACTAAGAACTGTCTGGGAAGACCCGTCTGGACTTGCATGCTGGAGGCTGTCAGCCAATTGCACTCCTTGCAGTTAAATGGCAAGTTCTTTCTTGAAAGGAGATCTGAATGGCATATCAATATCAATATCTAATCTGTATCTAATCTATATCCACATCCACATCCATATCCATATCCATATCCATATCCACACAGACATATCATATATTTAATGAAGAGCCAGGGCAAATTCATCTCTAATATCTTAACTCAAGCTACAAAAATCTCTTCATAAGCCTTTTAATTGTGTGAACATTTATACATGAACACATATCCCAGGGAAAATTTGCCATATTTCTTCGAACCTAAGGCACAATTCCCCTGAACATCTGAATGGGTTTCACCAGGGTTGACGCCCCGGGCCTACACTCCACCAGCAGTTGGCAAAGTTAGAGCCCAGTGATGAGAACTTGAAGTGCTCTGGACATACACAGATGGATGGCAAGTTCCAGGATTGCCTGCTGCCTGAGGAGGAGCTGGAACTCCAGGAAGAAATTGGTGAGTGGGCCACTTCTCACTTCCCAGGAAGGGTCTCACACCCCACCCACTTCAGTGTTCTCTCTGGGCTTTATTCCAGTTGAACTGTCTATGATTCCTTGAGATCTTCACTTTTAAGAAATATTTTGGAAAACCAATCTTGCTTTCATGATTTTAGCCAGTTTCTTTAAAGATAGGTTTAAAAGGAGGCTGCATGAGTCTCAGGCCAGAAGATACTGTCCTTGAGCAGAAATGAGCCAGATCATCAAGTGAAGACTTTGTGGTCCCAACAGCAGCATTCTCACCTGCTGTCCTAAGGTTGACCCATGAATATCTTGCTTGACTCTGTTACTCTCCTTCCAACACTCAGCTTCACCACTGATCTCCCATCTTTGGAACAACTTACACCTTCCTGTGCTTCCTTGTATGTCTTGCCTACTTCCTGCTTCTCTGGTCTGATCACCATGTTGTCCTGGTTTCCATCATGTTGATCCCTTGAATCCCGTTCCTGACACCCTTTACTTATTCTTTAGTCAGAGCCTGGTATCTGTTAATCATTGGCAGGGAAAAGTAGTATTGCCTTGTTTAGTTTGATATAAGGCATTCAGTTAAAAATGAGATGGGACTATGAATTTCAAAACCATGGATTAAGAACCTGGGAAAGGGGATGGGATAGAAAGGAATGAATGGTGAACAGCTATTTGGATGTGAGGGTGATGGAGCTGAGACATCTGTTATTTAAATTCATGAAGCACCAGGTTTATTTGGCCTCTGTGCTGGAAACTGGGATACAGTGCCCAGATCTTCCTTGAGAAGTGAAGGATTAATTCTCCTGCTGCTGGAAAGACTAACAGAGGCACTTCTTAGCTTTTGGCTCTTTTATTGGCTGAAAAAAGCTAACTTATCCGAGGTTGCAAGCCCTTTCTGTGCCTAATTAATGCAAGGTTATAAAGGTCCAGACTCCTTGCCCCTTCTCAGGACGGGTCTGAAGTTCCAACCCAACTTCAAAGCTTCCCAAGAAATATGTTGGGAGCATAGTTGAGATTGCATTGTAGTTCAACTAGTCCCTCTGCCCAGTCCTGCTTCCTTCCCTTCCCTATCATGGGTATTGATCCCCAAAACTCTTCCTAAACACTTCTCCATTTTAGAATCTGCTTCCTGGGGAGCCCAACTTGTGCCCCTTTCCCTTATAGTTCCACCTACAAAAGAGGAGGTCCATGCTTTAGATGAGGGATTTTGAGTAGCAATAATCCTCAACTCATAGTCATTTTCTGATCGTTGTGAATTAAAACTTTGACATCTCAAATCAAATATTCAATGAAAATCTGCTCTGTGTAAAAAAAAAAACAAGCTGAGTTTTGTCACTAATCATTTGCAAATTGCCTAAATGTGTCCCACAAAGAGTAGGTAATAATGATAAACGATAGAGATACAGGATTTGCTCCAAAGAGATATAAGTGGAAATTCATATTTGGTTTCCAGAGGGCATCCTTCAGTCAGCCTTGAGTCCAAGGCAGGAAGATGTAAGTGATTAGAAACAGAGAACCTCAGAGAGCCTCTTCTAGATTTGTTCATTAGGGATGGAAGGCCAAGAAGTAATTGAAGTCTCAGCCCTCTGTGAAGGAGGCAGGCAAAAGTGAAGCAGGACATCAGTTGGTCTGGGGTTCTGGAAGACTGAGGGTCAGGTGGGGGACTGGAGTATAAGTAGGAGTAGAAGTCATATTTGTCACAGAGTGTGAGCTCACTCATCCAAGCATGGAGTAAGCCTATAAAAGCAGGGGAGATGGGTATGTAGTTGCCTACTCTGCCTCATCAGAATTGTCTCAGAAATGAAGTTAGGGTAGGTCTGAAGGTAAAATCTGAAGAAATAGATGAAACCTAACTTGCACAATTAATGGAATATATTCCATGTTAAATTCTCTGGCGTGTCATACTTTCGGGATCAGAGTTGGCTTTTTCTAGGACTTTTACTGTAATTGGCTATTAGAGAATAGTTTTCTGGCAGTGAACTTTACCCTAGGATGACCAGTTTGTTCCACATGTTGCCTGTGTAGCTTTCCATAGTCACATAAAGCTGAAACTCCTACTCAGTCACTTTGGTCAAATGCATGAAACAGTCAAGTCGGTGTAGAATGGAGGTGGAGGTGGTTGTTCCACTTTGTCTATCATTCAGTCGAGTTGGGCGCCCTTGTGTCTGCACGTGGCATTGGAATAAGAACTGAAGAATGAGCCTGGATACACATTTCCTCCCACCACCACATGTTTATCTGGCTCAGGATAGAAGGATGGTATACACATAAGACTGGTGGTTAAAGAAATCGTGGCACATTCATAGAACTGCTAGTAATTCACAGTGTGTGCAGCACAGAGTTTGAAACAGGAGGTGAGTCTAGAGCAAACGAAGAGAGGTAGATCTGGAAGGGCCTTGTACAGTTTGTGATGTGTGTGGCTTTATCCCCAGAGTGGTGGAAAGTGGCAGAAGAGTCTTGAGCAGGCAACCAGCCTGGTCATATTTGCTTCTAGAAAATGCACTCTGGCAGAAATGTGGAAGGGTTGAGAATTGGTGTAGAGAACCATTAGAAGTTTTAGCCATAATTCAGGTGAGAGGTGACAATAACCTTGGTTAAGGAAGTGTTAGCGATGGGGAGGTAAGTGCACTGATTTGAGGGAATGATGAACCAGGGAAATGAACGAGAATGTGAACCACTCAACAAGGGAAACTTGGAGATCAAAGCCAGCAAAGGGGTCACAAGGAAACAGGCCCAGCTTCTGAGGCTACACTCAGAAGGGCTTGTTGGGAGCAGACCTCCTGTGAAGGCCTCTCAAAAACAGGTTTTACTGTCTTAAGGATTTTTTTACCAACTTGTCTGCTCTCATTCCAGGAACTACTTCAGTATGTCTAACAGGTGAAAGACATGTTAAAATTTGTGTTTTCAGAGTAGTCAATGAATAGAAGCTAGTCTAGATGAAGTCCTGTCACTGGATGATTTGATCTAACAATTAGCAAAAAAAATCCCTCGGTATTTTGGCATCGGGTCACCCCTTTTCCCGTTGCAATGGCATTGTACCTGGTCATTTGGACAGTATGGAAGAACTAATACTCAGTCTAGGGCATCTGAAAGAACAGGATAAGTTACTTTATCTTTCCCAGCCTCAGCTTTCATGCCCACAAACTAGGATAATAGTTCCTGTGCTTATATAGCTGTTGTGAAGTTCAAATGAGTTACTTTCCCAGCACAGCACCTCACTTGCCATAAACTTCAGTAAGTGTTGGGCAATAATAGAAATGTATGATGTGTCCCTTTGCATTAGAATGTTTTGGCTTCTTCATATCTTCCCAGGTCATGGAACAGTCTGTGTTTTGAGGCGCTCTGAAAATTTTAAGTTCCACAGTGAGCTTCTCATCAGAAATGCAACCACCCTGCCGTTCCTCAGCGAGCTTTCCCTGCCTGCCCATCCACCTTTTTCCAATCCCCCCCCCACCACCCCCAACCCCAAACCTTAGCAGAGTGTTGGGAGCAATGGAGGAAACCTGTTTGATTACACTCAAAAGTCTCTCCGGGAGTCTCCAGCCCTGTCAGGATAATTTGGCATGATTTTATGGAAGTGAGCCTTGGGGAAAATTCAAATGTCAAACATAATTTGGTATTTGAAACATGAGAGTAAAAAGCTTCTAATTTCTTTTCATCTGTGTTTCCCTTTTGCACTCTGTCCAGCTTCCTCCACCTCCCTTGGCAGCCGTTACCCTACAGCAGGGGCTGAAGAACTCATGAGATAACGCAATAGTAGTAGGGGGCAATGTTTGGACCTCCCTATGTCATTGCCTTGAGATTCAGCCTTATCCCTTCTCTGCACACCTGGTATTTCCTAAATGATGAATGCCAAAGGCTCAACTCCATGAGCATTGATTATATATATTCGGTAGATGATGAGTTAAAGTTCTCTTAAGTGTTACTAATATACCTATTTCATATAAAACAACACAAACCAAAGGGAAACTTTTGTCTTTGCAAGTTAAAGATGGTGTAATTCCAGAAAGTCCCATCCCACCCCAACAGTGAAGTTGGATGGCTCTGTTAATCAGACTCTGAAGGGTGGGGTCCCAGCTCCCCCTTTTACTGACTGTGTGACCAGCGACTTACCTCCCTTCACCCACCAGGTGAGCCTGAGGTGAATGGTGGCAACAACTGAGCTGCAAAGTTCGTGCTGCCCAGCATTAACTTTTGGAGGGAATAAAGAATATGGCCACATGTCCACCTTCCAAATCTCACGCAGGATATCTCCTGTGGGCCACACTAACCCAGAACTATGCAGACAAAGAGATTTCAGCTTGGTTAAATTAACACACTACAAAAACTATAAAAAGTGTGTATGTCAAGTGTCTAGCCCAGAAAGACACTCAGTAATCATGTATTGCTGCTCCCCTTCCCTCATCCCCTCACCCTTAGTTTTCCAGGCTGCTACGGTAAATACCACACAGTGGGCTGGCTCAAGCACTGGGAATGTGTTGGCTTACAATTTTGGGGCTAGAATTGCAAAGTTAAGTTATTGATAAGACTTGCTTTTTCCTGGAATCTGTAGTGTATCTTGTATCTCTGCTTCCTGTCACGTGGGAGGAAATGTCCTCTCTTTTCTGGTTTCTGTAATTTCCAGGTTCTCTTTATAAAACCTCTTGTAATCTGGATTAAGGCCCACCCTGTTTCAGTTGGGCCACACCTTAACTCAAACTCACATCTTCCTATTTATAATGGGTTCATACCCACAAGAATGCAGATTAAGAACATGCCTAGATTGGGGTACGTAATTCAATCTTCCACATACCCTTTCATCTGCCCTTGCTTACCTGAGTTCTTGAACTTGGCTAAAAGAACAGCCTTAGGAAGAGCTCTAGAGGGAGTACAGGGATCCTGTGGGGTAGAGGGCAGAAGTGTATGTGTGCCCCATTCTGAGATAAAGAGTATAGATTGGGGAGAACCCATTTTGGATATTCTGGGATATTTTTCTCTTGTTTTTGTGTGGGTGATGAAAGTATACTTTACTACTAGGTCTAAGTGTCTGGCCAAGGCTAGGAAATGCCACCGAGAGCTGACACTGTCTACCCACCCCGCACCCATCAACCTTATTCCTTTTGTTCTTTGCTTTCACTCTGTTCATGGGTAGATTCATGATCCACCTAGCCCAAGCATGTCTTCTGGTTTTTATTAAGCAACTTGCTTTCATTGAGGATAATTTTGTCATCCCAAAGCATGATGGGACATTCTCTTTGGGGCAAAAAACCTGCCTTAAAAATCAGGACATTTAGTAACATAGAGTTTAATTCCATGTTAGGGGGCCTTGGAGATCATCTCATTATCCTAATTTGTTGGGAGCTCCACAGACATCAGGTTTGCATTCCAATAACTCCCTCCTAGCCTGAAAGCAGAGTGACAAATCAATTAGCCTGACATCATTTCTAGGACCCAACATGTGCGGTACTTCCCTTTTTTGGTTATCCTGGGTCTCCTTGGGTGTTCCTTTCCTGGATCCCTTTATTTCATCTGGCTCCAAAGCTGTCTAAATCACTAGATAAAGGGTACTTTTATTGATTACAGAGCATATAGTCACGCAGATAGCCCTCTAAAACCTTGCCTGCCTTGGCTTTATAGTTTCTTTGAAGGAAGTCGGGGTTTTTCCATTAGCACATTCTAAGATCACTTCCTCTTGACCATTAGTTGGTTTGATGAGTTACTAAAGACATTGTTTCCCTAGCCAATAAGTGCACGGGGATGATGAGATGCCCCGTTGGTTGGGCTTGCATCATTTAGTATTATCGTAGGTGGACAAAAAGTAGTTGGGATGGTCAAAGGTATGGCACAAAAGAAAAGGGTCAGAATGCTGTGTTGGAATGAGTTTTTTTTTTAAATCTCTCAAACAGTGGTTCTCAGAGTGTAATTTCTGGTCCAGCAGCAGCTGCATTACCTGACAACTCATTAGAAATATAAATTTTTGGTCCCTGCTCCAGACTTACTGAATCAGAATCTCAGGAGATATAGCCCAGCAATCTGTGTTTTAACATGTCCTCCAGGTGGTACTGATGGCTGCTAAGGTTTGAGAATCACTGCTCTAGAGTTAGGGACAGACTGATTTCCTTGACAACTACAATAGTTGCACATTTGCTCAGCCAGTCCATACGACAGGTGCATATGTCATGTTGGAATGAGCTGGAACATTCAGACAAAAGAGGCTTTTCTTGACTGATATATTTATTCAAATCCTTAACTTTTATAGATAAAAACTTTGAGGCTACAAAAAAAAAAAAAAAAAGGCTGGTGAATTTGCCTGCAGTCTCATAGTTGTTTGCAGAAAGCAGAATGGATTTTAGCTCTCCAGGTTCCTCTTTGGTGTTGTATTTTCCATGCTACATGCTCAACAAGATATGGGGAGGACAGATGGATGATAAGGAGAAATGTTGGCAGTAGATAGAATATTTTGTTGGGATTAGTGTCTTAACCAAATTCTGCCAATTTCTAGATATGTCTCAATCTCTTCATCTGAAAAATGGGTTAAACAACCCATGCTCTGCCTAAGTCAAACTGTAATATAAAGCAGCAGCAGCAGCATTTTCTAACAGCATCCAGCTTTCCTGCCTGTCCTGCTCTGGCAGACAGGAGGAAGAGATCCTCCTTCCCAAAGTCAGCATTGTCAAGGAGGCCACAGAACTCAGCACACAGAAAAAACTATCCTTTCCTTTCATTGACTAATTCAGATGACAGCCTTTCCCATTCTGGCTATAGCCCTATCAAAATCAGTAAAACAACCACTTATGTGATAATCATTTTATCACAGGGCTGCTATTGTAAATAAGGGATAGAGGACCCTGTGCCGGGCCATCTTTACAACAGCTCCATCTAAATGCAAATGCAGATCCCCTACCAAACAGTGAGGTGAAAGCTTTCCTATTAGCAGGCAGGAGATAGGAGAGTTAATTTAATGCTAAAACATTCCCTTGCAAGGAGAGCAATTTCCCCTGTTGAGCAGTGGCCTCATTTTCTCTCCATGACCACTGTGCCCATAATATGATAATTTTTACCTTTTTAAACTTTGCTGAAGGAAAAAGTACAGTCATCTATCTTTGGAAATGGCTCCTTCTGCATTCATTTTATCTACAGAAATGCAGATATTTGTCTGTTTGGTGAATGAATGGCCTGGAAAAAGCTGAAAGATGAAGATGACTTCCGTGCCGGCATGTGTTGGGATTCAATGCCTGTACTTGACTTCACGAACTCCCTGCAGGCAGGCTTTCTGTGTGATGGTATTTGCTTGGCCCAGACTAATCAGCACTTTTTCTTTCTTCAATGGAGCCAACTTCCTTGTGCTGGGAGAAGAGGGACTGAGAAGAAAGAATATGCAAGCCTATTTTCATGCAAAGGAATTATTTTAGCAGTGGGTTGGGAAGAATTAAAATGGGTCTTTCTTCCTAAACATTTTGGACAAGATGCTGTGAGTTGTGTATCCTTGAGTACTTAGCCTTGCTGAGGCTTCTTATGGGTTATTGGGATTGGAGATAATCAATGTATGTTTCCCGATAGAGAGACATGGAAATTTGTAGTTTATAAGCCCGTTTCACAAAGCTGCCATGCCCCACACTTCCCCGTATTATCACAGATGAGGAAATGGGCTAGGTGCTGTTTGCCCAAGATTACACAGCCAACGAAGAAGCTACAGACAGTTGAATCAGGTCTATTTGTCTCTCCCATCATCCTTGAAGAAGGAAGGGACAAGTCTGTCAGAAGGCCTGGCCCTTTTGGCATCCCCACTGCAGCCAGGACTCCCTTCTTCTTTTTTTCAGGATTGGACCCACCCAAGCCCTGAAGTCAGTTCTAGCTGTGCACTAGAAGGTGGTAAGTCTTTTGCTTACCAGCTGGGTGATCTTGGGTAAGTTATGGGCTCTGTTTCTTCCTTTATGGTGTAGGACTCTTAATAGTATTTGGCAGGGTTGTCTTGGGAATTTGATGAGATAATGCATATAAGTACTTAGATCATCTTGGCAAATAGCCATTATTCAAACAATTATTGGGATCTCAGTGTGCAGCTACTTTTGTTTTGCTGCTGTTCCAAGAGCCTGCTTATCCTAGCTCTGGCTAGGTCTCCCTTTGACTCTCTGCCTAGCTTGTCTGTCACTGGCCCCTTTCCCACAGTCTCTGTTGGTTTCTCTGTTTCAGGACCTTCCATGCCTGAACCTTTTCCCTAGTGTCCAGGCCCCATTGGCTTTCCAAGGGCCTACAGGGTCACTCCAGCCACACTCTACCCTTCATGCTGCAGTCCTGAGTGCAGAGAATCCACCTAGAGAGTTAAAATACTGCTCTTCCCCAACCACAAGCACTGCTGGGTCTTGCCTCCATTATTTAGCAAGGTGGTTGAAGGAACTGCCCCCGTGGGGAAAGGAGTTATGAAGCCCAGTCCAAGGAGTGGGCAGGAAGTCAGAGGAAACCTGTATGCATCAGGGAGGGATTACTCCACTGTAATGGAGGTGTGAGAAATGCCATGCTTCTTAATTTAAACCCCACTTAGCTGCAGTCATTGAGAAGTCTGATGTTTGGGGTTTTTCCCACATGAGAACCAAAGGGCTTATGTAGTCCCACAAAAATAAGGGTGGGATGCTATGTCCTGGGTGTAGCCATGGCAGCTTTAGGAGAGTGGTCCAATGCTGCTTAGTTATGCCCCTCCAGTCCTCTCTGCTGACAACAAACTTTGCCACAGAGATGTGGGCTGGTGATCCCAATGAATGGCACTAAGCCTCCATGGGTGCAGCCCTGCCCACTCCAGGCAGTTTGTTGGAGTGAATATGGGTCTCTTGCTTAGTAGAATCAGGAACACACTCCTATCACCTCAAAGCACTGGCTTTTAACCTCTTATCTTCTCAGATGATGCATTGCATTGCCCTTGAATGGCAAGTGAAGGAAGGGCAGGGGCAAAATCTACCTTTGTACCAGAAAACAGAAAAAGGCTGTCTATTCCCTCCCAAAAGGGAGCCCAAATTTCAAGACACTATAACCTGGCTGTCATTCCTTAGGGGAGGAGGGAACAAGTTACCCTTATAGTCCTTTGCTTAGGAGAGTCTGGAGATGACAGGGGGCAAGACTCCAACTAATTTCTCATACTCTAGGTAAGCATTGGATAATTCTTATAGCCAAAGCAAAGCCTGAGAGTGGCTATTCTAAGGTTTCAAGGGCTCTGGGTATCACGGAGATGACCCAGTAGGTTAGGCTTGATGGAAGGAGGTTAGATTTGGTTCATCCTGGAGAACACCTCATTGCTAAGGTATCTATTTGAGAAGCTCTGGATAATTGCCCTTGGGAGAATATCTCTTTTGGATTTAAATGGACAATTTATTATCTGACCAGTTCAGGTTGCAGAGCATAGTCTTGCTGCTGTCAGTGATGAGGTTTTGTATCTTTCTGGGCTGTGGACACAAGTGTGCCCAGGAGTGCTTGGGAGATGGTGGTGGAACCCCTCACCCTGTTGGTGCTGTATTAGGTGGATGTTCTAGTTTGCTAGCTGCTGGAATGCAATATACCAGAAACGGAATGGCTTTTAACAAGGGGAATTTAATGAGTTGCTAGTTTACAGTTCTAAGGCCGAGAATTAAAACAAGTCTATAGAAAAGTCCAATCAAAGGCATCCAGGGAAAGATACCTTGGTTCAAGAAGGCTGATGAAGTTCAGGGTTTCTCTCTCATCTGGAAAGGCACATGGCGAACGCAGTCAGGGCTTCTCTCTCGGCTGGAAGGGCACATGGCAGACACGGCGTCATCTGCTAGCTTACTCTCCTGGCTTCTGGTTTCATAAAGCTCCCCGGGAGGCATTTCCCTTCTTCATCTCCAAAGGTCGCTGGCTGGTGGACTCTCTGCTTCGTGGTGCTGCAGCATTCTCTGCTCTCTCCGAGTCTCTCTCAATCTCTCATTCTCCAAAATATTTCCTCTTTTATAGGACTCCAATAAACCAATCAAGACCCACTCAAATGGGTGGAGACATGTCATCCCCTAATCCAGTTTAACAACCATTCTTAACTAAATCACATCAACCAGGGAGATGATCTCATTACAGGTTCAAATATACAGTATTGAATAGGGATTATTCTACCTTTAAGAAATGAGACTTATATTAAAACATGGCTTTTCTTAGGGGGCATACTTCCTTTCAAACCAGCACAGTGGACATCTGTATTCACATTTCATACTTGCAACAAAGTGAGAGGTAGATGCTCACATTTCCCTTATGTTGCAGATGAATAAATAGTAACTTGTGAATGAAGAGACAAGAACAAAATTAGGTGGCTGTTAGAGGGAGTGAGGATTCAAACTGAGGCAGGGTGAGGCCAAGACCCACGTTCTCAACCACTGAGCTCTTTTGGGAGGTATCTGAAATGTGAAGTAGGAATACATCCTTCCTTCCACAGACTGCCAGTCTGCTAGGAGCTTATGGTTCATTTCATTTGATTTTTTTTCTTTTCAAACCAATGAAATTGCCTAGGATGGCTATTTTGGGTATTGGCTGCCCATTCATAGGGTGGCCTTGCAGGATGCTCGTGCTTCCACTGTGGGATGCTTCCCTCAAGGCCATGGCTCCTGGAATCAGGGAAAAGCTACTGAAAGTAGGTCAGTGAGAGGCTCCTTTGAGTAAGTGGGCATTGGGAGAGTAGTCTAATAAAGACAGGGTCCTAGACCAAAGATTTATCAGCTCTTCTCACTGAAAACTCTGGAGTAGCACTGGTTTCCTATCTCAAGTTGGTTTGGTTGTTCAGCTTGTCATTGGATTCTCTGAGATGCCTCAGTATTTTTCCCTCAATACTGTATTGTTATCATCATCACCACCATTATTGTTATTTGCTTAAGCTAGCTCATTATTTTCTATTATTGCAATCAAGACACACTAAACACACATACATATATTCTTTAAACCACTACTGAAAATGGACTCAGGAATCCCTACCCATCAAAATATCCAGTGCCCAGGTCCTAGGCTTTCTTGGATCAGCCCTTTGGCTGTCTTTAAGTTTAGAGTTCATCAAAATGTGTCAAAAAATCAGAGCTGTTATTCTGTTGAGTTGTCAGTGTGGACATATCCAGAACCGGTGAGATTCAAAAGAAAGCACCTAACTCACAAGCTATGAAAAAGTGACTGAAGTTAAGAAAGTCAAACAAAATAAACATCATTTACACTAAACACAGCATTGCCCTAAAGGGCAGCAGACTCTACTGACTAGAATAGTTAGTTGAATCTATAAAATGTTTGTGAAACCGATATTTCTGACTCATTGATCTTTGTAAACATCCTTTTTTGACCTAATGAAGCGAAGAAAAATTCAAAGTATCCCCCTTCTTCATGGTTGTTGATTTCCTTTGTTTATTTAGCTGGCAAGAGCATCTGGATTCAAACTCCATTCTTTCTGGCTCTAAAGCCATGAGTTCAATCACTATGTCAGTGGTTTTCAAACTTTAGCAAGCTCAAGAATCACCCAAGAAGCTTCTAACAGTTCACCTTTCTGGCCCAGTGTGCTGGTTTGAAGCTATTATGTATCCCAGAAAAGGCATGTTCTTTAATCCTCATTCAATATTGCTAGGTGGAGTCTTTTTGATTGTTTCCATGGAGATAAGACCCACTCAACTGAGGGTGGTGACTTTTGATTAGATGGTTTCCATGGGGATGCGTCTCCACTCATTCAAGGTGGGGTTGCTTGCTGGAGCACTTTAAGAGGGAACCATTTTGGGAAAAGGCGTCAGAGCCAACAGGATGGACAGAACCCTGGGGAAGCCATTGAAGAAGCCTGGAGAGAAAGCTAGCAGACATCGCCATGTACCTTTCTAGCTGAAAGAGAAATCTCTATTATCACTGGCCTTCTTGAACCAAGGTATCTCTCCCTGGATGCCTTAATTTGGACATTTTCATGGCCTTAGAATTGTAAACTTACAACTTATTAAATTCCCCCTTTAAAAAGCTGTTCCTTTTCTGGTATATCCTATTCTGGCAGCTTGCAAACTAATACTCCATCACCCAGAGATTCAGAGTCAGTAAATCTGGGAGTGGCACACAAGAATCTGCTCTTGGAGAGACTCCTGAGCCAAGTAATACAAGGACCACAAACTGAGAAATATGTCAGTACCTAAATTGCTTTCAGAAAGGTAGCACTTACGAAAAAAGGAATTATACACTAGCCTAATACACTTAAAAACCTATTACAAATTGGGAGAGGAAATTATACCAAGACCAATTTTCCTATAATAAAAGTCAATTTTGCTTTTTGGTTCCCTTTTTGAAACTGAAGCCCCCTCTGCCCTTACCATTTTCTATGGGATTATGACATTTTTGTGAAAGATTATTACTTCAAATAAAAAAATAAGTATTTCTAATCCCCCTACAAAAATATATGAGTGGAATGAAGGGGACTTCTAAGGTTTAACCAGTGAGAAGTAACAGGATCTGACTGGTCCATCCTTGCTTTCATTTATCAGGGGGCTTTCAGCCATTCCAATCTAGTTTAAAGCATTTCATACTTTCTGCAGAGAAAAAGGTGTTATTTCTATTAAGAATTGGATGCTGGGGCTCCAGGCCACATATAAGCTTCTTCTAGAGATACTTGGGGTGAATCTTTCTGGTTGCCAAGAGCCTCTCTGCTATTTTCCACCCCACTTTCCTTTAAGGGATCAACCACTGATCAAGGCAGTAAATGGGATTTGAAGTGCCATTGATTCACTTGGCCTAGCTAATTTTTTTTTCTTCTCTTTGTCCAGGAAAAAAATGCACCATGGAGTCAGGATCTGGATAGGCTGATCTGAAAGAGATGCTGAGGGTGAGCCCATGTAACAAATTAAAGAGATAAAAGGCAGACTTCAACTATATAGATTACTTACAGTAGCTGTTCTCCTTTGTATGAATCTTTGCCCCAATTAATACTCTCTACAGCCGTAAGGTAAGATTATAAAGTAGGTAATAAGATGCTGTTAAATCCTACTGTTTTGAATGAAACCTTATTGTCTAATTCCCTTGGCTTTTCTGTACTGCTTTCAAGAGGTTTCAAAACCAAAGATCCAGAAATATAGGGCTTCCTCCCCCTCAGCCTGGGAGATAAGTAAAAATAATTGATTCTTCAGGGCCTTTAATTTGTCAGGATTGCAAACTGAATCCTCAAAAGATTGGGATCCCTTTGTTATATAAATGTTTCTAGGATGCAGAAGGCTGAAGGCAGAGACAAGAGTTGAGTCAGATGGAAAAAAAGGGTTTTAGGATTATCTGTGTGAGTTTATATTCAAAATTTTAAATGGTCCTTGCGCACGTTAATAAAATCATAAAACCTGTTCCCAGTACTGCTACTCTGGACTCTGCAAAGGTCATTTAATACGTGGATCTTACTTTCCTCATCTCTGAAATGACTGGACTAGGAGCAGTTTGGTGTAATTGGGTTCAACATTCAACTTGGAATCAGAGGCCCTGCAGATAAGTTCTGGCTGTGCTTGTTACCATGTGCTTATGGAGAAGTCTTTTACTCTCTTTGGAAGGGAATTTCTCCAACTGTAGAATGGAGATACCCTTAGAGGGTTATTGTTCACCCACACAGGCATCTATGCAGTCATCCATGAATACAATTCATTCATTCATTCATTCATTCAAGATTTGTGAAGCCCCCAGCATGGGCTAGGTACCAGGACATAACTACGGCTAAGCCATTCTCTCTAGCCTATAGAAGTTCAAAGATTTTGGGGTTGACAGAGCAGTTAATTACAACATAGAGGGTTCAGAGCTATAGGGAACCTTGGCAGCATATGGTCACCTAACTCAAACTAGGGGTGGGAGCTTGTAGAAAATATTGTTGGTTGCCAACCCAATAACCAGTTAGAAACTCCTTTTCCAATTGACTCACTTTTATTCCCTCAATCTGAGCTCCGCTAATCCAATCACAACAACTCACCCACCCCCGTAGGTGATTAGTTTAGCCATGTGTATGTTACATAATGCTGATCTGAGGAAGGATTACGAGAAATATTTCCTTACTCTTAAAGAGAGACTGTAGCAGAGGGAGAGCCCTTCTCCCACTGGATGCTGTTATGACCTCATGTTTTTTACAGAGCTGTGGTGGTCACTAATGACCAAGATGGAGCTGAGAAGACAGGAAGAGGGTGGTGGGGCAGAAAGATGGAAATGCATGGATCTTTGATGACATTGTTGAGCAGTTGAAAAGGCCAACCTGAGGACCCTTTCCTCCTGGGACATCTGCTTGTGAGATAATACATCTTTGTTATTCTTGAAGTCAGGTTTCTGTAACATGAGCTAAAAGCATTCTGGCTAGTGATATCATGGTTAGTTCCTGAAGAAGTAGGAATGCTCAGAGGACCAGAGCAGAGAAGGGCATTCATGAAAGACCAGCTAGCTAAGCCACGTAACCTCTGTGGCTGCCTGTCTCGCTTGAATCTGGAGCATGTTTTCATGCAAGAGTCTGCGAATGTAACGGAACCCTGCTCTGTAAAGGGAGGGTACAATTGAAAGGCTGGTTTTGGGCTGTTTAGAGTGAGTTTACCCATATTGCTCCTCCTATTCCACAAATATCTTCTTAGCATGCCAATATTGCTATAGGCACTGATGTTCTGTTGACATGAACACAACATCTTAGAATCTCAGTTTGTAGGACAATGCCTGTGACAAGAGCATGGATGGATGGCAATCCAGCTTCTGAATAATTCTTTTAATGGGACACTCACTATCATATAACATACCCCATTTTAGCTGTGATGACTAGAAAGTACTTTCTTACAGAGAGCTGAAAATTTGCTCCTCAAAATTGCTTTTCTTCTCCCAATTCTGCTTTTGGAGCCTCATGGATTAAACGTGCTTTCTTTCCTCTCTCCCCCCGCCTCCCTGCCCCCACCGCCCCAACGCTGTCTTCTTTCTCCTCCTTTTTACTTTTCATTTCTTTCTGACTCCTCAACCCTGGCTTTTTCATCTCTACTTGCTGCCTCTAGGCAAAACATCTCCTGCTCTTTCACCATTTCCACGTTATGACCTGAATTTATTCATCTCCCCCTTGGTAGAAAGTACAGAGAAAAACCATTTTTCCTTGTCAGATTAAAACATTCCTTACATTTTCACCCTATTTGTAGTCTTCTTCCCTACTGATATGTGGATTTCATTTACTAATTCATTTTACTTTGGTCCCATTTATGCCAAACTCTTTTAAATACACCTATTTTAGAAATGGGCCACCCAAACCCTGAGGGTAGAAGAATCACTGTAATGACAGTTGAAATGATCTGTGCTCATAAGGGATCAGATATGACATTTGTACCCTCCTCTCACATACATAAACTTATTGAGTCTGGGTACCAATTAATGAGGTACTATTTATAATTTTCCTTGAAAGCAACCGTTCGTTTTAAAAATAGCTTTAAAAAAGGATTTTATTATGCAATGAAGTATCTTAAAGAGGACTGCATTCTGCACCAAAAAAAAAATGAAGGGATTATTTACATTGGGTTTGTCTGCATATAGCACTGAGGGGATTACTTGGGCCTGGGACAGGGGAAGAATTAGAAAAAACGGACATAGGACAAGCAGATTAAAAGAATACTAAATATGTACTACAGGGTCTCCCTTATTTCCCACAGTATTTCAATACAGTTTCCACCGAATAATTCAGGACTAGAATTCACCTGGTAGCTTACCTGGGGAGGTTTGTGAATGGATGACATAGAATTACTAACCCTGTTCTTAACCGCGGGTGAAGTATACTCATTCATAATAATCAGAATTGTTCTCACTGTTTAGAACTAGGAGGAAAAAGAGAAAGAAGCAAAACTACGATGGAAAGGCTCTGCTTATCCAGCCTTAAAAAAACACCACAAATGATAAAATAACTAGATTATGCATCAAAACTAGCACTCAGATTCTGCCTTGAGATTTTTGCCCTTCCTTTTTTCATCTTTCCAGATAGTAAAGGAATATATGTAAGTGAGTCTTAAAATATATGGTAGTGAGTATTTCATATCGAGGAAACAAAAATCTGCATTTAATGCATAATTTCTGATTTTTGAGAAAGCGTGTCCTGAGGGCTACCCTGACTTCACCCTAAATGGCAAGAAGCCAGCTTTTTCACACCTGCAGCAGAATCTATTCACCATGTACTCCATGGGCCAGCTATCTCTTTAACAGGAGGATCTTGCTAGAAAGCATTCCCTGTCTGCAAAAGCAGAAATGGAATAGAACTGTAGACCAACTGGTCTAGTGAATCAAAAACAAAAAGTGTCCTGAACCTACTGGAGAAAGCTGGAGTTAGCAGCTTGCCCAATTCAAATTTCCACACTTCTTTCCCACCAATTTCAAGATCCTATGTTAGTGCATTTCTTAATTCCTCAGTTGATCGATTGGATGTTCCATTCCATTTGCAAAACCATTTATTTGCATTGCATCATCCCAAGTCTTTTAAAAAAATTCTACACAGACTTGATTCTGTGGGAGATTCTGAGTTTCGGTAGGGACTTGTATCAGATAATTGAAAGAAGTGAGGGCACTTGCAAATTAATTGCCACTTGATAGTAGGATGAGAGAGTTTGAACAAATTCAGCTAGAGCAATATTCATTTGATGATTTAGTTTTTGTGTTTGAGTGTGTGTAGGCAATATGGTGGGGAATAGGTAGTTTGCACAGAGGAAAGCAGAAAGGTTTTTATTTTTGAAAATTATATCTGGTCAATGGTCAGCAATAAGAGACCTGTTGTTGTTCAAGGTAACATGTTGTTAAAGATTCTCTATTGACTCATATCAGATGAAAATCTGTCCGTACTCTGGGCCAGCTGAATGATGTGACAATGACTTTGTTGCTCAGAATACTTGTCTATGCCAGAAATTTATTTTATAAAGTCATAAGGTTCTATCCGCATTACATTCCAGCATCATAATGTAATCCACCCATATTTCTGGATTATGTATACAACTGCTAATATTTATTGGGCAGAGAGACGAGCAAGCTCAGCAATCCAAGGGGACTGCTCTCCTTTGAATATTTCTATGATTGATTCACAGGCATTTGTTTCCCAGCCCTTCACCACCACGTGATTGTAAGCTTTGTGACAGCAACAGGCCCTTTCTCATGCACTTTTGGTGTTCTTCACAGCTCCTACCATCTGGTTAAGCCTAGAAATTTTTATGAGTGCATTTTAATGGTCAGTTTGCTCCACCCAGTTTGGGTTCATCCTCTCCATCTCCCCCCTCCCTTCTTTTTTCTCTGTCTCTCTCTGTCCCTCTCTTTCCCTCTCTCTACTTCTCTCTCCCTCTTTCTCTATTCCTCTCTTCTCCCTCTCACTTCCTCTCTTTCTCCATCTTTGTCTTTTTTCTTTCTCTTCCACTCCCATCTTTCTCCCTCTGATCTTTTCTCTCTCTCCACTTCTTCTCTCTTCTCTCCATCTCTCCTCTCTCTTTCCTTTGTCTCCATTCTTCCTACAACTTTCTCATTGTCTCTCTCAATCTCTTTCCCTTTCTTCATATATAAATTCTTGCTCTGATATTACCCCTCATGCATTGCCTTACTGCATTTTAAGAATGAGCTTTGCTTTCCTTAGAAATGTACCAAAGGAAGTAACTTGAATGCACTTTCCTCTGACATTTACATGAATTGCCTGTATAAATTCTCCAACAAGTAGATGGGTAGAGAGCCCCCTATGAACACTTCTTCTTGGAGAAAACTGAAGAGATTCTCTACAGGCAACCCAGGTGCTGAATTTGTGTAATGAGTTGCTGGAAAGCCCAGCAGATTTAACATTAGCTTTTCTCAGGCTAATGCCGATTGTGAAGAAAAATTAGATAATTGACAATTGTGCAGGTGTATGAGCCAGGCAAATTGTAATGTCAGGGGTGACACATAAGGAGATAATTTTTCATGTAGATAGGAACATGGATGTGTGCATTTTAACTTTCAAAAGAACCAAAACTGAGGTTTTTTTTTAAAAGACTGAAAGTGTCCTCAAATGGGATGTTACAAATCAGTGTTTTATGGAAATAGGCAAGAAGAAAGAAAGATCAAGAGGAAGCCCTGGAGAATAGAATAGATGTCAACACTAAAAGGATGCAAGGCAGATCTAAGCCTTGAACAATAATGTCACTCCAGGCCCATTGGCACTTGAGTACCAAACATCAGAAATCCTTAGAAAAACACCAGGGCCAGGTGAGGACATAAGCTCAAAGTTGCCCCAAGTCAGATTGGGCATGATTCTGGCAATTTGATCGCATGCATAAAGGAAAATGATGACCACAAAAATTCAGCATGGATTCACGTGAATTCAGCAAGAAAATGTTTGGCAATTTTCCTTTACTGGCTCCAATTGTGGAACAGTGGAATGGGATAAGAAAGCTATACACAAGTAGACTTAAGTTTTTAATAGTCTCATTTTGGAGTTCAATCCTCGGAACACGAGTTTTTACTATATTTTCAAAAATTAATGAATGGATATATAAGTAAATATAGTATAATAAAATGGAAAAGCACCATGTGAGACTCAACACTGACAGTGTCATTAACCAAGAATTGTGATTAATCCAATTTTGTGGATTCATTGTCCTAAAATTATCCATAGGTTTGGGAGATTAAAGGCTCAGTATAGGATGAAGGACTTTTGTGTCTTGAATGTTGTTCATGTGAAAAAAAAAACCTAAGCATTTTCATTGGCTATGAGTTCATTCTGAGCCTGCAATATGGCAAGGATCCAACTTCTTTCCTCTGAGCTGGGGTGTTCTCAGTGGGAAAGCCAATAGCTTGAATCATTCCAGGATCATTCCATATGGGCCAGGTAAAGCTGTGCTGGAGTGTTGGAAACAGATATAATTCAGGGAACAAGTGGAAATTGTATCTGGAAATGAAGGCACAGGCCATATTATAAGAGCTTAAAGTGAGACTGTGAGGGCAGGGTCATGGAGGATCTGGAAAAGTCTGGAAGCAGAGTGTAATAAAGGAAGAAAAGAAAGCATCAGGATATGGGGTGTAATGAAGTGAGAATGTCAGGAGCTAGAATGCATGGGATGCCCGCTGTGTGCTGAGGGCCGGGTGGGTAGGCTTGTCAAAAAGCACAAAGCTGCTAAAAAGGCCAGTGGAATCTCAGGTTGCATTAGTAGCAGTTGAATGTTAGGGAAGGGAAGTGACCGTCCCATTGTGTGTTGCTCTTTTCCTATTGTCCCTGGACTGTGGTGTTAAACTTTGGGAACCAAGTCTGGACAAGAATAAGATCAGAACTTCGGGCTCCTGAGGAACACTGAGCTGGTGATGTCCATGCCCCAGTGAGGAAGATACTTGCCAAGTGGAGGGTTGTGAATTAGCATCAGACAATTAGAGAAAGCCCAGAAAGACAAGTGGTCAGGGTTACTAGGTGTATTGTTGAGTCACTGGCAAATGTCTCTGATTCCACATTGTCTGGCAGTGGTCATATCCCAAAGGCTCAAGTTTTCAGAGTCCCAATGGCCTGGTGGGAGATGAAGGAGATGGAATCATGCTAACCAGTGCTCAAGAGTAGGGTCCTGGTCCCTGGAAGGACTAGAGGCAGTAAAGAAAGGAACTATAAAGCTAGAACTTTGGACAGAATAAAATAAAAAGGATGGAGAATTGTGGGACAGTGCATGGCCTAAGATGAGAAACCAGATATCTGTCACCAGAACAAGGAGGAACTTGGGTCTTAGAACTGGGCATGGGGTCTTGGTGAGTCTGAGCATCTCTAAACCATGGGTACAGGACCTCTCCTGCTTCCCTGTGTAGTGCTGAGCCTCCAAGCGTAGTTGCAAGCATTTACTGGGTTCTATTTGAATCCACTCTCCATTCAAAAAATATCAACAATGGGTATAAGGCCAAATTGTTGATATGATTCTTCTTGCAAAGCTTTTACATCAGAAATACATCTCAATTTTATCTCTAAAATTTGCTCTTCCAAATCTACATGCCTCTGAATTTCTGGACTCTGTATTTCTATTCATTCTTGCTTGCAAACTGGCTACTCACTTTCTGAGCTAATCACTTTCTTATATTACCTGGCAAAATGAAGACAACAGCAATCAACAGACAAGAAGTTTGTCCTCCAACTTCTTTCTCTAGAGCTACAATATGTTGATCTGAATTCTAGGTTATAGCAGGTAACATTTTTAGCACATACTCATCCTGGCATGGCAGCAGTTGTCTCTTCTAGATTCCAGTAATGGTTTTCTTAGTGTTTATCCCCAACTCCTCAGCTAATCCCACTAAGAGACTGAGCATACAAATGGTTAATGGCTAGACAATATATAAAAAGAGAATTCCTACCCATGACTGCCAGCATTCAGCCTAGGAAGCCAAACCTACAATCTGCACCAACCAGTCGAGGAAGCCAAACCACAACTCCTGTAGCAATTGGCCCAAAACAGCCAGACTTGATCAATAACTGACAGCTTCTCTAATTTTGTCCCTGCATCCAACTTAGGACCAACTGGAGGAAGCTAAATATGCTCCCCTAACCAATCACTAGAAGCCTTGCTTCTAGTTAGCCTGCCTTCAGCTTCCCCAAGCCAAGAGCCACCAATCAGAACTCACATGGAGCCTTCCCCTTTTAAACTATTAAGCTTGCTTACACCTCTATTTGCCTTTGAGTCTCTGCCAAATGCAAATGATGGTGGCTGACTCCCTTCCACAGCCAGCTCTGAGTAAATAGCCTTTGCTTGTTCTCATTTGGGTGGTCTTCATTTATTCCCAAGCCACATATTTGAGGGTTTTCTTATGGCAGCACTTCATTTTTAGGTACCAGTTTATGTATGACTCAGAGTGGACTAGATGATGTTGAAGTAAGGAATTCAAAATTTCAGTGAACATTTATTTTTTGCTCATCTTGTGGGCCCACTGAAGGTTGGCCAAGGGCTTGGCTCTCTCACCTTCCCACTTAGGGATTCAGGCTGAATCCTTGCTCCAGCTCCCTGCTGCCATGTTTGCCAAGGCAAGAGAAAAGGAATGTAAAGAACAACAGCTCTTAAAGGTTGAAAAGAGATTTGATATATCTTTTTACATTTCGTTGACTAAAACAAGTTACATGGCCACACTTAAATTTTTCAAGGATCGGTCCTATCATGTACCAGGAGGACAGGGAGAAGGCAATATTTGGTCAATAGCACTAATAACTACCATAACTGATATTCATCAATGGCCACGCACTGGTTTTGTTACTCTGTATGTGCTAACTAATTTAGTTCTGGTAGCCTTTTGAAGTGAGTACTATAATTAACTGGCTTTTTAAAGATGAGGAAATTGAGGCACAAGGAAGTTAAGGAACTTGCTTAAGGTCACATTGCTACTAAGTGGTAGAGTTATGGTTTTAACCAGGAGCTCTTGCTCTTAATCCTTATATGAAACCACCTCATGATGGGAGGATTTTCTGTAACTTGCCTAGATGTCAAAATGCTGGTTCCCTCTGCCTGCAAGTAAGAGGCACATGGCCCCACGCCTGGGCACAAGAGGGCCCCCAGGGCAGAGGATGGGTCTAATGAACCCGAGAAAGCAACTTTTGTTCCGGGACCCCTTTCCCTGTTTAACAAAGAGCTCGGTGGATTTTAGTGGAGAGGTGTTTCTGAACCTGTGAGACCAAAGAGGCTGGTCCTGCTAGAGCAGGTGAGGATGTCATTAATTTCAAAGGCTCACAGCAGTGGTTCTCAGCCAACCAGGTCATGGCAGCAACTCCCTGTGCAGCATCAGCATGATTCTGCAGGACCCTCGATTCTGCAGGACCTCCTTTGCCCTGCTTTGCCTCTGGTAATTGAGCTGCCTGACCTCTGCGGGAGGCTCCCTTCTCCTCCTACAAGAAAGAGAATTGATTTGTCAAACATATATCCACATTACTTCACCTGGGCAGATTCATTCTCTCTGTGAGCTACACATCGTGCTTTCAAAGTCAAGCACCGAATCCTGCCACAGGCAATACCCAGGATTGTAGAACTCTCTATTACTTCTCTCACTGACATATCTGAAATGTCAAGATATAAGTAAGCCGTATATTTGTTTAACTGAAATTGGACTATAAATGCCACATATATCAGATAGGTCTAGAACCTCTGTTAGCAACTCAGAACCCCAAGACAAATAGACTGAGGTTCTTTGTTAAGGACCAGAACAAAGTTCAAACGGGGGGTCCTTGAGCTTTTGGGTGGGCTGCATAGAGTTCTCCCCTCTCTCAGCCTCCAAGAATTAATGTGTTGCCTCCTGGACCTACAGGGAGCAGCCACTCAAATCCCACCTCATTGAGAGAGGTTCTAGGTACCAATAATCTATCTAGATTTTAAAACCTTTTAATGAGTGAAAATAGGAAATCATAGAGCTCAATGAATTCTTACAAACTCAGGACACCTGTTATAGTTGGCACCCAGGTCAAGATGTTGAATATGACTAACTCCCCAGAAAGTCCCGTTCATCAAAGGCGACCTGTCCTGACTTTTAACGGAATTATTCCATTGTTTGAAGTCACAACAACCTCATGCCATGCCACGTCTATGTATTTACCCAATAAGTACTCCCCAGCTGAAAGTCCTTATAAGTATGGTTGTTTTCACTCTCAGGTCAATGGAAACTGTGCCTAGAAACACATGCCCCTAAGATTGCCCATCAGAGGGGCCAGGGATGCAGACTTTCTCAGACTTGGCATGTGAGTTTCTTATATGAAACCCATCTTTCTTGGCTTATGCGTCAGTTTGGATCCTATAAGAGGCAGACACCAAGATGGAACTAGACAATAGAAAGGTTTACGAGAAAAGCACCTATAAAATATAAAGAGGAGGAAGCAGGAATAAGTTGAGAGAGCCTTCAGACCACAATGCAAGGCTGCACCCTATGAAGGGAGATAGGGAAGAAAGGAGGATTGGGTAGGAGAAGTCTCAAACTGCAGGCAAAGGCTGCTCATTACAGAAGACCAGCTTCATCAGTCAGGAATGGCCTGGCTTTAGTAACCCAGATGTTCTCAGTCCTTGGCTGAGAATAGCCTGGGGTTAGTGTGGCCTAAGAGCACACCGAATGTGTGGAAGCTGAGTCTTCCAGCAGGTTCTCTTCAAGGGAGATCTGAATTCTGCAACTCCATGACCGTCCAAGGTGACTTTTTCTCTTGTGGATGCATTGAGCTTTACTTTGTTCAGCCTGTTCCATTGAAACTATGTCTCATTGTCATTGCCATGATCACAGAGTGGGAAGTCAAACTGACCTGGGTTTGAGTTGTACCTGGATCCTTCATTTTCTATCCGCATGATTTCACTTCTCTGAGTCACAGTTGCCTCATCTTTAAGATGGGAGAAATGGTTCTCATCTCATGAAGTTGCTGTTAGGATGACGTGAGATTATTTTAAGTAGATCAGAGTATGTGACATGAAGTAGGTGTTTCAGAAACTCATTTCCCTTTATTCCTCCTCTTAAAGGATTCCTCTTCCCCCTCAGTAGAGTACACTTTATCGGAGACGTGGGCAAAAACATATTCTGCAATGCTGGGTCCCTGACCCTGGGCAAGTTCATCACACCCCACCTAAGTCATGGGCCCTTTCAGCAGTCTGGTGAAACCTATAGATCCCTTCTTAAAATAATATTTTTACTAATTTTTTTTTTTTTTTTGCATAGGCAGGCACCGGGAATTGAACTGGGGTTTCCGGCATGGCAAGTGAGAACTCTGCCTGCTGAGCCACCATGGCTCGCACTAAAATAGTATTTTTAAAGAATAAAATGGAATAAATAGAATTAAAGAGGAAATTGATTGTGTTTAAAGTATTTATTAAAATATTAGACAAGCAATTTATTATATAGTAAAGATCTGCTTCTTTGTTAGCACATTAAATAAGTTCTAGTGGTGGATCTAATAATGAGCATAATCTGAAGTAGTGATGAATGTAAAAGATACGATGGGATAGCTGCAACAAGTGTAATGCAACTCGAAAATGTCTGTGATTTCTACTAGACATAAAGTTTCAGGTACTGAAGGTTCTACTGCAGTTTGTTGTCTATGTTCAGAGTTGAAGGAAATGCCTAATTTCAGTTAGAAGTGAGGGGAAATTAAAAGGTTAATAATTTCTTTATCCATCCAAATTAATGATGAGGTACCCCAGGTTAAGCGCTGATGTCTTGGATGAATGGCACCTGCTACTGTCTTTGAAGTGGTGGGGATGCCCAGGTGTCCTTTTTCATCACCCCTTCCCCGCCATGAGTTGACAAGTGAGCCCAAGGCCCTTTCTTCATTGATGTTGGCATTCAGTCATGTGAATTTGTCCTCACAGGTTGATAGGAACAAAGGAAACCTGCACACACCTGGGTTACTCTAATGCCCTTGATTCACTTTCCCATTTGTCTACACAATGTAGCAGTCAATTCATTCATTTTCTTTTTTCCTCTTCCCTCTATTTCATTCAATAACTCAGCTAAAAACTCCAGATCAGGTTCGCTTTTAGAATCTACTCAGACGATCTGGTATGATATAACTATGGCAAATATATCCCCCCACCTGCCAGTAAGATATCTGAGAATCCTACAACAGGGGAAAGTTTTCATCCCAATGTGAAATGCAATAGTAAAAGCCGATCACACTTGGGAAGCACCTAATGTGTCGCAGCAGAGACTAGAAACGTTTCATATGCTTTATCACTTAATGTTCACAACCCTATGAGGAGTCACTTCACCTGTTCCAAAGAGCAAATTGGAAATCAGAGAGGTTAATAACATTCTCAAAGTAATGTAACCAGGATCTGAATTTGAAAGCTCCAATCTATTCCAAATCCTTGAAAATATTGTATCATTCCCTCCTTTACAAAATGCCCATTATTTGACTCAGGTGTGAAAAGTTGAATCACCAAACGTGAGGTAATAAGTATAGAGTTAAGCATGTTTGTTTCATTGCCATTTACCAGTATGTGACCTTGGACAAGCTACTTAATTTCTCTGTGCCTCTGTTTCCCCACCTATTAATGGCTTAATAATGGTATCCCAAGGGATTATCATAAGAATTAACTGAATTCATAAGTGTAGCATATATAGAGCTATGCCTAGTTCGTCAAAGTGCTCCATGAATGCTAGTTATTATCTTTGTGAAACAAACCTGACTGTAGCAGGTTAGAAGAATAAAAATCTTCCAGTGAGGCTCTCTCAGGTTCTAAGCCCTTATGATGAGCCAGGCACTCCACAATCTGGTCTTTTCTGACCATTTCAGCCTGAAATTCTGCCACTTTCTGACCTCTGGAAATTCACATTCCAGCAGCCTGCCTACCTGTGGACTTTTCTGTGGCCACTGGTTATTATCCTCCCTTATTCCTATGGTGTCTTTCCTTCCCTTCTTCACCTGGTTAGTGTCCTCAGCTCAGGGCTTTTCTTGATGATGTCCTGCAGAAATTTCCAGGCTGGCAGGGGCTCCCTCACTCCATCACACTCATCATTAGACTTATCCTAATCCACCAATATTGGGTACCTTTTTACTGAAATGAAATGACCTACAAATGGTGTCTCACCTCTCTGGAAGAAGATTCTTCAGAGCCAGAAACTATTTGTGTTTCATTGAATGGCCCCTTATCTCAACCTATCTCATTTTGACACAGAGGAGGGGTCCTCTAATCCCCTTCCCACTGGGTAGAGGGAAGTGTTGGAGTAAATACTCTCTCCACTGGCCTGTAGTTTGCTCCTCCAAAGAGAAAAAGAGTAGCTGATTGATTGCTGAAGATTAATGTCCATTTTTGTCCAGTGGGCATTGTTCCCACAATAAAGGCTGATGTCAGGGCATGACAGAGAATCTTCACCCTCCTGAAC
Source organism: Tamandua tetradactyla (assembly GCF_023851605.1). NCBI lineage: Eukaryota > Metazoa > Chordata > Mammalia > Pilosa > Myrmecophagidae > Tamandua > Tamandua tetradactyla. The sequence continues at coordinate 13,931,702 of NC_135349.1, read as the reverse complement.
CGCTTGCTCCAGGTGCTGTGATAAGCTTACAGGCCCTGTCCTTCCTCCTGTTAGAAGTTCAAGCAGGGCATGCTTCCCCAGGCCCACTATACCCCTGAGTCCTCCATCTGTCTTCCTCTGATAGAAGAATAGCAAAGGTCAGCTGTGCTTTACAGCCTGGCTACTCCTGTACTAGGTAGGAGGTAGAAAGCCTCCCATGTTCTGTAATTTAGCCATCTGTGCTGGTGTGAAACTGTTTCTGTAACCCAGAAAAGCCACACTCTTTAAACCCAGTCTCATGGGTGTGGACTTATTATGGGTGGGGTCTTTTGATGATGTTGTTCCCAAGGAGATGTAACCCTGCTCATTCAAGGTGGGCCTTAATCTGCTCACTGGAGTCCTCCATGAGGAGAATAAAGGACAGAAAACATAGAGAGAGCTCAGAGCTGACACAGAACGCAAGGAGATGAAACCAAGTGATAGGTACTTGGAGAAAAGAAATGTCCAGGAGGTCTCACAGGAGCTGAGAGAGCCATTTTGGAAACCAACTTGAAGAGCCAATAGACAATACCATGTTTCTTCCCTTGTGACAGAGAAACTCCAGATGCAATCAGCCTTTCTTGAGTGAAGGCATCCTCTTGTTGATGCCTTAATTTGGACATTTTCATGGCCTTAGAAGTGTAAATTTGTAATCTGTTAAATCTCCTTTTTAAAAGCAAACCCATTTATGATATATTGCATTTTGGCAGCTTTCAAACTGAAACACCACTTTTTGCTGCAGGTGTCGGGCATGCTTTGTGGGCATATTCTACTAGGACTTGGAGGGCAAAATGGATAAGTCTTAGTCTCTAACTGCTGACATGATCCATTTGTTTATGTCCAATTCCCTGTGCAGGTTTGGACATAAGTGATGCTCAGTGCACGAGTGCTTAGAGGACCAAAGAGTTGGAACTGGGACAGGCCAAATGGCATCATTTACTATAAAAATGGACAGCAGAGCCTTCCCTCAGGTCCACTTATTGGTCCCAGTGTCCAGACTGTGATTGCCTGGGCCATTGCAGGTGGCTCACCCCCCACCCCCACCCCCATATACAGAAAGATTCTGATTCCACTAAGGGAGATACATAGTTTTACCACATGAGTATTCTCATGACCAACCTCCAGGATGGACTGTGGCAGTCAACACCAAGAATCAGAGTAACATAGACCTATCCAAATGGTAATTACCGATTTCCTGATGATACTCAGCTCATAGGTCAGAGAAAAGAGAATCTATCTAGTAATGCAACATAGATTTCTCTCAAAGTATCATTTTCAAAAAAGTCAAAAACATGACTTGCCAATGAATGTAGAATGAACATGTGTCCAAGGTCTAGCCACTTATTAATAAAGGATCCAGTGAGATGGTGTGGTAGTTAGATTCAGTTGTCAACTTGGCGAGGTGAAGGCACCTAGTTCTGTTGCTGTGGACATGAGCCAATGGTACATGAACCTCATCTGTTGCTGATTACATCTGCAGTCGGCTAGAAGGCATGCCTGCTGCAATGAATGATGTTTGACTTAATTGGCTGGTGCTTAAATGAGAGAGCACAACGTAGGACAGCCCAAGCAGCTCAGCATACCTTATCTCAGCACTCGCAGCTCAGCCCAGGCCTTTGGAGATGCAGAAAGGAATCACCCGGGGGAAAGTTGTTGGAACCCAGAGGGCTGGAGAGAAGGCCAGCAGAGATCGTCCTGTGCCTCCCCGCGTAAGAAAGAACCTCAGATTAAAGTTAGCTACCTTTCCTCTGAAGAACTAATGAAATAAATCTCCTTTTATTAAAAGTCAATCTATCTCTGGTGTGTTGCATTCCAGCAGCTAGCAAACTTGAACAGATGGCAAAGCTGGCTCACAGAATATTTTGAGTAACTAAGTGTTTATAGACATTCAAAAAGGAATGTTAGAATAAAAATGCTAGGTCAGATACAAAATCAGTTCTTGTCCTATAGGACAATTAAAAAGCCATAGTCTTTGGGGTTATTTTTTCTACTGGATAGGAATCTAGAAATTCCATACAACCTCTCTGTGTCTGGGATCGAACTGTATATCAAATAGCAAATTTGGCCAGAGGTATAATCCCCTAGATGATTAAATAATCCTTGGGTGACATGGAAAGGACATGCTGTGCTCTCTTTGCCTTATTTCCAAGTTTTTCTTGGCATTCTTTTGAGTACCATCATTTATTACTTTTTTTAAAATAAAAGTAAACATTTTGAATGTTTGCCATGTGTCAGAGTCTAGGATTCAAACATGGTTGTAATAACAAAAAAATAGCATAGTGGACATTGATTGAGTACTTGCCAATCATGTGCACAATGCCATTTAGTTCTTATGATACCCCTTTTACAGATAAATGGAGAAAAAGAGAGTTCAAGTTAATTTTCTGAAGTCACACATCTAGAAAATGGTAGTACCAGTTTTCAAACCCATGATTGTGATCAGAGCTAATGCACTTAAACTTAGCATCTTGTAGGGGAAGTCAGTTGTGGAAATAATTCAGTGCAATAAAAAGTTGCAGATGTGTATAAGCAGTCCAGGTGAGCCAGGGTCCTTGAACTGAGACTGAGTGATGAGTAGGCAGAGGGAGAGAGCATTCCTGGCAGAAGCAGAAGCAAAAGCCCAGGGGAGTTCTATATGGCTGGAATGTGGCAGTGTGGATGTTGAATAGGGTCTTGATGGGTGGTTTGTTGGAGAATTAGATAGTGAATGCCTTTCTAAAAAAAAAAAAAAGAACAAAAATTTTCCACAGCAATGTATGTGAGAGGGAAATCATCTGGTCCAAGAAAAAGCTTCCTAGGTGTTTCTCAACCAGGGTTCTACTGGAATTTTGTGGGGGACAATTCTTTTTATGGTGGGAAGAAAAATTCTTGACTGTACAGAGGAATCTCAGTCTTCCTGGCCCCTCACACTAAATGCAGTGGCATTTTCAGTCCTTATAAAGCCTGACCTTTCTTAAATGCCTCCTGCTGAATAGGGGCTATCCCTGACTGATTGAGAGCCAGGGCTTGCTAAACCTGAATCACCTAGAGGGCTTGTTAAATTACACTGCTGGCCTCCAGTCCCTGAGTTTCTGATTCAGTAGGATCTTGGGTGGGACCCAAGAATTTGTATTTCCATCAAGTTCCTTGTGTTGTTGATACTGCTGGCCTGGGACCCACACTTTGAGAACCTGGCCTTCTTCCCTGTTATTTGACCTTTCTGAAGATACAGGGAGGGGGACCTATATCACTGACTTTTTCCTTGGAAAAGCTTCCTCCCACAGTCTGAGATTGCTTTGGGACCACATCTTATGCTAACAGCTGGCAGGTTCCCAAGAGCGGCTGGTGGCCAAGCCCTATCTAACCCATGCCAGGCTGTGCTACATTTCCTGTTTTCCAGCTCTTTCTTCTTCAACTCAACTGAAGAGCATTTACTGCCTTGCTCTGCACTACTTCGTGCCCATTTAATCTCCCATTTTGCTTCTGACATCTCCAGTAACCCGACTCTGACACTCCTCACGGATATAGCAATCTCAGCCCACAGGAACAGCTCCTGACAGGGGGAGGTCTATTTTTCCATGTGCTTAGAGCACTCAAGATTCTGGGCTCAGCTTTGTGAAATGGCACTAGAAAGAAGAGATGCTAATAATGGTTCCTCTCTGCATTCTTCTCTTCTCTTCACCAATTGAGTATCTGTAGGTAGCTCAGAATTGAATAGCTGGAGGCAGCTCATAGATGCTTATGTGGCAGAAAGAGTACAATTGTTCAGACCAGGCTAAACTCAAACCATAAGTGAACCTAACCACTGTGGGTACCCAGCCTCAAGCCTCTCTGAGCTGGCGTCATTTTAAAGCCGACCATATATTCACCTCCTTTGTAATAATAAAGTCCACCATTTACTGGGTACAAGACACAGGCCAGGCAGGTGCTAAGAACTAGGTGGGCAGTATTTAAATTCACCCTTAAGGCAAGGGTATGAGGTAGGCGATATAATTGTACCCATTTGACAGATAAAAAAAACTGAGGCTAGGGGGTGTAACATGGCCACTTAATGAAGCATCTTAGATACAGATTTTGCTCTAGCTGATTCCAGAGTTCATGTTCTTAAACAAGAATTGGCAGACAGGGTAGATATAGATTAACTTCTTTATGTTCATAGTGATAATAGTCATTTTTTTTCTCTTTCAGTTAAGAGAGGCACAATTTGTATTTGTATTGTGTGTGTGTATGTGAGAGAGAGAAGAAAAAGAAAGAGAGAAGGGGGCGTAGAGGTAGTGGGAGGAATTGATATTAATTGCTTAATACAATTGCATCCAATGGTGCATGAGAAAGCTGATGATATTTGGTAATCTTAAAGCAAATATATCTAGAGAAGGATAAGAGTGATTAGGATTTTAATGCTTCTTTTTGAAAAGTCTTTCCTTGAAATTCCAAAGTGAATCTAAGAATGGGTAGAGTAGGACATAAAGGGCAGTTAGAAATAATGGCGCCATTTAAAGCAGTTGATGGGTCCAGTGGCCGTGTAGGGAATTTTCTGCCCAGCACATTCCTTCCTCTGGGAAGCCCTCCTTGCCCCCTCTATGAGCTGCCCTAGAGAGCTGCTGCATTTGTTTCCTATTGCTATGTATCAGGTCACCACAAACATAGTGGCTAAAACCACACTCATTTGTTAGCTTGCAGTTCTTTAGTTCAGGAGTCTAGGTGGGCTTGGCTGGGTTCTTAGGGTCTCGCAAGGCTGAAATCAAGGTGTCAGCTGTGCTGGGCACCTATCTGGATGCCTTAGGAAGAATCTGCTTCCAAGCTCATTCAGGTTGTTGGCAGAATGCAATTCCCTTTTGCTGTAGGACTGAGGTCCCACTTTCTCACTGGCTATTGGCCAGGGGCCACTCTTAGCTCCTAGAGGCTGATCTGTGGTCTCTCCACCTTCAAAACCAGAAACAGCACATTGAATCCATCCCGTGCTTTAAATCTCCCCGATACCTTCTTCTGCTGCAAGCCAGAGAAAGTACTCTGCTTTTAATGGGCTCGCCTGATTGGGTCAAGCTCTCCTGGATACTCTCCGTATCTTCAGCTCAGCTGACTTGGAACAACAGGCTCCCTTCGTCTTGTCACAGGTAGTTGGGCCAGAGTAAACATCTGACCCAAGCTGAGCCAAGTAATTCTTCTCCTGAAATACTGAAAAGTAACCCACTCTGCCCCAGGAAATTGGGGGAGTTTTTTCTGAAAAGCAGGGAAGAGTCATGGAAAAGGTTTTAAGCAGGATAGTAATGTTATCACATCAATATTTTAAAAAAAGCCATGTGGAGAATGGAATGTAAGAACCTAGAGTCAATGGAGGGAGTTGAAGGGATCAGTTAGGATGTGATAGAGACCGTCGAGGGCACTTGGAAGGGGCTGAGTGGAGGGAATAGAATGCAAAGTTTTGGTGGAAATTAAAGAACTACAGCTGGGGGATGGGAAGGGGTGAGGCAGGCAGGACTCAGGAGGGAGTGTTGGAACTCTAACTTGGGAATAATCCTGTTAACTAAGATCAGAATGCAGAAGGAGGTTGGGTTTGGAGAGAGCATGAGTCCATGCAGGACATATAGGGGGAGGTATCTGTAGTTTAGGAGAATAGTAGAATCTGGAGGTGGTGCTAGGGGTTCATTGTGAAATGGGGGATGGCTGGAATCTTGGTGCTGGATGGCCTCAGCAGTGAGGGAGGCAATAGAGCAAAGGTCACCTGAGCTCTGAGTTCCCCAAGATGTGTCCTGCATGCCCCAGGCAAGCCAGGTAGAAAGAGTCAGGAAGGTGCTGAGAAAGCAGAGGGGAAGAAGAAAAAGAAGCCATAACTTAACTTAGGTTTAAAAAATAGTCACATTTTTTATTTTGCTTTGGCCAGCCCACTGGTACAATCCCTCTCTTCTACACACCTATACATGCTTTTTGATTGAACTTGAGCCTATTATTTTGTGTGGCCCAGCACTACGTATTCTGTTCTGGGGTTGCAAGAAGGCCACTGGAAATTCCATGGGGCCCTTCAGGAACCCCAGTCCCCAAAGTTCTAATGAATGTGTCTGAACAGTGGAGTGGAAAGGGGAACACTACTGAAGGTTCTTAGAATTCCTTGATTGTGAGATTTAGGTCAACATCTGCTTGATAACCCTGCAGGAAGATTTACCCTAGAAATTTTCCTTTATTTTGTTCAGAAGATTATGAAGCAGCGTGGAAAGGGAATAAACCCATAATTGAAAATTCAGCATAAATATAAACACTGATTATGCCAGGCACATGACACATTATTTCTTTCACTGAATTGATTACCACCTGGACAATTGCCATACCTGGAGAAAAATGTAGTTCTCACGGGGCCTTCATGTGAATACTGACAGCTCCGTGAAAGCTTTTATGGTGTTTGATGATTCAAGTTTCATATGTTATCTATCCACTTCACTTTTATTCTGCATCTGCAGCATTTCCAAAAATACATTTCCCAAATTATCCACCTACAACTGTCAGTAAAAGACTCTAAGATCATTCAAAATTCCAGGCTATAGGTTGTTGCACACCTGTCCTAGATACCTTTTCTGATAGAGGATAATTGCTCACTTCTTCGAGCAGAGTGGTGAAGTAGGGATGGTTCAATAACACTCTCTAGTTCTTTTCAAATATACTTGAAAAAGAAAGGTAGAGATGGGAAATGGGAAACACATCCCTTATCTTCCTGTTGTACTATAGAAATGATGACTCTGGTCTGGAAAGGCAGTTAATTGGTTGCTCATCCATTCATTCTTTCATTCCCTTCCTGCCACCCTCCCCCCATTCAATGAGGATGTCAGTATAACCTACAATGTCATTCTGATTTGCTAACTTCTCAGCTCCTGATAAGTGGTGGTCTTATTTGTCACCATTGATATCCCAGGGGCATGATCTAAAAAGTGCCGAGCTAACTGCCAATATTTTGATACTTCACTCTAGTGTCAATCCCCAGCCCACTTGGCTTCTATTCCTCTGGATTCATGCAGAGATGTATATGCTTTAACATTATGTTTGTAACTTTTCATTGAGGTAACAAAGTAAGAAGTGACCAGAGGAAGAACCATGGTTCACTTTTTGTAAAGCTGCTGTTGAAAACATCATCATGATGTGGTTCAATGTTCCTTGAACAGTGATGTAAAGAATAAATTATTCTTAGAGTTCATTGCTGAGATCTGTGTCCTGCTGTATGGCTTCCTTCTCAGAAGGAAGTGAGGCTCGTGGAGTCAAGAAGTACACCTTCAGCTCCCTCTTCCAGGGAGATTAGGAATAATTAAAAATATATTGAGTCACTCATTATTTATTTAAAGAGGTAGACCTCATTCATAAAAACTTTGGAAAATTACGAACAGCCTGAAGAAGGAAATATTGCTCAGGTCTAACACACACACACACACACACACACACACACATACAATTTCACACTCAAAAATTGGAATCATACTGCACATAGTTTTTAATAACCTACTGCTTAAAATGATCAATATATCATTAATGTGTTTCCACACTAGAGGTAAGCCCAATTGCAGTACCTTCCTCTTGTTTAGGTTTTCTGGTACAATAATCTTCTTTTCTCCCCTCCATTGCTAAGCTCTTGCCTTATTGGATGGTCTTTTAAATAATTATGTCTTTCGCTATACAGTTTTTTAAAAACCTTTCAATAAAAATCTTTATGAAAATGGATAGAATTAAACAAATGCACACATGGATGTAATAACAATGTAATAAGAATTTCAACTTTCTCTACTTTATTTGGCTGTGGGACAAGGCCTTGGAACCCAGGAAGGGAGAGTCGCACAGTTGGATGTGGATGGAAGCCACCCCAAGCTCCCTGTTCACATACTTCTTACTCCATCCATCACCCTCTGTTCTTACCTTTTCCCATCCTACTGGCTCCATTCCTTAGCCTATAAATGGGACCAGATATCTTCCCTCCAGAATAATCCTTGATGTAATATCACCTTTACCTATTCCTCCTTCTCTTTTTCTTTGCCGTTAGGTTTCAGAGAAAATAATCTACATTGGCAGTTCGCTTTTCCTCACCTCTCAGATGTCCTTTGATTCATTGTGGTCTGGTTTCTGTTCCTTCTACTCTATTCAGTTGCCCTTTCCAAGGCCACAGATGACATCTTTATAGCTACATCCAGAGAATGCTTCTACATCCCTTATCTTAGTGCTCCATTCTACACTTCTAGTCACACTGCTGTGAACGTGGATCCTTGTCTGGGCTCTGGAATTCCCTCCTCCAATTCCTCTTAGGTTAGCCCTAGTCAGTGTTTTCCTGACACACTTTTCTGTCCCTTCGCATTGCCCAAGGGGTCTGCTCTTGGTCTTTATATTTGCTCTAAGCTTCCCTTTGGTGACCTTGTCCATCCTCAGGGTACCACCTCTTGCAAGTATCCTAATGACTCCTCAACTCCACTTCCATCTCATCTCTCACTCTCCTGTGAGGTCCATGACTCAACCCCCCCCAAAGGCACCACTACCAGAATGCCCAGAAGTACCTCCAATCAGCAAGCCCCAATCTGGCCTTGAACCTAAGGCTCCCTGCTCCACCCAGCTCCAAATTGCTCCTCCATTTTCTGGTCGAGTATTCAACTAACTGTCCAAGGTTTTCATTGATTCTCAAATCCTGTAGATTTGATCCCTTAACATCTCTCAGAACTATCTCCTTCTCAGTTCAGGACACCATTATTTTTTTATTATATTATTTCATAGGCTCTTAATTTGTTACTGGGCCTTGATTCTTGCCCCTTCCCCCACTCTCCTTTTTTGCACTGCATAATTCTAGTCATTCTAAAATGCATATTTCATTATGTCTGTCCTCATGATTAAAATGTTTCACTGGCTCTCCCTTGGTTTCAGGATAAATTCCAAGCCTGGCTCCATATCATCAAGAGACCTGCCATGCACTGTTCCTGAGTGACTCCTATTCTGCTTTAAAGTTTGACTCTGATGTGCCCCATTCCTGGAAATTATCCCTATTTCCCACTCCCCCTCTGTCTGGGTTGTATGCAGCTCTTCTGTGCTCCTGCAGCCCTCCAGGGATAGCCTTACCTCAGCGTTCATCATGTATGCGCTTGTCTAGCAACTTACACATTTCCCTCTGGACTGTATCAGGTAGACCAGTTAACTCTGCATCTTTGTGTCCCCAGTGTCTATAACACAGGCCTTTAGTTGACTCACAATAAATGTTGAATGAAGCAGCCCCAAACCCTTTTTGGTGCCACTTATATGTGTTTCTTATTCCATTGCTCTCATCATCCTTTGATGTCCCTATTTGACTGTTACAGCTCCTGGCATGCACAATTACAACCACATTGATTATTGCTCCTACTGCAGATGCAGAAATGAAATTCTGCCCAATGGAAGAATGGACAATGGAATGGTGGATGTTTGTCACCAGTACCCTCATTTCCCTTTTGGGATATTACCTTTTACCTCCCAAAAGTGTGGTCAATCCAGGAGTCTCTGGGAGCTGCTGCCTCCAGATTCAGCAATTCTCACCTGGTAGAGCCAGGAACAGACAGCTGATCCAAGCTCATTTAATTGGAATACCTTTCCTGAGACTTTGAAACCTGAGTTAAATGAAGGAAGAGGAGAAGAAATGGTCAGTAATTAGTCAATCCAGCTGGCCTGTGAGCTGAGTGGAGGTGGAGAGTGATGGAAAAGTCAGGTGTATGAGTTAGAGTTTGCCTTCTTCTAACAGGTTTACATTAGATGAAAGTTTATTTCTCTCCATATAAAAGAAGTCACGCAATAAACCATCCATGAAAGTTAATGCCATTTCAGGAAGATGTCAGACTCCCAGACTCCCTCCTCTCTATCCTCCCAGGCTGTGACTCTTTCCTCAAAATCCGAGATGGCTGCCAGAGTACCAGTTATCACGTCGGTGTTTCTCGTAACAAAGTGGAGGAAGCAGAAGGAAGGAGGGAAAGCCTCCTCCCTTTAAAGACATTTCCTGGAAATTTCACACCATTTTCATTTACATCTCATTGGCCAGATTAGTCAAGGCTACATCTAACTGTGGAATATACTCTTGCATGTAGGTGATGATTTTTCCAGCTGTAAATCATGATTATGTTGCTAAAGAAGAGGGTAATGTATATTGGGAGGCACCTAGTAGCTTCTCAACACTCCTTGTGTGTGTATATGTGTGTAGGAGGTCAGAAATAGGAAGATTGTTTTAGGATGTTTGAAGTATTATTGCTTATATACTTAACTCAGCTGAAGCAATAACCATGGCAGCAGGAGCAGCAGCATACACTTTTTGGGGGGCTACTAAATAGCCATGTTCTGTCCTGGACCTCCAGGTGAACTATTTTAACTTAAACCTCACTAAAACCACCCCTATTATACAGATGAGGAAACTCAGGTTCATAGAGGCTAAGCAACTTGTCCAAGATCACACAGTGCTGAAGCTGAGATTCGAATCCAGATCTGACTTGACACACCCTCCCTTCTTTATCCTGGTGCCGGCCTGCAGCTCCCTAGCAAAGTCTCCTTCATTTGAGCGAAGCTCAGAAGTTGTGTCTGGAGACCAGCAGGCAAGATTTTGTAGAAAGGACCAGAAAAGTCTGGTTGTAAGGTCTGTGATGTCCTCATTCCACTTCCAATGTTATAGTGAAATAAGAGGCAGCTTTTCTCCAAGAAACATTTTTTGGGGGGGACTGTTTGGCTTTACCTCTTAAAGTGATGGCCAATACCCCAGGAAATTATGTTGCCTGATTTGGGAAGCTCAGAGCTCAGTGCTGAATAAGGACTAGCTTGCTTACTTATCATCATCAAGAATCTAGGGCTTGGGTGTTCCTTCTGACAGGAGTAAAGTTATTCAAAGTGAAAATTGTGCATGAAAAGTCATATGATAAAAACAATCAATGTATGTATGTTCACGTGTTCCCTGCTGAGAAGAAATAACCTGTTCAAAGTGATTCTGGATGAGCACGTGTGTATGTATGTGCCACAGGAGGGTGCTGGACAGGATAGAATAGAAATTTTGTGGGTGGAATTCACTGGGTTTAGGCAGTTTGGAGATGCAGTGACTCAAGCTGGTTGGAATTGATAGTAATAATTAAAGGAACCCAGCAGCTAAAAGCAAGGTCATGGATTAGATTTGCCAAGCCAGGCAGAAATGCATTGAAAATCCATATGACAAGAAAGGCCTGTGATAGGGATGAAATTGTTCTGATATTGGCAGGTTTCCATTTCTTAGCCTAAGTTGCCCAGCTGAGACGTGTGGGTGCCACACAGTGACAGCTGACAAAATAAATGTATTGATGGAATGATCGGCCGGTTCCCTGCTGAGTGACAGAGGGATGCCAGTGAGATGAGAGGTCTATGGCCAATTATCTGAATTGGTCATCATCCAGGCTAGTCATCATTTTCACCATTGAACTGGGCTTTCTTTTACTGTAGCTTTTAAGAGGAGTTCTTTGAGAACTGAACATGAATCTCTCATCCATTAATTTTTATCGTGTTAATGTTGAGCCAGAAAATGCACTCTGCGAATAGCATGCTGTAATACAGGGGTGCCATATGAAGGGACTCAGAAGTGAGTGGCAAGATCTGTCTTTCTGGGATTCAAAGGGGACAAAGGAAAGCAGAATATTAAGCTCCCAAGAAACAAGACAGCTACCACTTCCTTTCCAGCTGGGATGAACAGAAAGGAATTTGTCAATGGAAGAGTAAGCGAGCAACAGCTTACCATGTGGTTATATCTTCTCCACAAAGTGGTCTGTGAAGAGACTGCAGCCCAGAAATTTAAGGGCTGGGCTTCTAGTGGAGGAAAGAAGAGGTGGCAGCTTGACTGTGGGAGTAGCTGGCAGGTTTCCCTTACAGCCTTCAGAGCTCAGGGCCCACAGTGGAGACCCATGACAGCTGTGAGGTTGACTGCAGAAGCAAATGTACTGTCAAGTCTTGAATGCTTGCCTAGTAAGTTCCCTGAGTCTGTGTGTATTTCACTCACTTGAAGTTCAATTAACAGAAATGCTATATAACATGTGTCACACTTCTTAATAAAACTTTGTAGTAAGAGTGATTTTTCAATAATTCAGATTTCCATAATAGTTCCAATAAAGATTTATGCTGCCTGGTTATAGTCCATGAAGCTAATTATGGGGGAAATTTAAAAATATCACATGGACTTGGTGCTGCAAGAATACAGCCATCTCTTCATTATGATCCTGCATTCATAATTCCATCCATTAACAAGTAAGCATTGCATATAGTTGACTTAAGTCTGGACATATGGCAAATTCATTTGGGCAGGTTTAAAGGTGCAATCTAAGCATGTCTGGACTTATGAAGTATTTGTCAGCATGAGATTATTTGCTGTACGAAAGTATTCGCCATATGATGTCTCCGTGTTAGAAGCTTGTTGGTGAATTTGGTTGTGCTATTTGCCTGCATGCTGTTTTACAGTTTTCACGTGGGTTCCACAAAAGTCCTGCTAGCAGGGAAGGTGAGGATCTTCATTTGCATTTTACAGATGAGTGAAGGGTCTCCCTGAAATGTTAAGTGATGTGCCCTGCCTTGGAAATCACATGAAATCTAACTCCCCATCCAGTGTTTGCTCTATTTCATCATATGGTCCACTAGATGAATCTACTTCATCTTGGCACTTGTCACTTTACATTTTACATCGCTTCGGTTATCTTCATGGCACTCCTGTGATTGCCATCGCCATCATCATCAGCGAGATCATCATCCTCAACAATTATCCCATTTTATAGGGGAGATAATTGAGGCTCACAGAGGAAAGAGCTTCTTCCAAGTGGAGTCAGTATGAATCAACACATAATGGATGAAATTAGTCAGCTGCAGAGATAATCTATTCTAAGAGCCTTTCTAGATGCGTTGCTAAGGAGATTTGGGGAACACAGACAGTCCAATCAGACTAGCATGTTGTTCAATCTAATCAGGGCGGCCAGTGTGTGCTCAGGACAGACACGTAAAGAAAGCCAAACTCATCCTAACAAATCACATCACAGTTTGTCTAAACAAAGACTCTAATAAGAGAAGGATGGTGTTTGCATCCAGTCTGGAAAGAGGAAGTTAGTGAGCAAGAACTTGTCAGAGCTGATGATGGAGGTGCTGTGACCAGTTGTGTGGGTTCTGCTGGATGACAGACTTCTCAGAGTGCAGTTGGTACCACAGACTGAAAACCTGGGTGATTTTGGCCTTAAGATCATCCCCTGTCTCTGATCTGTTCTAGGCTCCACATGTGGCCCCTGATGCGGGAATGGTTTCTCTGTTCCCTGCTGCTAGGAGACAGAATGGACTGACCACCTGTAAGACAGCTGGTCTACCCACTGATCCTGTGAGTTTGGGCAGCCAGTGTCAGGACCTCTGGAAAGCCTAGCAAAACAGAGTTTTGTGTCTTCAAAATGAGCCAGACTCCCGAATATGATGTCATATCTGTCTTGTGTGTGGGAGGGAGGAAGTGGTTGGTGTACCTGGCCCCACCTGGATGTTTTTTCTACAGAGCGATTAAGAGCACAGGCTTGGGAATAGAGGAACTTGGGTTTAAATCTCAATCCTGCCTCTTAGCAGTAGTGGCCACTGGGCAAATCATTCACCGTATCCAAACGCCCATTACTTAACTTATAAAATGGAAATGAAAATAACACCCACCTTATAGGGTTCTAGTGAGGATTAAATGAGATAATACACAATGTTTGCACACATAGCCCTCAATAAATTAAAATTACGAACTAAATCAGTGAAGCCATTTATTGTTCATGTGACTTTCAAAGAGTATCTTACCTCATCAAGAGGAATGAGTCCACATTAAAATGTCCATTAAAGTTTATTGTTAAGCTTTGCGAATGTAAATAGCATCTGTTTCTTGGTGAGTCTCAAAGAGAGTACATATCAGAAACTGTGGTTGGGATAGGACTGGGGCTTTTTTCTAATGAAACATGTCTCCTTGGAGATTCTGTTAGTCCCTGGAACTTGTTTCCCTCCTGCTCCCCAATCCCTTTAAGGAATGACTGTGTGAGTGAGAAATATTATCATGGGAGAATGTGCATGGTGTCCACTCCCTCCTACAAAGCTTTGGGAACCCTTGGAAATGTCATCACGTGTTTTATATGGAAAAGTAGAAATCAGTGTATTTGGTCATCAACAGTCGCAGGGCCAATGAGTGGAGAATTTCTTTGAAGACTGAGCCAATTTGAAATGAATGAATGGGTTCAACATGAAGGAGGGCCCCTGGGGGATGCAGGCAGACAGTTGCATGGAATGGTTTCGACTCCCCTCCCCACCTCATCCCCTTTCCTTCTGTCTGTCCTTTGGTGGAGACGCTATTCATGGATGAGCCTAAAAGCAGGGACCTGATGCCCGTACAAGCAGAGCTGAGCCTAGCACCTGGCACAGCTGACCACTGAAATGTTTGTGGGATGCATAAAGTAGGGGCCAGAGCCAATGCACAACGTGGGGGCCAGAGCCCATGCACTGCTAGAGGAAGGAGGCAGCACACAACTCCACAAAAACTAAGGAAGTTCATGTGGAATCAGAGGACAAGCTCAGATTTGGGAGCTCAGGGACTGTGTCAAACCAGGAGTGAGAATGCCTCTGAAACAACATTCCAGGAAAAGGGAGGGCAGGGAAGAAACCAAGCAAGGCTAAAGCCAAGGGAAGTCCAAATGCCACAAGCCTTTGTCAGGGGCTGACCTGCGGAGTCCTGCTGGATGCGGATCCCTGTTCCCAACTTTTATTCCTGTTTAGTTCCTGGAGATATGTGGCTGTCCCCCAAACATCTTAAAGAGAACATCAAGGGGGACATTCTACCAGCCCCAATGGCTGTATGGGGGTATGCCTATGTCCCATTGCCCCTTCAGAACCCCACCTGCAGCACCTTTCCTTTCCTTCTAGTCTCTCTATGACCATTTGTAGCCATGTGGCCTCCAAGGAAAGATCAGAGCCCAGAACTCTTCCAGCCCCTGCGGGAGGGATAAAGGAAGCAAAACCAAGCTGCTAAAGGCTCAAGAGTGTGTGTCTCACAACCCAGGGAGAGGAGGGGAAGGAAGGCAACATGTGTGTATGTGCTGATAGGAAGTATTAGGGAGAGAAGGTGCTGAGCCCAGAACCAGAAGGATGGAAAATCAGGGAATGACAAACTAAATGTGGCATCAATATGCAAAAACTGGGAGGGCACCATTGCCTGATGGAGGAAATTACAGGGCTATCAACTTAATATTCATTGCAAATAAGAGAATGCAAGCTTCCTAGTATACACAGGAGTGTAATTAAATCAAGGACTTGGAGTAAAATTGACTGTTGGAGAGGCTCAGGAATCAGCAGATGCCTCCTTCCCTAGCTTGGCACCTGGGAGCGAGGCCCTGCCATCTCTCCCCAGTGGGGAGCAGCCGCCCACAGAGTGCAGATTTGGCTTCCTTCCTCCTCCTGATTTTCCCTTCATCTAACACCCAACCCCTGTCCCCAGGCTGTTTGAGGACAGAGATACATGAAAAGCACAGGTCCAGGCTTCCGGGGGTGGGGGTAAGGTGGGAGTGGTGGGGATGGCGGAGGGGTCCTGTTTGTGTCTCACAAAACAGTGCCTCATAGGGTGCAAGGTAGTTCAGTGGTAGAATTCTCACCTGCCATGCGGGAGACCCGGGTTCGATTCCCAGCCCATGCACTTTCCTTCCCCCTACCCCCCCAAAAATTCAACAAATGGTGCTGCCATAATGGGATAGTCACTTGGAGAAAGAATGAAATGTGACCCCCATCATACAGCATACAAAAAAAAAACCCTGCCTGTTTTGTCACTGTGAGTGAAGCCAGAGCTGAATCCCAGCCCATCACTTACTCACACAGTGAAGGGAGGCTGCACAGTGTTAGGTTAGGTATTCCCTGGCACTAGGACTCAGAGGTGTCTGCAGAGGGAGGAAGTAGCATTTCCCAGGTTGGAGACTAGAACTTCTCTTGTTTTATGGGTAGCACCGACCCTGGACATGGGTCAAATGGTATCTCTTTCTGAACCTCGGCGAGCCCCGCGGACTTGGTAAATGTGGGTCCTTCGGGTCAGTGTCACAGGTCACTACACCCCTGGCCACATTTCCTCCTACCTCTAAGGACCCAACCTTCACCTTTTGAGAGGGTTTAGATTGATGAACGAAACAGCCGATAACTCGCGTTGTACCCTGGAGTTAGAATTCCGCCGTCTTTTATTCTTAGCACGGGGAAACCAGCTGAGTCATTCAGCAGCCACCAATTTAACAGCTCACCTCCCCACTGAGGGCTAATCCTGGTCCCAAGCAAGAGCTGGGCATTTAGATTTCAATAAGGCACAGCCCCTGCCCATCAGGCAACGGGGAGGCAGGTAGACATCTAAGTACAAATACGGCCTTAAGTGTTTGGGGAAGATGTCACTCTAGTGACATGGCGGGAGGGCTCACTGCGAGCCAGGTTCACATGGTCTCAGCACTTCATGCATTTTCACACTGAGTCCTCACTAGACCCTAGAGGCAGCTACAGCTATTCTCATTTTACTGGTAAGGAAAGCGAAACTCAGAATGAAGTTTAAGAACTTGCTCAGAGCTTAGTGGAGCTGAGATTTGAACCCAATCATTGGATTCTAGGACTCTACACTCTTTGTTTTATTCCTACTTCACTGGTTTTGCTGGATATTTTTTCTCTTCCCCGGTCACTCCTCAAACATCACAGGATGCACTTTCACCTAAAGGTCTCTGTATCTGCTGTTTCCAGTGCTTGGAAGGAGAAGCTCTACTTTTAGATATCTGAACATGACTAAGCCCTCTGTTTCTCAAAATTAGCCCAAATGGCGTCGAGACTCTGCCCCTCTCCTAGCATTCCTAGTCTATTTCATATAACACTCCTCCTCTTCCAAGATAGTGCACCTACCATGTCTTTCCTTTGTTGAGTGTCTCCCTCTGTTTACCAGGATGCAAACGTCACAAGGGCAGAGTTTCAGTTCATGGTTAGTATTCTAAGTACTTACAGCAGCACCTGGCATGTGGAGGGCACTTAGTAAATGCTTGCCGATTGAATGATGCAATTAATGAGCGCCATGACGTAAAATAAGGCTAGGTAAAGATGCTCAGTTTTCATGCAAAGTCTTCATGCAAAGCCCTTGCTCAGTTTATTTCAAGAACCAGATCTTTATTGTGCCATCTCTGGGGACACTTGGCTTTCCTCCATAGTACTGGGCACAATGCTGGTTACCTGCTCGTCACCCAGGCAAGCTTTCAACCTACAAACACCTCTAAACATGGTGAGGGTCCATGGCCGGCAACCAACCTGACTGGCAGAGCTGGCACCATACTGGTTGTCTGATACTTTGAATATCACCCCTATTAGTCACTTTAGGAATGGATCCTTCCATTTTTACACTGTGCCTTCCTTTTAACTGAGCTGATCACTATGCAGTGTGTGCTTTTTAAGCCCTCCTGTTCAGCCACTGGAAAAACTTGGCCAAGTTAGCTAAACCCTCTATGCCTCCCTCTCCTCATCTATAAAGTTGAGCTAGCATTTGCACCCCCTTCAGAAGGATTACAGGAGAAGATGAATGTGCAGGGCTTAGGACAGTCCCTGACATGTCAAATGCATTCAATAAATGTCGACAATCGACATTATCATCTATATTCTGTACAAATGGAACCATGAGATCCATGCTTTTTTCTGACTGCAGACCTACCAGATGTTCAGTGTCCCAGGCTGTGGAACATCCTAAGATCCTTCCCAGGTACCACCCTTAAGAAACCCTCTTGATAGCACTAGCTTGGGGCTGGTAGCGCTCACTCAGTTCTGTCGAAGTTTTCAAAGACCCAGCTCAGTCTCGCGTCCATCGCATGTCCTGACACATGTTGACTGCTTTCCTTTTCTTCCTATGTCCTCCTGCCAGTCTTATTTGCCCCCTTCCTCTCTCCAGGGCCTCTGCCCTTCAGGGTTACATATTTCTGCCCCCTGCTGGAGAGTAGGGGGCAGCAGGCAGATACCTTTTCCCGTTGATGGCCTCTGTACAGCTTAATGTGTAGAAGTAAAAATCCAGCTATGGATGTTCACTCGTGCAATGTTGTCTTTGATTAAATAAGCTAATGTGTGTAAAGCACTTAATACAGTGCCTGGCAATTGGGGGAAATTTACCCCCCAAATTAAAGATATTTACCCCCCCCCCCAAAAAAAAATTCACAAAAGGTTTGTTCTGAGTAGTACCATAAAAAAAAAATCTCAAGGTGATCTACCTTGGGGAGGTTGAAGACAAACATTCTGGATCCCACAGATCTAAGTAATCCCTATCAGGAGGGACTCCCCAGGGGCTCTCTCTTTGGCTGAGCCCACAACTCATGCTTCTGTGGTTCTGCTCCACACCTGCACCATCAGCCTACCTGGGTCCTGCCCCCAGGTGTTCTTTAGGGTCAGGAGAGTGTTTTCCTGGTTGGTGTGTTTGTGCTCTTTAGGTCCCTTGTGTTAGCATCCACACTTGTAAAATCTCCCAATATCCCCATCCATTTGCAGACAAACAAAACCTTTTCATGTACGAGGGACAGGGTGTCAGGCAGTGTGGTGTGAGGGAAGGAGCTTCGTCTTAGGAACCACAGCTCTTGTCTCTAATTGTGAGAATTTGGACAATGACTTAAGCGCCTAGCACTCAGTCTCCTTATCTCTAAAACAGGGTCATCACATCCAGTTCAGGGGGCTATAGGAAGATTAAATAAGACAGCAAGTACACAGGGCTTGAAACACAGGTATTATTTTTCTCCTAATACTATAAAAAATCTGCTCACTTGCCCCAGTTTTAAAATTCCAGAAAACTATAAAATTATATCCAAGCTGGTCTTCTTAGAGGCACTAACCTAACTCCCCTCCCCTTTCTTTTGCATCTTTTAACTGAAGCTAGAGTTACCTTCCTGAAACATCAATTTATCATGTTGCTCATCTACTTAAAACCATTCCTTAGTTTCCCTAATCCAGAACCATTTTAGAGCTAGCCTATTTTCTCAGCCTCATGTGTCATCAGTTCCATACCTTCCCTTTTCCTAAACCAAGCTTCCTTCATACTGAATTACTGCAGCATCCCCCACATGCCTTGCTTTTTCATGGTACCCAGCCTTTGCTCGTGCTGGTCCCTCAGTCTAGTCTGCATTTATCCACTTTGTTCTTTGGAAGATTCCTATGCCTCCACTGAGACTTGATCTAAATGTCCTTCCATGGGTGACGCCTATTATCTTCATGACCTTTCTTGACCTTTCTCAACCCAAGAATAGTTATACCTTCTACTACTACCTATATATATCCTTAGCTCTTACACCAAATGTCAGTTAGGAATATGTTCAGCTCTACAAATAACAGGGAACTGGAAGAAAAATGGCATATACAATTGTTTTTCTTAACAAAACACTCAGTTTTAAGTGATTGGCATTGATTCAGCCTTCTCAGCGTTGTAGTGAGCACCCAAGCCTTTTTTGTCTTTGTGCTTTGCCATTCTTTGCATGTTAGCTTTCTTCCCATGTTGCTAACTCATGGTTGCAAAATAGCTGCCCCAGTGCCAGGCATCATATCCATGTTCAAAGCAAAAGGTGAAAGGTAGGGCAGTACCAACCATATCTGTTCCTATTTTTTTGGAACAGCTTAGAAGCTATCCCAGGATCTCCCAGGAGACTTCCTCTTAAATTTTATCGTCCAGAATTCTGTCACTTGTTGCACTAGCAGCAAAGGTAGCTGATTAAGTGAGCGTGAAGTTGGGTATGTCTTCATCCCAAACACAAATGGGCATCTGTGAATGAGAAATGGGGGTGAGGACTGAATATTGAATAAATGATTGTGACAATAACATCTGCCACATATGATATTATAATACTTTTGTTCCATATTTTCTCCCCACTTGAGAGTGAACTCCTTGAAGTCCAGAGCATAACTCATTTCCTTCTTCCCAGGACATGCAAGGCTTAGCATTATAGGGGCATATTAAACATTTACGGAGTAAATAAATAAAAACAACACAAACCCCTCAAATCCCATCAGTTTGCATGCCATATAAAGGCCGGTTTTATTCTTGCCTATAAAATAACCACACATTTGGCTCAATTCATATAATCACTTCTTGTTTTGGCATCATGTGAATTGCAGCCAAAGCTTTCCATTGGCGCTTATACAAATTTTCTCCTGGGGAAAGCACATATATTAAAGTCTTTAGGTTACGAGTTCCCAGAAGCTGGAATTTGGTTGTGATAATAAAATTCTGCAAGGTCTTTAACTCTCAAGAAGCTGCCAGCTGACACAATAGCATTATATTAATTTTCGGTTTAATAAAGCATATTGGAGCCCTCAACATGGGCTGCGTGCGCCGGTCTGGAGATGGAAAAAACACGAGACAGCGTTTCACTTAAGGCAGGAGGAAGCAATAGATAAAGGGAATCTAATTGAAGTGTACAATATGCTTATCCATGTAGCTGCTGATAAAACATTACTGCCTTTTTTCTTTGCACAGTGCAAAAGATAAAATCAGAGCCACTAAATCAAAATCATATTTAACAGTATCCTTTACTTCAGGTCTGCGTCCGTCTGTGTTTTGTTAAAGGGTCGCCATTTGAAAGGGTAGTTTTGCAGAGCTCATTACTGTAGGGGCTGCAAAGTGTGGGCTCATGGGAGGTGCAGGAGATTTAAATAGGACTCCAGCAAGAGGAAGGTAAAAATCTCCAATTTGCATGTAGGCTAAAGTTCAAAGCTCTTCCCAGCTTACTTGTAATAACTCCAAGTAACCTTTTTTTTGGGTAAAACAGTACATCTATTCTCCTCTTGATTTAAGAAATTAAAAGCAGGTTATATACCCAGATTTTATCTATTTGGTTCTCTGGCCACCAGGCTTGATAACTCAACTTTTTTTTTTCTTTTTTAAATGGTGGTTCTGAGCAGGACCTGCCCAGCGAGGGAAGCAGTGATTGGATTCTTGTCTTTTATTCCTGATGGTTCCTTAATTCCCAGCTGCCATTACCCCACCTCTTAATTATTATTAATTATTAAAAAATATACCCATCTCTTCCCTCTGCTGAAAAAAAGAAATGGACTGCTCAACCCATTCAAAACTAACGTGATGAGGGTAGAACCCTTGGAATGTTCTTTCCCCATATGTCAAGCATATTTAGCCTTGAGGCAGACACGGTCTGACAATGTCTCCCCAAGACCCTGGAAATGACGATGGTTTAGCCTGGATGAAGCGTTTCCTGTGACAACGTGAGTCTTTAACATGCGCTTTAACTTGCTTTAGGGTGTTGATGAACTACGTCTGTTCAAGGAAATTAATATCCTGTTCTCTCTACTGACTGTTTTAGTAGAAGCATTCAATGCCTCCACAGAGCCCTTGCGCTGACAAACAGAAAGTGTAATACCAGGTGATATTCAGTGTTTTTGTGAGTGCAGGCTTTGGGAACTGGCCAGCTTTTATTTTCCCCCCTCCTAGCTTGTGCCTAGTCCAAGCGGTCACAGAAGAATGTTTTTAATTTTTAAAATGATTTATCATTCAAATGAATAATTAGTAACTCTCAACACCGGTCATTTTACTTTCAGTCTCCATTAAAGTTTTATTTTAAAGTAGAATATTTGTAAAATTCATCATAAATTCCTGATGAACTGGGAGAGAGAGCAGAAAGCGAGGAGGAAACGGAGAGACATTTAAAATTGCTCTTCATCCCTGCACAGGACATAGTTCAGGGCCAAGATGCAATTTTCTTTCCTCTGCTCATCATTTTCCTCCTACTAAAAGCCAAGCCTTAGAATGACTGCTTTTGCCATGAGTGAAAATTAGCCTAGGGAGGACCAGCTTTTATCATGTTCCCTGAATTAGTAGTTTTCAATAGCAGCTGTAATTTAAGGAACTAGCACAAATTTATTTTATTTGGAGTTATAGCTCAGTTTTTATTGTTAAGATTCATGGAGAGCTACTCTCCTTTAGAATCATGTTATAACTCTATTGTAAGCTCCCAATGACAGGGACCAGCTACTTAATAAGCTGTCGAATAAAATTTTGCTTTATTTATTTAACAAGGATGTAGACAGTGCTTTCGTACATGCCAGGGGATTTTCTAGGTGCTTAATAAATATCAGCTTATTTAGTCCTCATAACAATCCAGTGAAGTAGATAGCATTGTTATCTCCAGATCACAGATGAGAAAACCGAGGTACATAGAGGTTAAGTAACTTCTGCAAAGTCGGAGCTTGTAACTGGGGATGCCAGAATTGTGGGTCATTCTCCTAAAGTCTGAGCTTTCAGCCAGATATAGAACCTATGACAAGGTCTTGCAATGCATAAGTGCTGGGAATGGATGTATAAGTGCTGGCAATGGGCCCAGAGCTCACACATCTGAACTGGGATTTGCTGCCTGGGGGACAGAAAGCCACAGATCATCTGGTCCATGTGCACCTTTAAAATCGGCCTCTGATCACTCAGAGAAGTTGTATCAGTAGTAAGATAATTGCATGCCCTATACATGTAGTAGGAGCTCAATAAGTGCTTGCTACATGTACTGGTTTTGAAGAAAAGTCTCTCTCTCTCTCTCTCTGAGTACTGTTTCTTGCCCTCCATACTATTTCCATCGCCATGCATTTGTGGAGAAACATGCATTTCTCTGGGCATGGCTGCCTCGTTGTGACATGCCCCACTGCACATTGTCTTCCCTTGGCTTGGATTCTCCTTTACCTGCCTTGTTTCCCCAGAAGCAACTACTTATTCTCCCGAACACACCTCAGAGTTAATGAGCCTACCCTTGCGCTCCCATAGCTCTATGGAGCCTTGTCTATATTTCAGTGCTTCTGTGCCCAATTGTAACTCTGCCTGCACACCTCCTGGTGTGTCAGTTACTGAGATACAGGGACTCGATCCTGATTCACTTTAATAGAGCAGCACTTGTAAAAGTAGCAAGTGCACGATGACTCAATGAATGAAAGGAGGAAGACAGCAAACCAGAAGACAAGAAGACCTCTGACATTTCACTATGACCTTTGGAAATTCAGAGGAATTTAGGACACTTCACAGTGGAAAAATACTAATCTGGACAATATCAAAGATTCCTGAGGTTAGTACAGACACATTTTATTGCACTCAGGTGGAATTTGCAGGATCAACTTATTTCATAGAAAAATGACCACATTTGTAGTTCAAACAAATGAACCACAGTCAATCTCCCCAGTCCTATTACACTATTCAAGGATACACTTCTCCTCAACTCCCAGGTTTATTAATGAATGTCTTTCCTCCTAAATGGTACTAAAGAAAAGATTATGCAAAGCAAGAGCATTTCTAACATATTTCTCCCCCACAAGATGCAATCAAAAACTGCTTTCTATTATAGTTTGGAATAAGCTATGTTATTAAATGAATGACAGAAGAATAAGAAGACATCTATCAAAGTGTCTAGTTCATTTCTGTGTACAGAGCTTTCCTATAGCCAGGGGATGTCAATGCTCAAATCATGGGTAACAATGTCTTAGGTAGAAGGAACCAGAAATACAAAAAGAAAGACTCTTATAAATTGTGTCCTCTTGCTCCTAACCTAATTGTTTCTCTTTTGGCATTGTCTTTCAAAGGACAAAATAGATTGTGGCTAGCCAGGGGTAGAAAATGAAGCATTTGGAGAAGGCTGCTCACCATTGTTCAGGGGAGGGGTTAGTGCAGAGCTGGGATCTGGGCTGGGGTGGGGGGCATGACCCCATAGCTGACCCTGGACCCCTTTCACCCCAATGGATGTACCACAGGGTGGCATGCATCTCATTTGAGAATTGGAAGAGGCTGGAAGCCAAGCTCTATCTAGCAAACGTCCATCAGAAAAGTCGGGCAGTGACTACCTCCATCCGTTCCTCTCATGGCTCAAGGACACAATGGCAGGTGGGAGAGAGAAGAAAAAGAGGCATTGCACAAACGAGAAGTTTTCCTTTTTCTTACAGCTAAGGCAATGAAGAAAGGAAGATTTCAGAGGAAGCTGGGGAGTGAAGCACACAGCCTAAGGGTGTTCACGATGATAAAGCTACCTGCAGGAGGATGGGGGTGAGACCCCCTGCTGGAGGCAGGTGAGCTCTGGGGGTCTAAACATGCTTTCCACCACTCAGAGTGAAGTCAAGGGCAACTATAATTTGGGCATAGGAAATCTAGCTTCCATATGTCATTAGCTGACATACCGTTTCCGCTAAGAAAGCTGCTTTATTGACAACCGTGTGATAAGGATCCCATCAATATCATTAGGTTGGTCCTTTCTGTCCCCGTTCAAGTCCTTCCCGGGATTGTGGGAATGGGTGAGAGCAACGAAGGAGTCAGCAGGGAACATGGACATGACAGAAGAGGCAGGATTCCTTGAAAGAAATTACCAGGGATATCATGGAAGATGGCATTGTAGAGGTGGCATATTTACATTTCAGTTTCCACCAGAAAGAGCATGACAGCTATTACCAATGATGACCATTTGTTAGTGCTGACTGTGCATTGGGCTCTGGACCAGGTCCTTTATGGATATAATTTTATATATGGACATATATTTATGCTCACAACAACCCTAGCAGTGGGTGTTGCTATCTTTATTTGTCCAGATGAAGAATCTGAGGCTTCGAGAGGCTACTTGACCTGCCATGGAAGAACCGGGACTTGCACCCCAATGGGTTTTACCCAAGCCTCTGTGGGTATCCACAGCATTACATTGGGCAGGGGTGGGGGGCAGGAGTGGGTTATGTCTCTAGGCTTGTGAGGAGGCATCCCTCAGTTTGAAAAACTCTCCTCCCTCCCCGCCAGGATTTTATGTTCTTCTTTTACAGGAATTATTTGTTAAGCGTGTACTATATCCTGGGTATTGGCATGAAAACCGAGGAACTGCCAAGATTAACACAATGATGTCATGCATTCAAGGACTATTGGTTTTGGTAGGAGAGGCAGATGTATAGACAATTCACTTTGAGGAGATAGGTAATAAATACTGGAGGTGGGGGAAGAAATGATTAATTCCAAATGCAGGATCAGGTAATCCTTTATGTATGAGTAGCATTTGGAAATTGAAACATAATACATATATATATATATATATATATATAGCAAATCTAGAATAGGATGGAGGAACAGAGCAGAGGGCAAATGATGAGCTGTCTGTTGACTCTGGAGTCAGTGTTATAGAAGTCAGAAAGTAGTTCGGGGCCAGTTTGTGGGCAACCTTGACTACCATGCTAAATGCTGTGGGATTTACTCTGTATACATCAAGGGCTTTTAGAGGTACAGGATGAAGTGCCTGATTGTACTTTAGGGACTTTATTCTTATTGAAGGGATAGAGACAGAAGCAAGAAATTGAAGGCAGAGAGAACCAATCTGGGGCCATTGCAATAATAGTCCATGTGAGAGAAGATTAAGCTGAACCTGGCAGTAGCAGCAGTAGATATGGGAAGGAGAGGTTGAACCAAAAGACGCTGTTCATGTAGAATCAACAGTGTCTGACAGTCGGGGATGTATTAGTTAC
This sequence comes from Tamandua tetradactyla, assembly GCF_023851605.1. Classification (NCBI taxonomy): domain Eukaryota; kingdom Metazoa; phylum Chordata; class Mammalia; order Pilosa; family Myrmecophagidae; genus Tamandua; species Tamandua tetradactyla. The sequence continues at coordinate 13,906,241 of NC_135349.1, read as the reverse complement.
ATAGGCTAATTGACATGATAAATAGAGTTCAATATATATATAATGGTTCAAACACAATAGAAGATGGTTTTTTGTTCACATAACAGTATAAGGTTGTTGAACGGGTTGGAAGGGCTGCCCTTCTCCACCATGGCATTCAGTGGCTTTCACTAACAGAGACTATGCCATCCTGAACCCAGAGCTTCCAAGGTGGACCTGAGGGTTGTTTCAACTCCAGGCCACCCAAAGGTATGTAGGGATTTGTGTGGGCAGTTTCCAGGACTAGAATGCACACATGTCTACCATTTACGTTCCATTAGTTAGAGAGTAGAACACATTCATACAGCTGTATTTGAGGGAATTGAAGTCAGGGTATTGGAAGCATTCTCAACAAGGGTTTGAAATTATCCATTATGGCATGGGGTGAGGAAGGGGGAGACAGAGCAAAGAGGAAAATTGTGAGTTGTCCTCTGGAAACGTGGGCAAGGACACTGCAAACTCATTCTGGGGAAGAGAAACACGAGATTGATGAAAACAGATGGCATGAGCTGCAAAGCACAGGGATATGTTGTTCTGGAACAATTGTCTGGAAACAGCAGTGGTGGGCTGGCAGGTTTTCACATTCCTTCCTGTCTTAGAAGCAGGGGTTTGGGAAGACCGGGAGCATCCCTTACTCAAGAAATCTAGGGAAGGCGTGGATCCTCCATGTTCCAATTGAGCAAAGAAGACAATGCAATATTCTAAGAAAAAGTTACTCATGATAGTAAGTGTCTTGACCATAGAATGAGGGCTTCAGAGGGTTCTGGGCTGGAGGGTGAAGGGTGACAAGTAAGGCTGACCAAGGATGGGGAAGGCCAAGCAGGTTGGACATCAAGTGGGGAGGAGCTGGCCAAAGGGTTCTGTAAACAGAGAGACAATCCAGGCAAAGGCCCTGTGTACTGAATATCTCTGGGTACTATTATAGGTTGAATTGTGTCCCCCCAAAAAGATGTGTAGAATCCCTTACCTTCAGGACCCCAGAATATTATTTGGAAATAAAGTTGTTACCAATAGAATTAGTTAAATTGAGATGAGGCCATACTAGACAAGGGTGGGTCCATAATCCAGTAAGGCTGGTGTCCTTTTATAAGGAGGAAAGAGAAGCTACAGACCCAGGAGGCAAAGATTGAAGTGCTGCTGCTGCAGCCAAGGAACACCAAGGGTTGCTGGCAAACCACCAAAGCTGGAAGAGGTCAAGAAGACTTCTCCCCTCCAGCCTTCAGAGGGAGCCTGGCCTGCCAACACCTTGGTTTTAGCTTCTAGCTCCCAGAGCTGTGAGACATTGCATTTCCGTTGTTCTAAGCCGCACGGCTTGTGCTCATTTGTTGCGATGGCCTTAGGAAACTAAGACAGGTACTGTGCAAAAGCAGTGTTACCCTCAGAAGAATGCTCCAGACATTTCAGTCCTTGAGAGAGGAAACCATAACCCTGGGCATTTGGTTGTGAGGTGACAGGGACTGTGCTATTTCCTACATCACTAAGATGTAACTCTGTACTGAGAGCACTTTTAAGATGTGATGGGAAGAAGATCACTGCCTGGTTGAGAAGTAGATATTCTGAGGTGCCTATAACCAAAGAGGATATTCCTAAAAACAGCCTGGGCCCTGCAAGGCCCCGGGACTGAGGTCAGAGCAAGCGTAAATGAAAATCATGCAAGGAGGTACGAAGAGTGGTCCCTCTGTCCCAGAAGAGAAGACAGTAGATGAGGAAGCTGAATTCATGTTGGGGGTCTTGGGGATTTGCCAGGAGAATGAAAGAGGGTGGGAAGAAGCAACAGGAAAGGTGTTGAGTAAAGGCAGAGGCACACGAAAGGGCAGGTGCCTACAGGACCAGCCTGGGTGCTTTTCTCTGCACCCTGGAGCTCAGGGATACTGACCTGGGAGGCGGTCAATGACAGCCCTCCAGACGTCCACTCTCCCAGGGCTGGGTGGAGGACATCCTCTCTGAGATGCTCAGCCATTGCACTGGCTCTCTTCTCCTGTTTCTGAATTTGGTTCAAGCTTCATCGCCAGAGCAGGTTTTGAATATTCTAATATCTTACAAGTTTTGCATATTTGTTTGGGGATGAATGTGTATACATGTGTGTGTGTATGCATGTGTGTGAGAGAGAGAGTGGGTGGGTATGCAGAGTAATCAGAGGAGAAGCTGAACGAATTTTCATCCGCTTAAAACCTAGGGAGAAGGGGAACTAGGCTTTCCTGTGGGACTCATTTTGTGGGCAAGAAAATACCAAAGCAAGAGTAGCTGAAGGAATTCCTTCTCTAAAGCTTCCGAGCCCACCCCTTGCAGATGTGTGTGCTTGCAGGAGCAAAACCCTTCATCTCAATTTCCAGTAGGGAAGCGGCATGGTCTGTTCTCACCCACTGCCCTTGCAGCGCGTTGGTCAGCATGCACTCAATATGAACAATGCTTTCTGTTTTGGCAAATGGTGTGTTGTCAGCCAGTGGGGGGACGCAGATGTGACCAAGCCCACCTTGAATTCCACCACTGAGTACAATAGGCAGCTGTTTCCAACTTCTGAGGTAGTCAAATCACCCGTTTGTCAGAATTTTCCACTTTCCAGCTAGAGCTTTTGGTGTCGTATAGTTTATAAGTTATAACCTAAGGTGAGCTGCTGTGTCACACAGCTTATAAATGATATTCTAATAGGGTTATCACTTGTTATTTGTTGCTTCCCCTTGTGTCACACACTGAGATGTGTTTTCATATAAACAGCTAACCTTTACCTAACCTGTAATGTAGGGGTGATTCTCCTGCTGGCACAGGTAAGAATACTGAAAGCTCAAAGAGATGAAGAAATACGCATGAGGGGCATATCAGTGCAGTGGCCACACCCCGGAACCCATGTGCCCCTTTGTCTATTCTGGTAATGGCAGCTAGAACCCAAACCACAAATAGCACAGCTGATACACAAAACTGCTTTCTCATGTGCTCTTTTTTATATGCTTACGTTTTTAAATCAGACTGACTTTGGAATGCAAGAAAAGACACGATTAAAAGGGAATTTGTCCCACCCCCACCCACCCTGGGAGGCTATGGATAACTGATGGACATTCTTGTTTGTCTGGTGTCATTTCAGTTCCTTTGTAACATGGAATATCATCACCCTGACTCATTCAGAGTGTCTGTTTTGGGGACAGTGTGGCTACCACTGATTGAAGCCTGCGCAGTGGCTATCTGTGAGCCCGAGGATACTTTAGTGGGGAAAGATGCTGAATTTAGAGATAAGACATTTTTATATGCTTTTTTTTTTTGTCAGAGAGGCTCTGATTTATTTTGGGGTGATTTCTCCTCCCCACTTTCTATGTTTAGGAAAAAAAAAGTGACTCATATGTTAAAGCTAATTTTATTGCTGAAAATTTCAAGCATGTATCTACTCTCCCCTGTTATTATCAGGAAAGAGGTTTGTAAAAAGTTAGTGCTGGAAGCTTGCATTAATCCATCCCAGCTTAGGAAATTCCCTGGCTGGTTGTCTGTGTTTAATGTAGCACATCTCATCAAAGCTAGCCTGTTCCAAACCCCTTCACTAAAGGCCGTCGTGCTCATGACCCAAGGAGGCCGAAAATTAAATCTCATCTATTCAGAAATGGTAATACAGACACTTGACTAAATATTTCATGCGTTCTTGTGGCAGCCAGAACTCTTCGATGTATACTCGACAATGCTTCATTACCATTTTATCTGTTCTTGGGTGAAGTTATGAATGCAAAGAAAAGATGATCACGTCTTCGAACCTCAGGTACCATGGAAGTCTTCGTATAAATCCCAACATGTTAGAGATCTTTTACAATCTCTGATTATCTTGTTCTCAAGAGGTAAACAGTCAATGGGCTTTTTTCATAGAGCTGTGTGGAGAGGACCACGGCTGAACTTAATAATATGTTTGGATCCTTGCTAAGTCCGTGGTAACACGCCACCTGCATTACATTTACAGCAGATCCTTGGCATTGGAGGACTTCAATATGTGTGACATGAATCTTTCGCACTGCACTGGAGGGTTCATTGGATGTCAATGCCTGGATTTGTATGTTATGTGCTCTGGGGCAGGGACAACTCACTGAGGTCATCAGTGTGCTTGACTCAGCAGCAGCAGTGTCACCTCCTGCGGCTTTCATGTTCTCACCTCCCTTTTCCTTGTACCAGTAACTCTCATGATGTCTAATTTTTTTTTTTTTTTTTTTACATGGGTAGGCTCTGGGAATCAAACCTGGGTCTCTGGCATGGCAGGAGAGAATTCTGCCACTGAGTCACCATTGCACCACCCTGAACAAATTTTTAACTTCGCAAAAAAAAAAAAAACAAAACCCTGATATGTTACTACTTTTCACAGAACATACTACATGCCGTTGATAAATGAGTGCCACTGGCAAATCGAGCAGCTGGAAAGATCTCTGATAGTAATCTTTCCAAATGCTTGAGTATTTGTATTTTGAAACTGTCTAAATTTTAAGATAATAAAAAGACAATGCGTATCTATCCTAAGCATTCCAGTATGAAAACAATGTATGTGCTATTTTTGTTACTGTTTTTATTTATTTATTCATCCAACCATTTATTCATTCAATTAATATTTATCCAGCTTAGCAGAGGAATTGAGAGCTGTGTACAATTACCATAGTAGCAATTATTATTTATGGTTACTTAAAATGAAAGAGGTCCTGTTTTGGATGCTTCAACTGGATCATCTCGTTTTAAATCAGTGACTCAGCACGTGGCATACAGTGGCACTTTTGGACTTCAGAGGAGGGAGAGGGGGCTGCGACTTGGTGGGGAGGAGAGTTTCTTGGAGGATTGACATTTTGGTTAGGACTGGAAGGACAGTTACTCAATTTCCATGCAGCTAAAGCTGTCAGGCACATTGGACTATCCTACCAGGGTGGAGGCGAGGAGTGGAAAATAGGGACCTAACAGCCAGAGTCAGGGCTCCCAGCTGTCAGAATCACAGCATCTAAAGGGAAGTCGGGTGGACTGCTGCCACACCCTCCCAGTAAGGGAAGGAAGGCACTGACAGGTAAGAGATCAATCTGTAGAGAACAGAGAATGGCTCTTCCTGGCAGAGGAAAGCACATGGTTTAAAACTCAGAGATGGGAAGGAATAAAGAGTATTTATGGAAGAGCACATTGGCCAATTTATTTGGAATGCCTGGCTCATATGAGGAAATGGTAGGATAGAATCCCGCAAAAGTTGACTCAAATTGTGGTAGTGGGGGGTGGGCTAAGGGTGTGGGGGGTGGCATTATCCTTCTTTGTGGTGTCCCTGAGTTTACTGGCTCAAGGTCTGGAGTGGGTGGCCCTGAGGGTCCACCAGGTAATGAGGATGTATCTGAGTGCAGAGAATAAACAAGGTGGGCAGGGTGGTTAGCAGTGAAGGGTGAGAGAGAGGCGCAAAGTCAGTCTTGCTGGGCTTTGGAAAAGCTTTTCTTCTCCAGGGTGGTTTGACAGGGAAAACTCTCCAGTTTTCTTTAAGAGAAGCGCAAGGAGATGGAATCTAAATAACTCCTTGGACTGTTGAGATGTCTCTTTGAACGGGACTCCATGTAGAATGGGCCATGGGATTTATTGGGCTATCAGTTACTTGTAACATAAAGGATCCTGAGTAATAGGCACATAATATATAACTAATGCAACTACTTAAAAGTGTTAGCCTTGGGTTGACTTCATATGGGTCTTTGCCATTTTCCTTTACTCCATGTTATCCTTCTTTGCTTTGTTCCAGAATTCAGTAGGGGACTGACAGAAGGGAAGAATGCAGAAAGTACTGGAATCTAAATATCAGTTGGACAGAGTGATGCTTCCTGAGCCTGCATGTGTATTTCTGGCCGCTCACCCACAGTGAGTGGTCAGTGCCAAAGACATAGTTTGCTCAAAACGTTTCTGCCCCATTCAAGACTAAGGGTCCCACCTTGCATCTAGCTTTCTAATCTCTTCTTGCACTCTCCAAACTTTATCATCTCCTTTGTCCTCACTCCTGGACCAGGCAGCATAGTGGAGTGAAGAAGTCATCTAGAGGCTACATGATTTCTTGGAACTTCACTTTGAAGTGACCCATTCATTTAAAAAGAACTTACTCTGTATCTGATATGCCAGGCACTGCCTCTTTGGAGAGGCTCCAATTCCAGTGCTGTACTTCCAGCTGTGAGACTGCTCATGCTGCTTCTGCTCTCTGGACCTCAGCTTGCTCATCCATACAATGAGGTGGTCCTAACTACCTAGTAGAGGTTATTGGAAAGTGGCTGAGATGGCATTACGTCAAGTTCTTTATATAAAGTCAGTTGCAAGGTTAGGTGCTCAGTAGGTATAGGTTTTACGATTCATCTGTTTTGAAGGGTGCAAGCTCTCTCCTGGGTTTTGACATGCTTATGTCCCTGTTCTCGACCTGCGAGTACTTCCAGCTGCTCCAGGCAATGAAGGAACCTGAGACAATCTGGTCTTCTAACCCTGATGTGGAGTTAATCTGAATTATGGGCTCTCCTGTGAAAAGGAGACCAGCTAAAGACTTTCAGATGGTCGTCGCTGTTGAAGTGTTCTCACTGGGAGAAAGGCAAGGATTGTGAAGTAAAGAACAGTTCTTCTTTCTTCTCTCCTAAGAGCTCCCCTGTACCCCCGCCCCCCAGCCCCCATGGAGGACAAAACACATGCATAAAAGCTAATGGCCTATTTCAAAGGCAGCCTCAGGCAAGGTCCACAGCACAGAAGCACCTGGGGCTCAGTCTGGCTGGCTGGTGACTTTGATCACGTTGCTTGGCCACTTTTCATAAGCACAGCCAAAGGCAGTAGTTCCTAATCAGTGGGGTGTGTGCCAAGATGTGTGTCACCAGTGGGATATAGAAACCGTTTAGGCAAATGTCGGGTTTTGTTACAGTTACAGAGCATGAGCTCCCTCAATTCCCACGTCTACCTTAAATGTGACGATGTGCTTATTCTTGCAGAAGCTTAGGCCTTGACTATCCTCCTGTGACCCATTGGCAGTGAGCTCCAACCTAAAACAGTGAGTGTTTCTCCTTGAGTGCACTCCTTACTGCAGTTCTCACCTGCCAGGGTGCCTCATTCCATCTCTGGCCCTCCCAGCATTTTCTGCTTCACACCTGTCAGTGGGAATGATGGGGAAGGCAGGAAGGTAGTAGCATCCCATAAAGCTCACTTTGGAGGGCATCCTGGAGTCTTCAGCAAAGACAAATGCCAACCAGCAGACATGTCCTTGAGACACTTGGGCTGTCCTGGCTCTTCCATGTGGCTTACAAGAATAATTTAATACATTTGCTTATTTCGTTTCTTCTAACTACAACCAATACAGTCAAACAATACAAGGCTTGGTGGGACTTAAGATGGCAGGTGAGAATGGCAGTGCCATGACAGGAAGTCCCTGGGGAAGGGAAGAGATTATGCTAACGATACTGCCATGTAGTGACTCCTTGTCTTGACAGTTTGAATAGAAATTGGTGCCTGGAATGTTCTAGAATTTTTTTATCCTGCTGTATGCATAACTCTATTGGAATTCACTAATAAATGCTTAACAAGCACATATTGAGCAATTATTTTTTGCAAAGCCTGTGCCAGATACTTCCTCACACATCAATTTGATCTTCACAACAATGGTGCATCTAAGCATTATTTTTAGCATAGTGCTAAGCAAATACACTTTGGCACGAGACCATCCAGTTTTGAGTACATGGTCTATTTCAGAATAGGTGTGTGATCTTGGGGAAATTCCACAGCTATTTGTGTTTCAGCTTTCTCATCACTAATGTGGGAAAATGTTATCCCAGCTCCCTCAGGGCACTAGGGGCAGGATTAAGCAAGCAAGTTAATGCATGTTAATGTTTACTATAAATAGCTGTTACCATTAATATTTTATAGAAGGCAAAGGTAAAGCTCAGAGACGTTAGTTGGCTTTCCCAAGATCACACAGCACACAAGAAGCAGAACCAGAATCCAACCTGTTCTATCTGGCTCCAAATGATGACTGCCCAAGAGATGACTGGAAATTGGCAGTAGGATAGTGGTGGCGGAAGCAGACTGGGGAAGGTGGAATGTCAACAGGAGATGGGGTCCTCCAGGGTCGAATAGAGAGCTTTTGAAACTCCCCCACAATCTCTGAGGAGGGCTGTTACTGGGCACTTTGGAGTAGATCCCCTTGGAGGAGAGCTTGTGCAAAGTGGAATAATTGATGCAATGCCACATGCCCCTGTGGTTACATAATAACGCACTGTGTCTGCAGAGAAGCCGGGGAAAGCCATTTCCGTGAGGCAGCCCATTAAACAATCTTGACAGGGAGCAAACTGCGAGGTCCACAGGCATGGTCCTGCTTCCTGCACTGCTTATGGATTGGGTAATTGCTAAAGGTTTCTGCAGGTAATTAGCAGCCTGAGTCACAGCAGAGGGGCTACGTTTTCCTGTTCTCTGGGACCCGAGTGTCCTGCTCTTCCCTCCTGGCTGGGCTCAGCTGGGTAGGCTACTCTGGCTGGGATTCCTTTCCTCCTTGCTTGCACTTCCTGCTCTTTACAGTGAAACGTGGCCGGCACACAGTCCCATCATCCATCATTAACCAGACTAGCAGCAGTGCTCTTAAAAGCCTCATCTCCAAGCCATGCTCCTTCCTGTTCTATTCCAAAACAATAGGCAGAGGAATTCATTCTTGGAGAGCTGGAAAAAAAAAGACACTATTCTTTCAAAGCAATACCTTTTAAGAGATGACTTTAAAAATTATCATGCATAAGTAGAAATATCTTTATGAAAAATTTAGAAAGTCTACACTAGCTAAAGAAGAAAACTTTGATTAGCTCTAATCTCATGATCTTAAAGACAATCATATTAATATTTTGATATCTATTCAGAAGCGTTCTCTGTGTGTGTGTAACCTTTTTAAAAAATAAGAATGGGGTCATACTTTACTTACTTGCAACTGTTTGATTTCACTTCACAATATGTCCTGGGTACATTGTCATCCATATCATTAAATATTCTCCCCCATTATCATTTAAAGTAAGCAAATAGTAATTTATTGTATGGTTATGTGTTAATTGTAGAGCTTGTCCTCTATTGTTGCATACTTAGGCTGTTTCCAGTTCTTGATTTCTGATACAAAATGAACAGCTTCATTTCCTTTCTTCTGTATCAGAATTTAGGATCATAATAGCAACACTTTGTTGGAAAGAAATTGTTTGATTCTGGGGGCGGAGGAGTGTGTATTGGAAAACACATTGGAGTTGGGCTGATCTGGCAAGATTCCAGTGCTGTGCTGGATTACACTCATGAAATCTGTCATTCCTGGTGGCAGGTGCCTTCCTGCCCACACATTTGTCTGTGGTTGACTGCTGGCACTTTCCCAGATTGGAAAGACCTGGTGTGCAGCATGTCATCCCGTCCATGGCCTTCTTGGAGGAGCAGGTCAGGCTGACATCATCCTTGCATCAATTCATGGTTTTAACAAACATTTATTGACAGCCCACAATATGCTAGCCCCTGGGTAGTTAGAGCGAAATAGGAGGAGTCTTTTTATTTCAAGGCCTTCTCCGGGTTACAGACTCCTTGACGCATTTCTTTTCCCTCAGGACTTGCTTTCTGCTAGTTAATCTCGTTGAAGCATCTAGTGTAAAAATGTGGCCAAGTCTGAGTTCTGCTTTTCGCTATGATAGAGTAGCTTGCATCAGATCATCCCTCCTGCAAGAACCACCGTAATGGATGGAAAAAATACCAGCCAACAAACATAAACAACAAACAACAACACAACAGCAAGCAAGCTCTTAGAAGGCACTGGAGAGAACCAATGCACCCGTGATCCCAGGGTCAACATTCCAAAGAGAAGGAACACAGCTGGGCAAGATACCCATTTCCTGCTGTTCTTTCTTGAGACATTTATCAATTTATACATTATTGACATTTGTCAACATGACATTTGTCAATAATGAAAAGATAGCTAGATAAATTTCATGTTTGCAAAATCAACAATACAGGGTGGGCCACGGTGGCTCAGCAGGTAAGAATGCTTGCCTGCCATGCCGGAGGACCCGGGTTCAATTCCAGGTGCCTGCCCATGTGAAAAAAAAAAAATTAAAAAAAAAAAATCAACAATACAATTTCGAAATGACCCATGAATCAAAGAAGAAATGCCAGTGGGAATTAGACCATTTTTTAAAACTTTTATTTTGAAAAAAAACTACCTAGAGGAAAATTTCAAGAATAATACAACATGTGCTCTTTCGGCAGTTGTTAAGATTTTGTTACCTTTACGTAACCTTTTCTCTCTATTTTCACAATTACTATTTTTGCTGAGGCATTTAAGAGTAAGATTCACACATTGTGACATCGGACCCCTTGGAATTCAAGATTCATCTCTTAAGAATAAGCTCATCCTTTTGTATAGCAACGGTAAAATTCAGAAAATGAGCACTGATTCAATGCTAATATCTAATGTAAAGTCCGTAGTCAAACTCCACCAACCACGCCAAACAAGGATTAATCCAGGAATCATGCATTCGTTGCCTTTGGGTGTCATTCTCTCTAGCCTCCTTTAATATGGATTAATTCTTCTGTCTTTGACTTTTGTGACATTACCTTGTTGAAGTATACAGGCCAGTGTTTCCAATTTGGCTTTATCTGAGCGTTTTCTCTTGAATTTTGACAGGAGTACTACACCATAGTTGTGTAATTTTTCAATATCCATCATGAAGCATATGATATCAGTCTGCCCATTATTGGTGTGTAACTTTATCACTTAGTGTGATAATCTGTCTACCAGATTTCTCCAATATGAATGTATTCTTTTTCCTTTTGTAACTGTTTAATAATCTGTTGGGAGATAATTTGAGACTGTGTAAATTCCTTGTTCCCTAACACATACTCACTCAATGTATTTAGAATCCACTGATGATTTTGGTCTGGATCTATTATTACTCTGATGGTTTCAAAATGGTGACTTTTCCAACTATCATTCTTTATACATTTATTAGTTGTCATTTAACCCTATTCTAAATAAAATCTGTTTGTTCTTTCCCTCATACTTATTCAATTATTTATTCATTTATCCATTCATTTATATTTTTAGTTACAGTATAGATTCATGGATTCCTTTGTATTCCTTGTGTTATAATCAATTATTCTCATTATTTATTTTGATATGCCAGCTCCTGTATCCTTTTGACGTGCCACATTATTTGGGGGGTGGGGGTGGGCAATGAATTACTTTCTGGTGCATATACTCCCCTAAATGTTCCAAGTACTTCCCCTGTTCCACCACTCGAATCAACCATTTCTTCAAAGAGTTCTGGTGCTTTCTATTGGGAAAAGGAATTAGAGCACACAATTTGGGTGGTAGATAGGCTCATTGCTATTGGGATGTTATTTTTTCTAGGTCCTTTCATGACTTCATGTTTACGATACCTTTAAGTCTAATTCACCACAAGGATTACCTTTCTCCATTCCATATTTGTCTTTCTCTTCTCTCTTTGCTCTCACAGTGAGAAGCCCTGCTCCTAACATCATCAATATATTTACTCAATGGCTCAATCATACAATAATTTGAAAATAATTTCAGAATTGCTGCATTTGAGACAATGTTAACCACAAACCCAGCTAAGCAGTTTAATATTTCTTTGTAGTTCTTAGTTTTTTTAGACTGACTATATAAAATTCAGTCCTATGTTAAAAATTTACTCTTAGTCTTTTTCCTTAAGCATGGATATGTTATCAATTTAATATACAGTAAGGTTAGTTGTGTTTGTATTCTATTCAAGGATTTTTGTCCACCCTTTATTGATGCTTTTATTTTTCAATAGATAAAACCATTAGCATGGTTCCAAAAGTTAACACTGCATAAAATGTATGCTTAAAGAATTATCACTCCCTTTCCTGTCACTTTTATAGCATACCAATCCATCTTCTTTAGATAAGCAGTTTTGTTGTTTTCTGTTTTATCATTCCTGAATTGTTTCTTTTGCAAAAATAAGAAATGCACCTGTATCTATGTTTTTTAATCTACTCTAGTGTTTGCTCTTCTTTCTCATACTAAACGTAGCATTGTACATTCTCTTTTACATTTTGCTTTTTGACGTTGACGATATATCCTGTGATAGAATCTTTCTATCACTTCATTGAGAACATCCTTACCCTATTTTATAGCTGCTTAGTTGGTAAAATATTTAGAATGGAAGGATATTGAATATGAAATATCATAAAATTTGGGATATAGCTACAGTCATGGCTGGAAGCACTTTATAGCTTTATATGCATATTAGGGGAAAAAAGGCTGAAATCAATGATCTAAGTGAGCATCTAAAGAACTTAGTAGAAGTGAGAAAATGAAAGCCAAAAAGTCAAAGGAAGGCAATGATAAAGATAAGAGGGGAAATCAATAAAAGAAGTAATGTACAATAGAGAAAATAAACATATCCAAATGACTTCTGTGAAAAATAAGTAAAATTTAATAAACCCCTACTTAGTAAGAATTCTTAAGAATCGAAGAGCAATGACAAAAATGACCAAATCTGGAGCAAAAAAGTTGCTATTGACATTAAATGGTAGTAAAAGGATATACAGACTATTTGCAAATAACTTTGACAATTTAGACGGAAGGGACAATTAAAAAAAACACTTTGTGAAAAACAGAACTAGAAGAAATATAAATATGAAAAGATCCAGATGAAATAAACAAGTAAATTTTAAAATTAAAACTATTTCCACAAAAATACTCTAGGTCCAGAAGGCTTTCCTGGTGAAGCTTTCCAAACATTTAAGAAAAAACTCATATGGTTATTATGTAAACTTTTCCAAGAAGTAAAAAGCATGGAAACACTTCCTAATTTATTATGAGGCCTGCATAACCTTGCTACCAATAGAAAGGAAAATTAGTGACCAATCACTTTCGTGATACTGAAAGAAAAAAATAGTGTATAATTCTTTTCATTAACATAAATTTTAAAATTCTTAAAAATTTAATAAATCAAATATAGCAATATATAAAAAGGTTAATATCAAGTTGGATTTACTCTAAGAATGCAAGTGTGGTTTAACGTTGGAAAATCAATCAATGCAATTTATTATATTAACAGAATAAAGGAGAAACATAAGCATTTCAATACATAGAAAAAGCATTTGATAAAATTTAATGCATGTTTATGTTAAAAAACAAAAACAAAAACAACAAATCAGAAATATAAGGGAGTTTTCATAGTCTGAGAAAGGATGTGAAAGAAAAATCTATAGCAAATATGATACATGATGTTTAACTATAGAAAACCTTCCCTCTGAAAACAAGAATGAGACTATTATGCCCAGTACCATCATTTGTACTCTACATTCCACTGGGATTCCTAGCCAGTGCAATATGGCATGAAAAGTAAAGCATAACAGGACTGGAAAGAAAGACCTAAAAATGGCATCATTCACAGATAACATTTGGGTTTTGGTCTAAAACCCAAAAATCCATACAAACCACTGAGATTAATGAGTGAGTTTAGAAAGGTCACTGGAGATAAAGGCAATAAGCAGAACAATGATTTGTTTTTACTAACAAACAACAATCAGAAAATGAAACAAAAAATACCATTTGCTATAACATTAAGAAACACATAAAATAGGGGAAGAATGAAAACTCTAACAAAATGAAGTGTAAGATTACTATGTGTAAAACTATTAAACCTCACTGAATGAAATTAAAGAAGACAAATAAATTGAGGGTATACCATGTTCATGTGTTGAAATGGTAAAGACATCAATTTTCCTAAAATTGGTCTATAGGTTTGATATGCCCCAATCAAAATCCCAACAGATTTATTACGTGGGATTTGAAAAGTTTCCTATAAAAGTCATACGAAAATGCCTAGAACAGCCAAGACAATCTTGAAGAAGATCAAAGGAGGAGTATTTACCCTATCAGGCACTAAGACTTATTATAAAACTCCTGTGATCAAGGTAGCGAGATATTGGTTCAAGGCCAAACAAGTAGACCAAAGGCAAAGAAAAAAGAGACTTGAAAAAAGTCCCAGGTGTAAATGGTCAAAAAGTAGACAGTACAGTGATATGGGGAAAAGAAGGACTTTCATTATTCAGATCTGGGTGAGTTATACATCTATATGGAAAACAAAAGTAATCTTGACCCTTACTTGTACCATACCAAAACACTTCCAAATGGTATGTTGCTCTAAATGTTGAAAATAAGATGGCAAAGCTTGCAGGAGAACACATAAAGGAATCCCTCAATGGTTGGGGTAGGCAAAGATTTCTTAAGCTAAAAAATACCAATCATAATAGAAAATATTATACCATGGACTATATAAAATTTAAGAACATCTGCTCATCAAAAGACATCAAGTAAGTGAGAAAGAAAGTCACAGAGTGGAAGAAGATATTTGCAACACATATAACTGACAAAGGATTTGTGACCAGAATATATAAAGAATTCTTGATGAAACAATGATAAAGACCCCACAAAAAGTGGGTAGAAGACTTGAACAAGCAGTTCACAAAGGAACATGCACAAATGGCCAATAAACAACTAAAAATTAACCATTTTCATTAGCTATCATGTAAATGCATATTAATACGACGTGCCACCATATACCACTCAAAATGGCTAAAATATATTTAAAAAAATGCAAAAATGTAACAACATCAAATATTGGTAATGTGGAAAGCAGAGAAACTGGAACTCTTATACATTCCTATTACAGGGATAAATTGTTAACCATTTTAGAAAACTCTTTGACAAGCCTATTAAAGTGGAAAATACAGTCATTCTATGACTCAGCAATCCCAGTCCTAAGTATATAACCAATGGAAATGTGTACTCTGTACCCAAAAGACATGTGCTGCTACATCCATGGGTGCATTTTCTTTCCAATTATTCTTTGAACTATACAGTTACGATCTGTGCACTTTATATTCTATGTTAACAAAGCATTTATTTTTTAAAAAAATGAGACCTGCTTTTTTACTTAACCCATCCTCAGTTGTCAATTGAATTTATGAGCAGAGAGATGGAGGGAGGGAATAATAGATAAGGTCATAATATCTATTGAGGACGATTGAGTGCCAGGAACTGTGCTTACAATACACCATGCCATTTCTGTCATTTAATTAAGGTAACTATTACTGCTCCCATTTTATGTATGTTACATATGTGTGAGTTGAGATCTAGAGAAATAAAATAACTTGCCAAAGGTTATTCACATGCTAAGAAGCAGTTCTGGAATATACTCAAGTTTTAACCCAAAATAGAGAATGTTATGGGCTTTTCAGGGTCTGCAGTCATTTTGATGGACTAAGAGAACGGAGAAGAGATTTTAGATGTTGAAGAGAGAGCAGCACTTGGTTGATTCAACATCATAAATGTGAATACTGATGTATTCAATTTAATTTCTTCATTGAAAGAAAATTATCTAGGTAAAGGCATGAGAACTTGGCACAGTGTATCTTTTAAAGATTCTCTTTTCAAATTTTGCTGTTTTCTCAAAATGCCTCACCCCATTTGCAAAAAAAAAAAGAGCTGCTAATCCATGTTTCTTTGCACAATATCTTCTCAGACATCCCTGACAGGTCTCAGTTTTGGAGATGAGTGAGGAATATCATGGAACACATTTTAATTCTTCTTACAATTTGGACCAATTCACTAGCAGCTTTCAAAATAATGCTTGCAATGTATTTTTGCCAGCTGCTAGTGGGGTTTAAGTATTTAGAATCCATGTCTGATCATTTTCATCGTTTTTGTTTTTTTGTGAAGAAAAATTATTGATTGGAATTTTTAGCCTCATTTAATAGGCTGAAACAGACTTGAAAATTCCTTTACAAGCCACAGCAGGTATGGTTGTTTTCTCTCAGCTTAGCTCAGCACGAATCAATTTGCCTCATGGTACTCCATTATTCCATATGAAACTGAGGCCATTTTAGTAGTTTCTTCTTGCAGCATACTTTCTAAGATACCAGAAATGCAGCCTTCTGCCTGATATTTAACTTGTGGGAAAATAAAAAACAATTTTTTTTCAGTGTGTAATTCTAAAACTCAACCAGATTGAAAATAAACTATTCCCCAGTTTATCTTAGTTCCTTAAAATGAGATATTCTTGGAGTTAAAATTTTGACCCCTTACCTTGATGTTCCTAATATCCTAATTTCTATACTTATAAAATCACCATTATAACTAGGGTTTCCAAGTGTACTTGTTTCATGGGCATCTCTGCTTTATGACTTTATTCCCCTGGTAAAATGATTAGTAGGGTCCACTTTAACTCTAAAAAATGTACTGTTTTGACGATAAATGACCTGCCTGCTTAATTATAACGAGAACATCTTTTCTTCTTTAAAAGATGCCCCAAGATTCATGCATCACACCCTTATTGATCGAATTCAATGGAAAATATACAGACAACACAGAGTACATTACTTCACCAGCTACTTCTGTGTTTCAATTACTGGATTGAATTTCATGTTCAGTTTCTAGATAGGCAGTTATTTGTGTGCTTATTCAATTAATGCCAATTTCTACTCCTGGACTAGAAGCTCTCAGAAGGTAAGTTTTCTGTGAGTGTCTGAACACCATTTCTAGATCTAGCACAGTGCTGAGATGTAGGAGGCATTCAACATTTGACTGTCGAATGAATGAATAAATCCATAACTTTTTATTGGGTTTTCATTGTTTCAAAGAGGCCAAACATTATTTCATTTGATTCTCTATGTTCACTATAAGTACATTAGGGGCCGATTATCAATTTTGTTTACTGCTTGTTGAAACTGTGTTCTGTTGTATTTAGTGACTTATCTTTTATTATTCCTAAAGCTGGAGACAGGGCGGGTGCTCTAATTTAAGATTTTTGGTCTTCATCTCTACATGAGTTCGTATGTATTTGGGTGCAGGCAACAGCAAGTTTATCTAATAGTGGCTTAAACTATTAAAATAGTTATTGTTTATTTAACAGGACTTTAGAAGGTAGGCAGTCCTAGAGGGTGGTAAGTGACTCTTGGGGCATCTCTGTGATTTTTGTCCTTCCCCCTCATTGTTGCAGAATAGCTGCCTCAGTGCCATCATCACTTCCTTACCTCCCAAGCCTAAGAGAATAGAATGGGTGATGTCAAGGAGAAAAAAAAAATTCTTCATGTGAACATTTTCCATTATGTTTCAATGGCCAAATGACTAGCGAGGGAGCCTGTGGCAAATGAGTGTCCGTTAAAATGGACTGAGATGGCAATCCTCCAGTGTTGGGTACCTCTGGGTTGGTCATTCTTTGAGTTTGGGGAGGCTGCTACCGTGAAGAAAATCTGGGTTCTGTTAACAATAAAGAAAGGAATGATGACTATTCAGTAGCCTAGTCAATGTATCTGCCACACCCTCATGGACATGTTTTATAGCAAACCCTATCAGACCAACTCTTTGTAAGTGAAACTGAGAAATATATACACATTTATTACTCAGTGTAGTTAGGTTATGCCGAGGTAACAAACGATCCCCAAATGTCAGTGGCTTAATACAACAAAAGTTTGGTTTCTTATTCGTGCTACATGTCCCATAGACATTAGTCAAGGTTTCTACTGTACTGTCACTTGGGGATCTAGGTGATGAGATTCCAGCCTCCCCAAGTTGTACCACCTCGAACACAACTTCCTCAGTTGCCATGACAGTGAAAAGGAAGACTGGAGGATCTCATGCTTGTAATTAAGTGCTTGGGCTTAAAAGTGACACATGTCCCTCTTGGATATACTCATTGAGAACCGTCGTTACATGACTCTACCTAACTACAAGGTGGCAGGACAGTATGCCCCTCCTAATATGCCTGGGAGGGGAGAATCAGACACCAGTGAAAAGTCTCTGCTTGAGTTTGTTCAGTCGTGTTTAAGCTCAGTCATCTTCATCAGTTAGAAATGCTTTGGGCTGCAAGTAACAGAAAACCTGAGAAGCAGTAGATTAAGCTGCAAAGGTATTTCATTGTCTCACAGAACAACAAGTTGTAAAGTTCCAGAGTGGGTGCAGCTGGTCAACAATGTCATCAAAGACTCTGTCTCTCTCTTTGCTCTACCATCGTCCTCATGATTGTTTTCACTCTCTGGCTGTCCCCTTAACATTCTTAAGCTGACTGCCACAGCTCCAAGCATCAACTTCTCACTCCCTGTGCTCAAGATATGAAGAATGGACAGGTGGAAAAGCAAAGGGTCTCCTTATATCCTAGAGGGCAATCTTCCTCAGGAGACTCTCCTATCAAAGTTGTTTCACTGGGTCTCAAAGTCTCCCTCAGCACAAGGACCCCTGGAAACCACCCAGCTCACAAAAGAGAGTAGGATAACCTTTAATGGCCTAGACCAATTGGGGTTTATCTCTTGGAGCTGAGCACATGCCTCCCTATATAAAGTTGAAGTTTTGTCAACAATAAATGAGTAGCAGATTCTTGTAGGGAGGCAACAGGCCTCCATGGCATTTCAAGGCTTTCCATTTTGCCCAGAGCACCTGGACACAGGAATTCTTTCATCATCAGCATGATTGCTACTGTGTGGACAGTGGACTGATGGGTGGCCCCTAAAATCTGACCCCTACAAGTGAATCAAGGCCTATGCTAGAACCCCTACAGAGCTGTGGTAGAATTAATCCTTGTTCTTTCCTGTCAAATTCAACTACAGTCTACCTTTTCCATGACTCATGGGAGCAATCTGCCTGTCCTTTGTGCACACCTTGGTATGGATGGGTGCTGCACCTGATTGGGCTAATATGCATGAAGTCACTATCTGATACGTTTAGGGACAGAAACAGGACTGGTTTGCAGCAGCGTACAGAGGAATCTTTTGGAGAAAAAACATTTTTTTTTTCATTTTCACTCAATAGTAATAAAATGATATGCCAACAAACTCCTGTAAGATACTGTTATCTATTAATATATCTGCAATCAGGACTTGTATCATATCACATTCTGAACGCTGCATATGAATGACAAAGCATTGTGTGTGAGACGTGAATTCCCTGACCCTCATTTTTTAATTTTTCTTTCTGACCCTCATTTTGAAACCTCTGGGGCTGACATGTGTTCTGTCCTAAATTTGCTAAATGTTTGAGTCACACATTCTGTTGCTTCAATGCAGCGGTGCCTTGGTGAGATGAACTCAACAGCTTCTATTAAAAAACAACGACAATGCCAAGACAGGTTCCCCCCCACCTCATTACTACCTTAAACATCTAGAATTCTCGGTGCCATGAAGTATTTTCATATTTAGTCTGTAATGCAACATGGGAACTCTGACTATGGCCCAAACATTAACTTTTTAATCAATGGAAGATTTAATTGAAAAGACTCTATCTGTGGCTTAGGTAATATTAGCGTGTACTGTGCATTTAGCTTTTAATTTTTTAATCAATGCTACCCACTTCAGTGGCATAACTGATACAATTCACGGATGCTTTTCTATATCTTGTACACAATTAATTCAATCATTTTTAGCATTGTCTCAGCTTGAGCCCAAAGAAGGCTTTTCTGACCAGATCTGAAGTCGGGTGACCTGATCAGACATGTGTTTCCAAAAGATCACTGTGTGGGATGTTCCAAAAACATCCATACATCCCATAATTTATACCCTGGTATAAATTGGAAGGAGTCAAGAGAGAAACAGATAACCAAAAACCAAATAAGGGGGCATGACAGATTGGAGGAGTGGGTAAATGGAGTGAGATGTAGGTGAGCAAGTGAAATAAAAGGTTCATTGTCTAATCCAGGTGACGGGTACACAGGTACTCACCGCCCAGTTCTTTCCACTTTTCTGTATGTATGGAAGTTAAATTTAAAACAAAACCAAGAAACCAAAAACAAGTGGATGCAGATAGACCAGTTAGGAAGGCATTGCAATAGCCTAGGTAAGAAATTAAAAGTTTCGCTCATTTGAGTTTTTTTGTTTGTTTGTTTTACTGGTTAGATTTTTTTCATTTTGAAATTCTTCAGTCATCTGATTTTTTAAAAAACGTATTTTTATCGAGAGATCTTCATCAACCATACAATCCATCCAAAAGTATACAATCAATGACTCACAATATCATCACATAGTTGTATATATATCATGATCAGTTTAGAACACTTGCATCACTACAGAAAAAGAAATAAAAAGAGAGAAGAAAAAACATCCATACATCCCATATCCCTTACCCCTTCTTCTCATTGACCACTTGTATTGCAGTCTACCTATTTTTTTTTTTACCCCTTATACCCTCTATTATTTATTTATTTTTGTCCTTACTTTTTCACTCATCTGTCCATACCCTGGATAAAGGAATCATCAGATACAAGGTTTTCACAATTACACGGTCACATTGTCAAAGCTACATAGTTAGACGATTGTCTTCAAGAATCAAGGCTACTGGAACACAGCTCAACAGTGTCAGGTACTTCCCTCCAGCCATCCCAACACACCATAAACTAAAAAAGGGATATCTATATAATGCATAAGAATAACCTCCGGGATAACCCCTCGACTCTATTTGAAATCTCTCAGCCACTGAAACTTTATCTTGTCTCATTTCTCTCTTCCCCCTTTTGGTCAAGAAGGCTTTCTCAATCCCTTCATTCTGGGTCCTGGCTCATTCCTGGGAGTCACGTCCCACTTTGCCAAGGAGATTTATCACCCCTGGGAGTCATGTCCCATGTAGAGGGGAGGATAGTGAGTTCACTTGCTGAGTTGGCTTAGAAAGAGAGGCCACACTGAGCATCAAAAGAGGTTCTCTGGGGATGACTCTTAGGAATAATTATAAGTAGGCTTAGCTTATCCTTTGCAGAAATAAGTTTCAAGACCAAGGGCTCAGCCTATGAGTGGTTGGGTTTTGAACCAAGAAATAACAAGCCTGGGAGGAGACAAATGGATTGGACTAAATTTATTCTCAAAACGTGGCTACAAATTATTTGTGTTCTGGCCTAGTAGAGAGGGCTTGGACATCTTGTTTATAAACCAGTGATTGTTGACTCTGCTGTAACTTCAATCTACAGCCTCCCTCTCTCCCTTCCTTCCTTCCTCCCTTCCCTACTCTTCATTCCTCTGATCCTTTGTTTGGTACTAGATTTCTTTTCCAAAGGACATGCAGGGGATAAAAGAGCTCCTTGATAAATTAAATGCTTTTCCTTTTAGGTGAATTATTTTATCCATTTTTTTAAGACACTTGGTTTCTTTGAAAAGCCAAGGAAAGCTATGGGCCCTCCAGATAAGTACATATGTGCTCTTATGAGGGGCTCTGCATATACCAGGGGCATTAAGTGACCCTCAGAGCCCCCAAGGTCCCGGGACCAAGGTCAAGAATTTCTGCCTAGGCCAGTGCTCAGGTGCCATCCTTGGGCAGACGTCTTTGAGGTTCCCCCTGCCCAGGTCTCTGTGCAGCCCGTGGCCTGGTGTGGAATGTTCTGAGAGCAATGGGAGAGTAAGTGAGGCAAAAGCAAGGGCTGCTGTCATGTCATCTCATCGAAATGGCACATCCTGCAAGCCTGAAGGTGGCCTGATTAGCATACAGTAATTATATAATAATGCTGTCACCTCATTTTCTTTTGTGGGAAGCATGAGGTGATGGGGTGGTGGAGGCAGTGGGTAGAGTATCTGTCGGCACCCCTTATCTGGCTGCTGCACAAAGGTGGGGAGCTCAGCTTTCCAAGGACAGAGAGAAAGGACAGAGGCTGGACAGGAGGCAAGGTAAAAAATGACTCAAAGCAGCAGAGGCCTCTGCCTCACTCCGCTTATGTAGCCTCACTTTGTTCTCTTGTCTGTCATCATCATGTCACAGCTCCGGAGCCCTTCCTTTGGTGACACACTGTGGCCGGGTAGATGGGGAGCCCACAGGGTCAAGAAGCACATAGGAGAGACCCTATAGTGGGGGCCTGGGGTGTCTGCTCTGAAAAGGCCTCCATGCATTGGGTCTCCCTCCTGAACCCAAAGCAGGAACAGCTTTCTGCTGAAGTTGACACAGAGTCTAAAGGACATTGAAATGAGGATGGACATATTGGTGGGGGTTGGGGGGCTGATGGCGCTGAAGAGTGAGATTTCAGACTCCGGAATAGCCCAGAGATAAAAGGAGAATGTACCACAAAGTTAACACTAGTCACACAATCTACTGGTATGACATGGTGGCCATTATTGCCCAAGATGGCTCCACTTCGGCCTGCAAATACTTGGTAACCAAATGGCATGGCCCCGGTTGGGTCTTGCATGTGGATGTGGCATAGCAAACTTTCTTAGGTGGCATGTTTAAATTATGGTTTGGAAAAGCTTGGAGGACAGGATTTCCCAAATTGCCATCCAGGTAAAGCTCTGTTAAGTCCACGTCAGCTACCACCTCCTCTGTCCCCTTCTTGCCACTCCCTTAATCACTGGCCTCCCCAGTGCTCAGAGCATGGTCTGCAGTGCTCATGCTGCCCCTTGGGTCCTGAGTGGCCTTGTTCCTAACCATTACCCTGCTCCCCAAGGGAGGAGAGCAGCAGCACTGCACGATCCAGCTTCATTTTCTCACCTCTGCTCCCAAAACTCATGTGCTTTGTTCTCCTGGCCTACTTGGCAACACAGCTGGTTGATAAGTCATCGGTAACAATAGCTGATAAATCTACCACTATATTGCTACTAATATTTGGTTTTTAAAAAGATCTTAACCCTCCAGATGCAATACATATACCTCTACTGAAACAAAAAATAAAGCCCTTTGATGCCTCCTATTGGTTTGAGTGTGATAAATTCCAATTTTCTTAACAGAACGCTTTGGGCCCACCTTTCTCTGCTTATCCCATGATCTCTCATGCATCTCATGCTCTAACTGCTGAGGACTCCTTGCTGCTCTACACATTTCTCTTGCTGCATCTTATTCTTTATTTTTCCTTAAAGGCTCACCTCTGAGTCTTCTCCATAAGACTTTCTGGACACTCTACCCATCATCCCCTGTGTCAGTGATAAATTTTTCCTCTCTACTCTGGTTGGTCCCATTCTTATAATGCCTCCTTTATTTATCCACCCATCCATCCACCCATCCACCTATCCACTCATTCATCCATCCATTCATCCTCCTACTCATCCATCCATTCAGTCATTCAGAAAATAAACACCTTGTGCTATGCTGGATATTGGAATGAAGTAGAGAACCAGGCACAGCTCCTGCCTTCATACAGTTTATAGTTTAGTAGAGTGGGGCAAAGGAAAATTAAAATAATCAAGCTCTCACACAAATACTTAGATGCTTAATACTTAAAACTGAAGAGTTAGAGACAATTTGAGGTTTCTGGCCTCAAGGAAACCAAGGATGGATAGAAGAGACAGACATAGATGATATCTCTAAGAGAATGTTCTTCATGCTATCAGATAAAGTATGGATAAAATGTCATGGATCACAGCTGATGATGTGATTGCTTCTGCTTGGGTATCAGAGAAAGTCATATGAAAGAGAAAATGTATGAGCTTAACTTAACTGGAAGAGCTGATGCTTTCTGGATGGACACTCTGTGAAAGGATCAAGGCACTCCATGTAGAAGAAACAGAGGGCCAGTATGTTTAGGGAATAAGTGAATGGCTTTTTGTGGCTGGAGGATGGGATATATGGGCCCAAATGCCTTTATCTAGGGCTGACCATCATACAGCATTCCTTCCTTAGCCCATGCCCCTGTTTGTTGTGACATCAGTCTGTGCTGCCTGCCTTTGCCAGGCAGGGAGCTGACAACACCTGACAGCCCTTTGCCAGAGGCCTCCTGTAGCCATGGGATGCTCCTTTGCTTGGGCTATGATTTGGGAGACCACCTGGTTCTTTCCCACATACAGGAGTCATCGAATGCTGGTGCCTGCAGGGCTGTCACCCCATGCACTCGTCGGTCTTCCTATGGAGCCACCATGTACTTTCGTGTGCATTGGAAGTTGCTTTGGGATGAGAATGGAGCATCTGTTGGCTGATTTTTTTCACTGCTTCCTTCCTTTGTTTTGGAAGGGGAAACAAGCATTCCCATGACACAGGGAATGGGTTCAAGAAGGGCAGGCTGGTTTTGCTTAGTTTGTCACTGGGGGCTGAAGTGGTCATTGGGGTCCACAGTTGCAAGTTCTGTCTCCAAATGGGCTGCTTCCATCCCAAATGCCCATTTAGGGAGAATGAAGAGCAGAAAACTTTTGGTTACCAGACAATGTGAAGTGATTTTCAGACCAAATGAGTCTCTGTTTTGGGGAATGTGCAATTATTTAAAGGGCTAGACCCCCAGAAATTTTTTAGTAGTATGGTACACTGGAATAGAGACAGAGGACATATTCCTGGCCAGTGTTGAAGAGATGATGGCTATTTCTCCAGCCCAGTGGCAAAGCAGGAAGGAAAGGAATCAAATGCATTATCTCACAGCTGTGTGTTAGCCTGCTTTTGTCTTTTTTTTTTCTTCAAAATTCCTGGCCTGAAATTGCTCCTGAGAAGAAATCACATTTTCCACCACTGCTTCTTATTTCCCTTTGAAAGGCTGAGAATCCTGCCTTGTGACAACACCAAAAGATCATGTTGTTTCAGACCCTGGGCTAAGCATTTGCATGCATTATGCCACCCAGTCTTCATAGCAACCCTAGGAGGTAGGGGCTAATATCACCTCATTAATAGTGGTTGGTCCAAGAGGTTGTATTGTTTGTAAGAATTTGAACCAGCTTGCCTGTTGTTCTAGTTTGCTAGCTGCCGGAATGCACCACACCAGAGATGGATTGGCTTTTAATAAAAGAGGATTTATTTTGTTAGTTCTTCAGAGGAAAGGCAGCTAACTTTCCACTGAGGTTCTTTCTTACATGGAAGGCACAGGATAGTCTCTGCTGGTCTTCTCTCCAGGCCACTGGGTTCCAACAGCTTTCCCCGGGGTGACTTCTTTCCACATCTCCAAAGACCTGGGCTGAGCTGCAAGTGCTGAGATGGGGTATGCTGAGCTGCTTGGCCGTGCTACATTGTGCTCTCTCATTTAAGCACCAGCCAATTAAGTCAAACGTCACTCATTGCAGCAGACATGCCTCCTAGCCGACTGCAGATGTAATTAGCAACAAATGAGGTTCACGTACCATTGGCTAGTGTCCGCAGCAACAGAACTAGGTGTGCTCACCTGGCCAAGTTGACAACTGAATCTAACTAACACACCCGTATTTTCCAACTTATTTCTATTTGGTATATATAGAACTAGGCTTCTTTCTCTCCCTAAGGCATCCCATCAATTAATTGAATATCGGTACTACAGGTCTGCCTACTTTCCTCTTATAGTGCTTGGCCTTTGCTCTCTCGTCATATGGTTTAGATTTGGCAGGTTGGCCCTTTTCCTCTGGATATGTTCCATGGGTCACTGTCCTTGGTTGGGTATGATATTTTAAGTGCATTCAGAAGAGGAGAGTCTGCATAATAACTACTTCATCCATATTCTGGACACTGTGCTTCTATTAGTGCAGCCATATTATTAGTAGGGAAGTATATTACTCGCCAGGCAGGGCCTCAGCAAAGTTACAGCCTCCAGGAGGGAAGAACACTGGCCCAGGGACACCCAAGCAAGAGTATGCCTGGCTGGATTGGGTTTGCCTGCATCTGTTAGTTACTTTCCCTCAAATACAATGTAGTCCATCATGTCTTGATTTTCCTGGGGAGCATGTAGGTGATGGGTTAGGGAAGAACTGAGCGACTCTAGTATTGAGTAAACGTGGACAAGTTTAAGCTTCAGTCATTTCCTTTGTGTCATGGGATTCATGTTTGGCAAGTCTGGGGTAAAGATTCCAGCTAATGACTGCAAACCACTGACAAATTGCCTGCTACCCAGTAGGTGTTTGTGAAGGGATGGACCTTCTCACTATGAATTCTTTTCTAGATTCAGAACAGGGGAAAAATGTCTGACCTTTTATTGAAGGGCCAAGTGGCTAGCGGCATGGCCCTTGGTGGTTTAGTAACAGAGTTGAGGGAAGCAAGCTCATTCTGCAGGGTCCATGCTACCATTCAAATGCAAGTGTAGCATGGTGAGGGCAGCTGGGCAGTACATTTAGCCTGGAGGGAGTGTGAATAGCAACTTCAGTTTTAACCAGGAGTGCAAAGCACATAAAGTAACATACTGTAAATGAGGCAATAAATGCAAAAGTGCTTTGTAAACTGTAAAGTGCAGGGCACATGTTTATTGTTATTTTTACATGGCTCATTCTGTTTCTCTAATACACAAACCTATTTGATCAGCATTTAAGACTTCCTTGTAGAAGGACAGCATATGCTGGCTAGGCTGGTAGAAGCAATAGAAACTTTTTTCCCCCCGCCTCAGAAAGAAATGGCTGAAAGCCCATGGTCTCTATTGATTTACATTTGCAAGCCATAATTTCTTATCTCTTTTATGCTCCTGATAACATGATGTCCGTTTGCGTAATATATTAGTCTGACCAGAATTGATGTCAAGTCTTAAATAACTAAAGAGGGAGTGTTGATTTCTGTTGAAAAGTCATTTGGGAATGCAGGTTATTTGGGCTCAATCATCCCTTTTCACTGTCCCTATGGAGAAAGAGAGACCAGCATTATTTCCCTGGTTGGGGTCAAGTGTGAATCATTTATGCTTTCAAAGTTCTTTGAGATCTTTGGACTCTACATACATACAAAGCTAATCATTATGAATATAAGTGAAGCAGATGGAGGTTTTAAATTAAATAGCACCATTGTGTTATATTTCATCACGATTCAGAGCAGCCGACCTTCCCAGTAGAAGTTACTTAGATAATTTGATTCTCTTGCTTAACCAGGACTGATCACTGCAGGGATAGAAATTAATTTCTTGAAAAACAGCTGCCAGTTTGCCTCCCCACCAGCCCCTCTCCAAGCTTTGCAAATGCTGTCATAATGAAATTGGGGTGGAGTTTCCTTTGGGTGGCTTGCTAATTTGATGGGGACCCAAAAAATTGTTCTGCAATTTTTGGTTTGCCTGGAAAATGATCAGGACACGATTGTCCTTTGGGCGATGTCCATTCTGGTAACATCTGTGCCCATGAGCTCAAATGATTAAAAGGAGTAGGTGTGCACAAACCAAATGATTTGGAGTGTTAGTAAAAGGAGGGTCATTCTAGCTGATTATTTGACTGAATTCACACCTTCCAAATAACTTTGAATGGGATAAAGATTGCACTGCCAAGAGCAACTGTTTGTGGCCTTTCAGGGTAATTGACAGGAAAATGATGTGTGAGTTGATCTAAACTTTTACAGTTCTCTTGAAAGATCTGCAGCAAGCAGCAGAGGGGCAGCTTGGTGGAGCAGAATTGGTCATAGGCTATCAATCTGAATAAGAAGCAGGAGATATGAGCTGGGACAGGGAGAAGGCTGGGAAGGCACGGGGATGCAGAAACTAATATTTACTGAGTGCACGCCTTGTGCAAGTGATATCACACTCATTGCTCATCATTGGGTTCTGATGGCTGAGGGATTTCAAGGAAGGTATTCCATCCTCTGAGCTTTAGTTTTCTTATTGTCTTATTTTGCCAGGGCTGCTGCGAGGAATACCACCGACTGGTTGACTTAAACAATGGAAATTTATCATCTCACAGATTGCAGGGCTAGAAATCTAGCATCAAGGTGTTACCTGGCATGTTTCTCCTGGAATTGGTAGAGTTCTCTTTGAAGACTTGAAGGGTTCTGCTTGAACACATGGAATTCCTCTGTGTGTAGAGACAACTCTGCTTCCATCGCATGGCAATCTCTCCTTTTCTGGCTTCTCCTTCCATGTCCAATTTCCTCTGCTTTTAAGGATTGCAGCCATAAGGGGGCCCACCCTCCTTCAGTGTGGCCACACCTTAGCCAAAAACATCTTCAAAGGTCCTGTGTACAAATGGGTTTGCAGCCACACACTGACTCACCTTAGCTAATAACTTATTCAAAGTTATTATCTATAAGTGGATTCACACCCTCAGGACTTTTTGGTGGGGGGCATGATTCAGCCCCCAACACTTATCTATCAGATAAAGGCACTGGAGTATATTCTCCTTAAGATCCCATCCCTTCCTGAAGTTATCTAATGTAACCTGCAAGTGCTGTATGCAAGAAGGAAGAGAGATCCAGGAGATCAAAAGTTCCTATAGAGAGATTGTGCTATTGCAAAGCAGGTGGAAGGGATACATGCCAGGAGACATCAGACAGCCTTGGTGACTGTTGGGATCCTGCCATATTAAAATAAATCCTCTGTGCACATTCCCTTAACATTCCTTAATCCTGATGCCCAGATGTTAGCTGGGCCCGAGTATTCTGTTGGAACAGAGATGTTCTTAAAAAGGGCAAGTCTGCTTTCATAGGAGCAGAATAGACTGGAAAGTAGCATTTGTGAGTAAGAGATTAGGGAGTTTGCCCAGACTTCAAAATTTAGGTCTACTTTTGCTGCTTGGTTTTGAGAAGTATTGAGGAAGGCAGCAGGTGAAGAAGACTTATCAATTGTAGATTTGAGGGACAGTCAGACTGTGTCTTTCTGCTTCATGTCCATTTTGCCAGTGTCATGGTCAGGGACATGTACCAACTTGGCCAAGTTGTGGTACCTGTTTATCTGGTTGGGCAAGTGCTGGCCTGTCTGTTGCAATGAGGACATTTCATAGAATTAGATCATGATCACGTCAGCTGCATCCACAGCTGATTCCATTTGTAATTAGCCAAAGGGGAGTGTCTACTGCAATGAGTGATGCTTAATCTAATCACGGGAAGCCTTTTAAGGAGGATTCAGAAGAGACAGGGTCTATTCCTGCTTCAGCTGGCGAGCCTCTCCTGTGGAGTTCGTCCAGACCCTCCATCAGAGTCGTCAGCTTCACAGCCTGCCCTGCGGATTTAGGACTCTGCATTCCCGTGGTCATGTTAGACACTTTTAAAAATTTTATATTTGTGAGTGTTCCCTGTTGATTCTGTTTCTCTAGAGAACTGTAACTAATACAGCCAGCATGCCAACACATAATGGGTATTCAAACATTTGTTGAATGAATGAGATATAAAAGCCTTTGACATTCTAGGCACTCCAGAACTTAGTGCCTTCCTCTCTTTCCAACTGTATTTACCTCTGCTACTCTTCTCTCAGACAGTCTTATCTTCTTGGAGAAGCAATGGAGAATGGTGGTCAAGAACATGGGCTGTGGGGCGGGCCACAGTGACTCAGCAGGCAAGGACGCTTGCCTGCCATGCCAGAGGACCCGGGTTCAATTCCCGGTGCCTGCCCATGTAAAAAAAAAAAAGAACATGGGCTGTGGCATCAAACTGCCTGGGTCAAACCCAGATGTGTTACTTGGGGCAGGTTACTAATGATTCTGTGCCTCCTTTTCACCTCTGTAGAATGAGGATGTTAGTAGTTCATACCCCACAGGGGTGGAGTGAGGTTGAAGTGGTTAATACCTGCAAAGCCCTTGAATAGCACCCTGTAAATAGCATGCCATTGACCAGTGCCTTTCTTTCTCATTGCCATACCTTGCTCAAGCTCTTCCCTCTACCTGGAGTGCCTTCCACCTTCCTCTTACTTCAGAACCCTGATCAGTCCCACCTTCTCCGTGAAAACCCTGCCTGTCCTCTTCTTTTCTAAGAGCTCACTTCTTAGTCATAACTCACCCAAACACAGTAAGTGTGATTCTCACTCAGATTACCCAGGATATCTTTTCCTGATTTCCTGACTCCTGTTTCTCCCATGCTGAACTCTGACCCTCCGAGTGCTTGTCCGTTTTTGACAGGACCACAGTACCTAGAAGAATTTAGTCAACATCTTTATGAAATGAGTTTCTTGGATCAGGTAGCTTTAAAGCAAGTTCTGAGATAAGGATTCAGGTATACACAGTTTATTTAAGGCAGTGCTCCTGGAAGGAATCAGTAAGGGAGTAGGAAAATCAGGGCAGGGAAGAGGAAGATCTCATACAGGGGACAATTTCTGGCAGAGTCCCAGCCCGATCCCTCAGGAGACTTCTGGAAGGTAAAATATACCTGGGAGTTTGTCCTGACTTGAAGCACGTGGCTGGGCTTTTATTCTCTCACTCCTAGGGTGGGAGTGGGTTTAAGCTCGTAGAGGACCAGTTCTCTGCACAGGTGGGCAAAACAGCTCTAGTAACCCTTCTGTAGTGTCTGTTTAGAGTTTCAGGTGCCAGTCATTCAAAAGAGTGGAACACTGAAGACTTGGTAGATGCACAAAAAAAGGGGATCTGGGCTGAGTACCAAGTGTCATCTATAATTATTATATTAATATTTTTTATTTGTGCTAAATTTAAATATTGAGCACCAATGATTTTATATAATTGTTCAATAAAGCAAGGCAAACTACTAACTCAGTTTGCCAATCTTCCTTAGTGCCCTCGCCAACACCTCAACACATTGAATGGATTAGACACACTGAATTGTCTTGGCATTGTGCAGACATAGCCCTGGAATTTTCAAAGTTTTTATCCAACACAATGAAATTTTAGCCTCTTTAGGAGCATAGCTCCTTCAATCCCTCCTTTACTATGTATTGTTCTGATTCTTGAACTAATTCTATTTCAGTTTGGTAGAGCATGGAGAAGCTGCTGGCAGGTAATAGGAGATGACTCTGGAAAGAGAGGCAGGATGCCGATCAAGTTGTAAACTTGGAGTCGAGGCTGAATCCTGGAGGGAGTGTCATTCCAGGGGAGATTTCAACCTCAAGCTTCCCAGGGCAATGATGCAATGGCCTGGTCTTCTACCTGCGTATCATCCGTCCCTTCCTGCCATTGGTATCTCATTGGATGGGATTGATTTGTTGCTTCCCTGATTCCTACATGCTTATTCTGCCTGGCAAAAGCTCTGTTGACTTTTAAAGTTTGACAAAGGCTTTCTAATACTGTTTTCTTCCTTAGAATTCTGGATCTATTTCCTTTTCTCTTTTGAGGACTCACTGAAAGGATGCTTTCCTAAAATGACTCCTGCTTAAAGGAGAGAGTTGTCCCATCTGGAGCTGAGTAACGGGCTGTGCTCTGTAAGAGAGGAGGAAGGATTTGGGTGGTGGCACATGAGGTGAGGCCATGGGAACTCTGTCATTTCACCAAAGCCTAGTTGGGGTGGAACCACAGGGACTGGAGACTGTGCAGAGTGAAGACATTGAAGTTGAGAAGAAAGTAAAGAAACAGCAACTGGGAAGAACATGAGAACATGATAATAAAAGGCATTGAGCTGAGGCTCATTATCTTGCCTTTAAACCTTATAATCTGCTCATGCCTCCTTTGGTCTACAAAAATTAAGAGCGCAAATCCTTCAACACTCCTCCTATCAAGAAATGGGTCCATGACCCCTCCCTGTTAGTCTGAGTTAGTGACTGTGTCAACCAAGGGAACGTGGTGGGAGTGTTGATGTACAACTTCTGAAGCTGTGTCAGAATAGACTACACAGTACCCACTTGGTTCTCTTGGGTTGCTCTCTCTAGGGGAAGCCATCTGTCATATGAGAAATCTGGCTACAATGAGACCCTCATGCTGGAGAAGCCACGAGTCGGTACTTTGGTCAAATCCCCCACTGTGCTCCCAGGTGGTAGCTGGCATCACCCCTCACCACGTGAGTGAGCTGTTCTGGATGTCCAGCCCAATCCAGGCTTTTGCAGCCCCAGCTGGCATCTGACGGCAACTGCTTGAGAGATCTCAAGTGAGAACTTCTCATCCGGCACTTACCCAAACTCCTGATACACAAATTGAGATCAAAATTAAAAGGTTGTTTTAAGCTGCTATGCTTTGGGATGATTCATTACTCGGCAATTGTAACCAGAATGCCAACTCTGAGAGTAATCAAGTCTTGTAGAGGTGGGGAATTAAAGTCCTACTAATGCGCCCCCTAGGACAGGAGGTCTCACTGACACAGCACGTTCTGGAACCCATGCTTTCTGTGTTTTACCCCTTTTTGTGCAGAGCTACCCTGTGAGCACTTTTCCTCTCCCATCAGGATGACTTTGGTGGTTGAAACAGCTTTTTCTGTTCTTGGCGTCTACACTTATTTGAGGTTAGGTTTAATAGGTTTGACTGGCATCTTGTTTCTTTCCACTACAAAATAAGCTAATTTCTTTGGTCTCACACACCTATTTCTCTGAAAGCTATTGATTGTCACAATTCTTTAGACTGGGTGATCAATGCACACCAGTTTAAGAGGAAAAGGAATGATGGATGGGAATACCATTGAGTGCTATTCCACTTGATGATATGTCGAGATAATTCAGCTTTTAGAAAGCTGTACTATTCTAAGAAATCAAATGCAAAAGCATTAGGTATTTAGTGTCAAAATGAGTGGGAAAGTGCTTGAGCTGGCATTTGAAGCTGCTTAGTGTGAGAGGCACTGGTAAACACAAGACCTAGCCATTGAAGAAGACCTGGGTTCTTGTCTTATGTTACCTTTACCAAGACACTTAACTCTTCTGAGCTTAATTTTTCCTAATGATTGATAAGCCTAAAATAAGGAAGTGCAGGAGAGAAAGAATATTTAGAGGCAACTAGCAGTCCCTGTCATCCAGCAAGTGCTAGAGAGCCAAACATATCCAGTTTGATTGGTGAGTTATACCCAGGAGATATTTCAAACTTTAAATGTCTAGTATTCATACTGGGAGTGGGAAATTTATGTGGTATATTCATCTAACTCTGAAAACTTAGGTATTCCTTAAACATGAGCTTTCTTTGAAAAAAATCAATTCAGTTCAAGTGAGAATGAGATTATTTAAAAAACAACAATTGAATGAATTCAGAATGTTTGCTAGCAGCTAGGCTGATTTTCCAATACAATTTAAGAGTATGCAAATTCAAATGTTTCCCTTTAAATTGTTTTGTGCAGATGGATACAGCTCAAATCTCTAAATTTAATTTCCATTTTGACCTTAGCAGGAACAAAGTGTCAACTCTCTCCTTATTTGTTAATAATGATCATTTGCATGATTTTAGAGTAATTGAGCTGGTAGGGGGGGCAACAGGGAGAGGAGACTGGGCATGACTCAAAATCACCATCAACATGTTACAAATAGCTAACATCTCTGTGCCAATCCCCCAAGTTGACTTGTCTGGAAATAATGGGGGTAGAGGACATGTGGAATTTGAAAGAGTTTGCAAGGAGACTCTGATGGACCCCTTTGCCTCCCTCCCCCCACCCCCACATAAGCTTTATTGAAGTAGAATAAAGTAATCATCAGGTGTAGCATCTGAAGGACATTAAAGCTTTAATGATTCTCACATAAGATGACATTGCTCAAGAACTGGGAGTACCCAGCAGGAGATGAAGACTTGGGCTCCACAGCTCTAGAACTAAGCAGATGGTTGTGTCTGGACAAATATCATCACAGCGGCCAAAGTCATGACCTGCAACACAGAGGGTCTGTGGTCCTTGAGACAAATCTCAACCTACCAATGACAAATCTATAACATCAGGAACCATGGGAGATAAGTAAAGGAGGCTGCAGCACCCACCCCCTGGGGAACCTCCAATCCAGACCTAAGCAGGTGGAAAGGTAACAAGGTGGCAGTTCTCATCGGCATCAGGACTGTCCCCTCACAGAGCAAGACGAATTTCCAAAAGAATTCGACATACATTAAGTCCTCCAGGGGTTCCGAGAAAGATGATGACGCCACAGCTTCCAGAAATAGCGCTTGGCCACACTGTTTCCTGACACTTTCCCACCTTCCATGTGTGGGTGAGTCACAAACATTATTTGCCACCAAAATCCCTGTCCCTGTATCTACACTCCCCCTCACTCTCCCAGCAGGGTTCGTGTCGGGTGATGTGCACAGCTGGGTTTTGCTAAGAGTGGGTGAACAAAGCTCCCTGCACTTTTTCCTGCTTGGAAACTCAGGGGGTGGAAGGTGGTGGGAAAGAGAAACCTCTGATCATTGGATTTGGGTGGATGGCTGAGCTTGTCAGATCCTCCCCCAGCTTCCAGACTTGCTGGTTTCTGATTTGTTGGAGAAATTCCCAAATTCAGTGTAGCCAACAGCAGTTTGATAAATATGAGCACCCAGTAGGGCTCATTTCCCTTTTAGGGGATCTAGAGTCATCCTGCCTGGCTCTAAGTCCTGGTTCAGACCCTTAATTAGGTGCATTTGTGTCACTTTCTCTGCCTCAGTTTCCTCATCAGTAAAACTGTAGCTGTGTTGATACTCATCTCATAGATTTGCAGAGTCATATAAAATTCTCAAAACAGTGCTTGGTGCTCAGTAAATGTTAGCTGCTAATGTTTTTAGGGTTCCTGCTTGGGCGTCTGTATATCATCATGAACAGAGATAGAAAGCATAGAAGAAGGAGAGGATTTGTGTGGGGAGTGGGGCTTGGAGTCCATGTAGTTTGCTTTGCTTTGTTTTGTCTAGGGTTTTTGGGTCACCTAAGAATAACAACAACCTTAGCTGGTGCAGAGTAGGTGTGAGTGGAGGTGGAGTAAAATGTGGTCAAGTCAGTTGACACATGCCAATGGGGCTGTGGTTGGCAGAATTCTAAGGTAGCCTCCGATGTTCCCACCCTATGATGTATAATCCCATCCTCTTGAGTGTGGCCAGGATCTGTGAGTGTGATGGATATCACTCCCATGATTACTTTACATGACAAAAGGGGTTTTGCAGATATGAGACTATTAAGCATTTTACTTTAATCAGAAAGATTGTCCAGGTGGGCCTGGCTTAATCAGGTGAGCTCCTGAAAAGGTCTGGACCCCTCCTGGATTGAGAGAGATTTGAAGTTAAGGGGATTAAATGCATGGGAATTTCTCTGTTGCTTGCTTCGAGGATGGAGGGATCTACATAGCCAAGAATACAGATGACCTCCAGGAGCTCCTGGAGAATGTCACCCAGCTGGCAGCCAGCAAGGAAATAAGAATCTTGATTCTACAACTCCAAAGAACTGACATGAGCCAATCTGAAAGTTCTTGGAAGTAGATTTTTTCCCCAGAGCCTCTGCCAAGTAACATAGCCCTGACACCTTAATTTGGCTTCCCTGAGGAGAGAACCCAGCCATGCTGTGCCCAGGCTCTGACCTACAAACCTGGAACCCAGTAAAGTTGTGCTGTCTTAACCTGCCCAGGTATTTGATAATTTGTTACAGTGACAGAAAACTAAAAGTGGTCATAATGAACAGAACGAGGCTTTGAACGTGGATA
Organism: Tamandua tetradactyla; assembly: GCF_023851605.1. NCBI lineage: Eukaryota > Metazoa > Chordata > Mammalia > Pilosa > Myrmecophagidae > Tamandua > Tamandua tetradactyla. Next base: position 13,871,223 of record NC_135349.1, on the reverse strand, counting down.
GTTGCATAAGTTTCCTATGGCTGCTATAACAAATGTTATTAACTTAGTTGCATAAAACAACATGAGCTTATTATCTAATAGTTCCAGAGGTTAGAAGTCAGAAACTGGTCTTATTGGGTTAATAGGAAGGTGCTGGCAAGGCTACCCTCCTTTCAGAAGCTCTAGGGGGAATCTGCTCTTTCCCCTTCCAGCTTCTAGAAGCCACCTGCATACCCTGGCTCATGTTCCCTTTTGTCTTCACAGTCAACAATGGCCAGTGAAGTCTTTCTCACAAGGGGGTCACCCTGACATTGATTTTTTTTTTTTTTTTTTTGGCATGGGCAGGCTTTTGGAATTGAACCCGGGTCTCTGGCATGGCAGGTGAGAATTCTGCCACTGAGCCACTGCTGCACCGCTCTCTGTCACTGAGTTATCTGCCCCTCTCTTCTAATTTAAGGTTCCTCGGGATTGCATTAAGTACACTTGGATCAACCATGATGCTTTCCCTATTTTTATGGTCAGGTGATTAGCAGCCTTAATTCCATCTGCCAGTTCCCTTTTATCATGTAAGGTAATATATTCACAGGTCTTGCAGATTGGGCTGAGGATATCTTTGGGGGACTGCCGGTCTGCCTGCCACAATAGTCATGGATTCAAATGCTCTATTTGGCCCTCTGCTCACTGGGAAATCCAGAGCAAGTGGCTTAATGCCTCTGAACCTAGCATCCTTGTCTGCAAAATTAGAATAATAAAACTTGCTTATGCTCTTCTTCAGAGGGAGAGAGACTAATTACGAGGTGCTCAGCCCAGTCCATAATAACAGCCGTCATCCCCTGAATGCTGACTCCATTATCCCAAAATTTTTTATGACAATGGGTAACTTCTGATAACTGGTATTCCTTGATTCTACTGTTTTATTGGGTTATTTATTTAACAGTTAATGACAGGTGGCCTCAAATAACCACATTATTTTGGGAAGTTTTTACTTTCCATCCAGGTACATTTTGGCCTCAGGTTGGTACAACAGCTGTATGAAAGGTCAGTCCCTTTTTGTCTTTCTGGTTTTCTCCACGGACTCCTCTCCAAGTCTGCCCTGCCCGCAGGGACGTTCCCGTTCAGATCAGATGCCCTGGCCTCTGTAGCCATCTGCCTCACATGCTAATTAGGTTCCTGGTTATGGACAGGATGTGGCTGAGATTCATGACTGGAGGACAAGCCCTAGAGAACAGGTTGACAATGAATTTGAGCTGATTGCTTTAGTGGTGAATGTGGACAGGGGCTGGGAACAATGTGTGAAACAGCTCTGAGTGGCTGCACTGCTGTTGCTTGGGGATTGGTACCAGGATTTGGAAAGTATGGTGGGGTGGTTTGGAGAAGAGTGGAGGAATTTCTCTGGAGGTTTACCTTGAGGATAAATGCAGTGACATTACACGTGAAACCAAGATACATCATGACTCTGAGATGTAGCAGGGACACTGTATGTGTTTATCAGTGCACGCCTGAGCATATGTGTATATGTGGGTGGGTGTGTTAGAAAGTGGAAAGGAACAGAGGGTCAATATATGCCAAGTTAGGGCAGTCTCCCCAATGGCAGTGGATAGGTCAGACTCAAAGAGACTGTTGTATTTGTCCTCAGCCTTCTTGGTGATGACATGTTACCCCAGAAGCTGGCATAGGAAATCCAGCCATGGACAGCACTGTCTGGTGGCTTGCTGTCAACCCATTTTCCTTGCTCTCATCCCTATGGCCATGAGCTCTGACTTTCAAATCTTGCTTCTGGTCCCATGTGCTTTGGGGCCCTTTTAGTATTTCTTAGACTTGGTCTTAGGTAACTCACAGCCTGCATTAGTTTTAACCTCATGCTAGAGGGGTCCATGAATTGATATAGTTCTTATAATTAGTTTTCTTCATCAGATGAGACTGACACTAGATAGAACTAGATCCATTAGCAGTCACAGGGAGAAAGCTGATAGAACTTAAATAGATATGCAGAGTGGCAAAAGGTATACTGGGGAAGCTTGGGCAAAAAATTGGCAAAAAATTGAGAGTGTTCCAAATAACTGGGTAGAGAAAAAAAGATGGGAAATTCAATAGCAAGAAATGTAAGGATCCAAGCAGGGATCATAATTTTATTGTCACACCATCATATCATATAAGGGCATAGCATATCAAACATATCATTAATCATTTACTCATTTATTACTTCTTTCACTTAGTCAGTACTTCTCTTGACTTTCAGGGATCTGAACTTCTAACTGAAATTTCTGGTTAGAACTAGAGTGGCTTGGCAAACAAGAAAGAACCAAGCTGGCTCTAGTCCTTGAGGGAGTGAGCTATTGGACTGCTTACTGAGAAAGAGACAGAAATGTAAGTTTCTTCTAGAACCTGGTGGGATCTGCCAATGGTCATTCAGCTTCTGATGGGGGATAGACAGGCTTTAACGTGTTGGAATTTGGCAGGGGCTGACCAGGAAAGAATGTGAGAGCAACATGTTGGATTGTATACTTTATATCACCAATTGAGTATTAGGGCCAAACATTCCCAACCTTTTGGGACCTGTAGTACTCAATCATTTGATTTTGTGGCTTTGCCTCTCCATGAAGAGGTCAGTTCGTAGTAAATGTTTTTTGAGAATACAATAGCAACTCCAAATCATGGAAGCCTTCATCTCTGTAGGTTCTTTATTTATGTGGATAAGCTATATATCTCTTCAATTGTCTGAGGTCAAGGTAGGAATTTGGGGATGGGTAGAATCTGAGGGATATGGTATGTGCTGGTTTGAATCTGTTGTGTACCCCAGAGAAGCCATGTCCTTTAATCCTCATTCAATATTGCAGGGTGGGAGCTTTTTGATAGTTCCCATGGAGATATGACCCACCCAATTGTGGGTGGTCACTTTTGATTAGATGGTTTTGATGGAGATATGTCTCCACCCATTCAAGGTGGAGCCCTTTAAGAAGGCACCATTTTGGAAAAAGCTTCAGAACCCATGTAGCCAGAGTACCTTTGAAGATGGAAAAGGAAAATGCCCCCAGGGAGCTTCATGAAATAAGAGGCCTGAAGAGAAAGTCAACAGATGTCGCCATGTTTGCCATATATCTTTCCAATGGAGAGAGAAACCCTTCTTAAACCAAGGTATCTTTCCCTGGATGCCTTTGATTGGACATTTTGATTTAATTTCGGCATTTTCACAGCCTTAGAACTATGAACTTGCAACTTCATAAATTCCCCTTTTAAAAAGCCATTCTGTTTCTGTATATTGCCCTCAGCAGCTAGCAAACTAGAACATGGTATTCCTTGGGAGGTGCTTCAGCTTTGTAATTCGATGCCCTACTTGGGGAAAATGCTGAAGACCAGAATTACATTGGGGACAGTCTCCCTCGGTTCCTGCATGTCCCAGCTGGGTTTTACAATAAGCCAAATCGAAATATTGCCAGGACTGAGCTCATCACTTTAATCCTGCCGAGATGCCAGCTACATTTGTGGGACACCAAAGCAAACACTTGAAACGTGAAGATTTTCATCACCCTAGAGTCTTTTTTTCGGTAGGTTGGAAAAAAATAGAAAATATCAACAAAAATGAGAGAAAACCCTCTTCTTTAATAAATTAGTTAACATGTATGGTTGTGAATGTGCCTGAGTGTGTATATGTTATGTCTAGATAAACAGTTAAAAAGGGGAAAATTGATCGTCAGGAGGTAAGACAAATAACAGTATCATCTATGAGGCTTGTACACAATTCGCGTTCCTCCCAAGGCATTTGTTAGGAAATTCTGGGGTTCACATGTAGGGTGAGTGGAGGGAGTGGAGGAGGGCAGGCAGAGGAAAGGAGGGGAGCCAGAAATGAGTGAGACATCAGCCTTTCCCCTCCACATTGAGAACTACTGTTCTACGTGGTATGTGGCCTTTTATTTTTGCACAGAATTGACTAAACTGTACCACTGCTTTGTTACTCTCAGACAGAACCTCACTTAGTTTGCTTGCCAAGTAGTTTAGTGTTCACCTCTCAGAGAGTGCTCGGCACCAAGTTAAAAGTTCTTGGCAGTGCTTCCTACACGAAAACTGGAAAACATTACTGACAATTCAAAAAAGGCGGTGCATATTAGGAGCTGACTTCTAAATTTAGAGATGATTCATGTAATTTGGAACAGTACTGTTTTGAGTCACATTAAAAACACACACACACAAAATAACAGCAAGTGGCCCTTAGCATTCAGCATTGTTTGCATTTTTTTCTGAAGAAGGCAGAACTTTCGAAATGGGGGCTGCTTACTCAGGGCAGTTGGAGCATGCATGGGTTTGCTGAGATGACAGGGGTTTGGGGTAACTGGGTCAGCTAACTTTGACCCCTGCGATGCTTTCTTCAGTTCTCTGTATTTTAGGATGTCTCTGGAGACCTTCCAGAATTCTGTTAATCTCACAACATAATGCTGTTAATATGTTGTAGGAGAACATTACTGTAATGGATAAACTTGAAAAGAGAGAAAGGTCTATCAGCTGATGAGACAGAGGGTCCATCTGATTTTTCTGTGCAATTTTTCTGTGCCGGGGAGGTGCTGATCAAGTATGATCTGCCCTGGGGTCTCTCTTAAGCTTCTGGATCATTTTCATTTCTTTTGGGTTTTCACGCGTTTGAGTTGTTAGAGGTAGGGCAGAGTAAGAGTAGGTGCAATTTCATGGCAGGACAAAAGATCTAGGAAAGATCCACTATAGCTACGTTTTCATCCCAGCACTGCCTTTATGCCTAGTGTGTACTGTGTCCTTCTAAACAGCGTCTAGATGGACAGGACTTGAAGATGGCTTCTGTTTTTTGTCGTGGTCCTTAACCACAGGTGCCTTTTTCAATAATGGCAGAGAGTTTTGAAATATCCGTACTCCCGTCATATCCTTGAGGTTGGGATTTAGTACATTTTGAGTAGGGCCTGGAGCACGTTTATCTTGAAAAGAACTCCCTGAGCCAGGCGGTTCTGATCAGCATCCCCGATTAAGATGGACTGGCAGTAAAGGATTAGTCGTTGGAGGCGATTTGCTGTAACTGGAGCTGGGTCTCGTTGCTCTGACGGATGCGAATGGCTGCAGTGAGTTGACCTAGTTTAGCCCTCTACATGGAGTATAAGTGACTTCTATAGCATGTCTGCAGTGCTGTGGCTGAGCATCTGCATGCATAGATGCGCTGAAAGCAATATGACCTCAGGAGGGAATTCAGTCACTCTTCTGACCTCTCCAAGAAAAAGGAGAAAACGTTTTCTCTCTGGATCTGGAATCTGCTGTGTGTAACCTACATCCCCCGGCAGGACCAGCTACATAGTATGTGGGGTCTAGTGTCAAACGAAAATGTGGGACCCCTTGTTCAAAACATACGAGGAATTACACGATGGTGGTGGCAAAGCACTAAACTGAGGATGGAGCTGGCCCCATGCATGGGCCCCTGTTCTTTTCATTTTGTACTTCTGCTTGCCTTTGAACCTAAAATAATGGGCTTCTCAGAGAAGGAGAAGTGGCACCTAGCGGCCAGTGTGGCAATACAGTTTGTTAGTTAGAACACAGGTGTTGGGTCGGTGACCTTGGCATGATAAATAGTATCTGCGTCTTAGGGTTGTTTTGAGGATTAAGTCAGTTGATCAGTGTGAAGCACAGAGCAAGCACTCTGTTAGTGTCAGCTGTTTTTATTCATCGGGAACTGCTCATATTTTGATCTATGGTTTTGCCATCCACCATGTTTTTCTTTTGAAAAACTAACCTATGAGGGTATTTGTCCACTTCCATAGTTCTGCTGTCTCTTCCATTCTTCACGATCTTGCAAGATTTCCCCTTGTTCTCCCAGCCTCCTTTCTCTCCCTGCACCAATCCATTCTCTACAGAGCAGCCAGAGTGATATTTTTGAAATGAGCACCAAACTCTGTCCCTGTCCTGCTTACACGCCCCTCCCTGCTTGCCTTCTAGATAGAGCCCATGTTTTCAACTGTCCCATGGCTTCATGAGCTGGACCTTGCTCAACTCCAATGCCACCTCACAACTTTTGCTCTTCATTTACTCACTCACTCACTTAACAGGCATTTATTGAGCATGTTCTAGTAGTAACACTTATTGAGCACCCAATAGTCAGTTTGATCAGTGCTACTATTATTATTATTATTATTATTATTTATTACCCAGTGGCTGGTATGTGCCAGACACAGGGGAGTCAGAAGTGAACCAGAGAGCCATGGTTCCTGCACTCACAGCACTTGCTGCATAGAGAAGACAGATATTTAATACATAATCACACATCTCAAGGACCCATTATCTCAGCAAACAGGCCAAGTTAACAGTTTAACAGTTGCCCCTGACCCCACAGCCTCTAGGCTCTGAGCTGTTTTATTTGGAAAGAGGATTCTTTCCCCAACCTGCTTCGACCCACCAAATCTGCTTAGCCTTTCCATTTTTTAGCTGGCATGGGAAGTCTTTCCTGACACCACAATTTCTGGGTTAGGTACCCCTTCCTCTGTAACCCCGCCTCCCAGCCTAAAACACTGCTCAGTGAACGGCTCTGTTTCCTAAGAGAGACGAAGCTCCTGGAGAGCAGCCCAGGCTCTATTCATCTCTAGTTCTTGAGCATCCAACTCAGCGAACAGGCACTTAAGTATTTGATGAAGACATTGGGATAGGTTCCGTGAGCATCGAGATCTAAAATCACGCTTCTGTCTGATATGATCTCCTTTGTCAAACATCAACTGTGAACTTGGACTTTATCTCTATAAAATGGGCTAATAACAGATCCCTTCCGGTCTCAGGAGGCTCTCGTAAAGATTAGTTAAAGCCATCCACAGAAAGGGGTTGGTTTGTGGCAGCAGCAGTCGTGGAAACAGAGGTCATTCTCAGCCTCTCTAAACTTGTCACACTGCATGCAGGAAACCTACGCTTCCTGTGTTGTTCTTATATCTTGGATACTGGCCCTTTCCATGTGCCTTTAAAATCTGAGCTCATCTGCAAGCCCCCATAATGCAGACAATCCCACCTTTATTTGACACTTCCTTCTCCTTTTCTCAATAGCATCATTCAGAAGTGGATAAGTCAGATTCTTTATTAAGAGCCTCTTGAGCCTCTTGTACAGTAGTTCATCACGGAATCTCAAGCTGTGCTATTATATCTTTTTCTTTTTTTTTCCCCTCTAAACCTTTTGAAATCCATGTCTCTAGCATCCAAAGTACATATCTGACCCTGCCCAGCCCGCTTTTCTCCAGGATTGAGGACTCCTATACTCCACTGGGACTGCCCACTAAGGACCTTTTTCTGTGCACACTGGGAATCAGCCTTGGCTGATAAAATTAGGTGCACAGGGGCAATTTCTCTTTCCATTTCCTTTACCTTCCTCAACTGTGTGAACTTGGATTGTTTGTCAATAAAGAGGAAGTAAATTGTTTCCATGTTTGTATTTCTTTACATTTAACTCTGATTTTGATCTTTTCAAATATCAATATTTGTCCTGAGAAGACCACTGGACTGGGAGTTATTCATTGATTTGTTTGTTCAACCAAAATGAACTGAATGCCTGTTTTGAGCCAGGAAGTTCTAGATGTAGTAAGAGTTGCAAATACTAACTCTATATACAGCACTAACTGTGCTCCACGCTTCCCGCTTCTTAACTTACTCTAACCCTGGAATATCCCTGTAAGGCCTGGCATCATTATTATCCCCATTTTGCAGATGGGAAAACCAAGGCAGGGAGATTAGGTGACACAGTCATTAAATGATCAATACAGAATCCCTGAGAATGACACAAGTATTTAACTCTAATGTCTTCCTCTTATGATCACACAATAAGACTCGAGAGAGCTGTGACGCCAAGACAAAGTGCGTGCTTTCCGGCACCTTACATTTTAGGGGGTGGGGAGGACCATGTATACAAGCAGTAAACACAAAACAGATAAACAGGCTAATTTCAGATAGTAATAAGCACTATGAAGAAAATAAACACTTTATATAATAGGATAGAGCATGACGGCAGGGAAGGATCCGGCAGGTGTGATCAGGAAGGTTTCTCTGAGGAGGTGGCATTTGAGGCAAGATCTTATGAGACTTGGAGGGAGAATATCCTAAGTTGAAGGGAAAGCAAATGCTGAGGTCCTAAAGAGAAGGAACGTTAGGGTGTGAGGGACATTGCAGGAGCCCATTAAAGGGGAAGCATGCATGGATAGAACTTCAATATGTTCTGCAAACCTGCTACTAGGTACAGACTCAGAAGAACTGAAAGCAGGGACATGAGCAGACATCGGCACACCAATGTTCACAGCGGCATTATTCATAATTGCCAACAGATGGAAACAAACCAGGTGTCCATGGTCTGATGAACGGATAAACAAAATGTGCAATTTATATAGGATGGAATATTATGCAGCTGTCAGAAGAAATGAAGTCATGACACATGTGGCAAGATGGATAAACCCTGAGACATTATGTTGAAAGAAATGAGCCAGACACAAAAGGACAAATATGATATGATCTTATCCATATGAACTAATTATAAAAAGCAAACTCATGGAGTTTACATTTGAAATACAAATAGAGATACACTGAGGGTAGACAGTGGGGAGCTGGTCTTAATTGGTATTGAATTTATGATAAAGTTGATTATAAATGTTTAGAAATGGATTTGGTGATGGTAGCACGTTATTGTGAGTGTAATTAACAGCACTGAATTATGAGGGTGATTGTGGGTGAAAGGGGAAGTTTAGGGTTGTGTTTATCACTACAAGGAATCTTGAGGATGAAACATGGGCCTGTATGAAATAGTGAGCCCTGGCGTGAGTGATGACTGTGGTTCATGGTACAAATATAAAAAAGTTCTTCCATGAGCTAGAACAAACGTACCTCAGTATTAGAAGGTGCTAATAATAGGGTGGTATATGGGAAAAAAATGTACCTAATGCAAACTATGGGCCACAGTTAACAGTAATATTTTTATATTCTTTCATCAATTGTAACAAAGATACCACTAAATACTAAGTGTCAACAATAGGTGGGCATAAGGATATGGGGTTTTTCTTTTTGGAGCAATGAAAATGTTTTCAAATCGATTGTGGTGATGAATGCAGAACTCTGTGATCATACTAAGAGCCATTGATTGTACATTTTGGATGGATTGTATGATGAGTGTGTGAATAATACTGCTTTTTTTTTTAAGAGGAAGTATGAGTCAGGAGGGGGCAACCACGGTGGGCGGCAAGGCTGAGTCACTCAGCCCTGTGGGTACACTTGGGACTTTGGGTTCTATTTTCTGTGTTGAGAAGGAACTGTAGGGTTTAAGTGGGGGGATTGATTTTCTCTTGAAAACTTACTCTGAGTTGAACGTCAAGAAGGAACCATGGGTGAGAAGCAGGACGAGGGGTGGAGAGGCCGCAGCAGGAATCCGGGGGGCAGATGTTGGGTGGAAGTGGCAGCACTCAGATCATATTTGGGGATAAGAATGATAGGACTCACTGAAAGACTGGATGTAGGGGAAGTGAGATGGAACGAATATCCTGAGCAAGCAGGTGGGTATGTTATCAAAAAAGGAAACCTGAGTTTGGCTCCATCTCCAATTTCAGAAATATTACCTTAAAGGTATCGTTTCAACTTTCTGACCCAATTACTGTACCCATACAATTGTGTCTAAAATATTTCGAATAGATGATCTCCAAGATCCCTTTTGGATGGGATGGTCTAAGGACCAAATATTTCAATACACTCTCTGCAAGATGCAGCTGCTGTGCTGCCCCATGTCCCCCTTGGCTCACCGCTGAGTTTATCTGCAGCTTCCCAGACGATAACTGGGAATGGTGATGTTTCCCCACCTCGAGCATCCGTAGCTGCTCAGTTCACAGAGGGTTTTCTCCTGGGCTCTGGAACTGGCCTCACCTGGGCACGGGGCAGCTCAAAACAGCAGCATTTAATGCATCCAGGAGCAATCCTCACTGATGTGAAGCAAGGGGTTGGTAGATAAATACCCCAGGTTGGTAGATAAATATCACTTGGTGGGAAGATTCTAGGGTGGGCTCTAGAAGGCTACTTAGAAGTCACACCTGCTGAAACAGTTTGGAGTTTTATGGCCCTCAGAAAAGATAATGTTTTTAAAGCTAATCCATTCCTGTGGATGTAGACCTATTGCAAGTGGGACTTTTTTTTTTTTTGCATATCAATAAGTATATTGGTCTGATGAGACATAGAATCTTTGTCATCAAGGCAGATTACTCAGATGGTTAAAAACCTTTTATAGCTCTTCACTAATAGCAAACAAGTAATCCAAGAGAACATTGTCATTTTAACAGAGTGAAAGCCAAATTCTTGTTTTGCATGATGACACATCTGATAAGAAAACTATTGAACATCTTATAAAACTGTAAAATCTTAGCTAACCTTACCCACAACCAATAAAATTCACTTCCAACAAGACTTTCACAAGTTTCTATATCCATCCATTTTGTCCTACACATTCCTGTTTCTCATTCTGCAACAATCAGTTATTTTACTTTAGGGGAAAATGCACTCTCTTTTTCCTTAACAAAAACGCTTCCTGCATACTTTACATATTGGAATTACCAAAAAAGCTCTTGAAATCAATCTTCAAGCCCACGTCCTACAAAACACAATTCTTTTTTTTTCTTTTTTTGTGAAAAATAACATATATACAAAAAAGCAATAAATTTCAAAGCACAGCACAACAATGAATTGTAGAACAGGTTTCAGAGTTTGGTATGGGTTACAATTACACCATTTTAGATTTTGACTTCTAGCAGCTCTGAGATACTGGAGACTAAAACAAGTATCAATAGAATGAGTCGGCGCTCATACTAGTTTGTTAAACCCAACCTTCCCTGTATAACTGGGTGGGACCTTTGATTAGGTCATTTCAGTTGAGGCATATCCCGGGTGAGTTTAAATCATCTTACTGGACTCCTTTGTAAGAGGATGAAATAAAGAGCAAGAACAGAGCGGAGAGAGAGGGACACACGCAGAAGACAGAGAGAAAGACACAGACGCTCAGAAAGCAAGCCATGGATGGAGCAGCTGGAAACTGAAAGGGATAAAACCTGGGAGAGAAGGGAAAGCCTGTAGATGCGGCCACTTACCTGGCCATATGACAGAGAGGTCCCAGACTGCTGGTAGCTGATCTCTGGGGAGAAAGCATGGCCTGTTGTTGCATGATTTGGACATTTTCATGACCTCAGAACTGCAAGTGTGTAAGTTAATAAATCTTCATTGTTAAAAGCCAGTCCATTTTTGGCATATTGCATTTGGGCATCTTATTAGCAAACTAAAACAGATGCATTGAGACCAGGTTGCCCACAGAGCTAACTTGTTCATTAATGCACCCTCCATGGCTTTTCTCCCTTCCCTGTTCCCTCCATTGTATTTCTGGGAACACCTCCTTAAATAAAGGGCCCATACTCAAGATCCTTTTATTTTGGGGGGTAGGGTGGGGGTGGGGCGGGGGTGTGGCAGGGAGGGGTGAATCCAAACTAAGATTCCAGCCAATATTATTCTTAAGTATGTTTCGTAAGTTATATAATAATTAACATGTATGTCATACATGTGTGGGTATTTCATATAAAATGTTTAGATTATGATTAAAATAAAATACCCACTCATGTAGATTATACATCAATGAAGAAGAATGACAGGTAGAATATGTTCTTTTTTATTCTTTTCTTTCATTTAGCTCTGGGCATATGCAACTCTAATCAAGGTAACACTCATCAGCCATTCTAAATTTCAGAGAAATGATCCAGACCAAAGCCAGATAAAACCAAACCAGTTTGGGCAGAAAAATGTACATTTGTAGCCGAAATGTCAGTAATAGAAATTTTTAGACTTGAAATAACCAAAGTTCCATTTTGCGAACAGAAGTTTCTAAGTGTCTATCCAGTTAATTTATGAGGCCTCCAGATATCATCATTTAACATAAACTTAAAGAACTGGAGATCTCTCAGAGTTGCCGACTTGGATTCTAGCAGCTTCTGTCCCATAAGAGACCATGGGAGTCAGTGGGCTAAAATCCCCACATGTGGCTGTAAAATACACTCCTTTCAAGGCTGAGCCTCTCAGAGTAAGGTGCCACCCCTAAAGGATGCCAGATTAGAACCCTCATTGCTGCTGATGATAAATGGGATTAATTGTTATTTAAGTGAAATTCACTATAGCTGTTCTTGAGATAGGGAGTGAGCCTAAGCAAATCTCAAAAACATTTTATGGTTTGCTCATCAAAGCTATCCATTTCAGGTTAAGTAGGCAGAGTCCTCCAGTGAGTGCACGGGTGGTACAGTGGTTAGAATGCTTGCCTTCCATGTAGGAGACCTGGGTTCAATTCCTAGACCATGCACAAAAAAAAAAAAAAAAAAAAAAAAGAGTCCTCCTGCTCATTTTTAGGCTTGTACTAATCTGTTATTTTCCTGCATTTTAATGGCTTAAATTTTGCACATAAAAAATGCTAAATAATAATTTTACACAGGGAGAAACTTCGCCCATGCAAATCTGGCAGTCCTAGATCCTGCCTGACCTGAAGTGTGAAAGCACAGAAGCCAGCATAGGAGACACTTTTATGGTCGAATCTTTGCAGTAGCCCTTACCTAAAATTTCCAAATACAGCAGCTGGAAATATAAGTGAGGGTATGTGCATTGGTAAAAGCTGGGAATTAGTCTTTGAGGTGCTATTTACTAATTGTGAGAACTTGGAAACTTGGGAAAGGTCCCTGAACCTCTCTGCACCTCTAACCCCCAACTCCACAAAGGATGACGACTCCCTTTTCTACTTAATAGGGGAGTGCAAATTCAATAAAATAACATATGAGATGGTTGGGAAACAAGTAAAGCTCTACACCCATGTCAGAGATTAACCTAAATATTTTATTTTCATTTTGAGGATTATTTTTCATTGTTGCTGCTTCTGTTGCAATTTCACAGCCCCCCAAGGATAAGTGATTGTCTCGGATGCCTCCACGAACAGAAGTTTCCAGGCTCTAATTTCCATTGTATTATGTGGAGAAGAAATTTATTTAACTTCTCAGGCACATTAAGGGTGTACCAGAATGAAATGCATGCTAAATATACACTCTTCTATTTGAAATTAAGAATATGGTCCTGATCAGGCAGGCAGATTGTTGCTGGCTAATATGTAAAAACAAGGAATGTGGGCTGAGGGTGAGTGGGGCGGGAAGAAACAATTGTGATTCTCTAGACAGGTGGTCCTGGCTAGTGGGACCCTAGTTGACCGGTCACTGCTGATAGACACGTCCCCTTGCTTTGACCAGGCTCTCTGGATGCCTCTGTTTTGGTTTGCTAAAGCCAATGAAATGCAATACACCAGCAATGGACTGGCTTCTACCAGTGGGGATTTATTAGTTTTCATTTTCACCCTAAAGCTGTGAAAATGTCCAAATTAAGGCATCACCAGGATGATACCTTCTCTGAAAACAGGTTACCGGTGAGCTTGGGCTCCTCTGTCAGATAGCAAGGCACATGCGGAAGTCCGCTGGTTCTTCTCTCCTGGGTTTCGTTGCATCCAGCTTCTGGCTTCAGTGGCTTCCTCTCTCAGCTTCTGTGGGTGTGTCCTCGTCTCTCAGCTCCTCTGGGAATTTCTCCATGAGCTTCTCTTAATTTCATCACTCTATGTTTTATCCTTTTATAAAGGATTAAGACCCACCTCAATGAGGTGGGTCTTATTTCAGTTGAAATAACCTGATCGAAAGGTCCTACCTACAATAGGTTTAGACCCACAGGGATGGATTAAAAAAGCATGATCCTTTCTGGGGTGCATAGGGCCTCCAAACTACCACACCCCCCATTTCTGCTTGAGGCTGGGACCTAGGTCCTTGTGTTCATTTTCTTTCTCCTCCAAGCTCCTCTTGGGAAAGGACTCAATAATTGTACTTCATCTCAAGGTGAAAGTGCTGGTCAAGCTAAATTTGTCAGGCCCAAAGATATACTAGCATTTAATGGTGATTGCCGTTTATGCTGAAAGAATAAATCTCTAGTATACTTTCAGGTTCTCTTTATTTGTGTGCATAGCGGGGCAGGTCTGATGGATATCACAGGGACGCTCTCTACACTTGTGGGTCTGATTAGAATCTGTATATTTCTTTCCCATAAATTCTGACCGGACTCTCTCCCCTAACTGAACTTCTTCATCTGGGGCTCTTCTATGGAAAAATCAAATCCACAGTCAAAGGGAATCAATGGTTCCTTCAGCCAGTTCTGTCCTGGGATGTGTAGACCACACGAGTGCTCGGAGCTAAACTACCTTTCAGCCCAGAGACCCCCAGAAGCCTGAATCTTTGCTGTGAGTGTGCCTTGTTGGCAGTTTTGCAGCTCAGATGGGGGAGCGGCTGGGGAGCAGCTGTTCTAGACCTCACAAAGATGGATGGATGCTCGTCTGAGGGGGCCTATGGGGAGGTTACCGGGTCACCTTGTTGTTCATGATTTTGCAGAAAAGACGATCTCCCAGTCAGAGTAGTTTGCTGGACTCAGGAGGGCAGATTTCAGGAAGCTGTAAGAAATGACAGGTGTGACTTGAAGGCCAGAACTTCCGAAAGAGGGCATGCTTTGTGACGTATGGGACATCACAGAGGGGACTTGTCCTAATAGGAGGGAAGTGGAAGAGTCATACATTTTCCTGGATGCCCCTTCGTGTCCCACTACTCATTTATTCATTTCATCTCACAAATATTTTGCAAATACGCCCCCTACCCAGTAGAGGTTCTGCTGTCTCTTAACCAAGTCTGGTTAGGGCAGTCTGGGGATTCTATGTCCAGGGATGCATGCTTAGTAGGAATGCAAGAACCTACCGTGCAAATCTTCACAGGTTCTTTTACCGTCATTATCCATTTGCTCCTTGTAACCATGCTGGGAGGTAGGAGTTCTTACCTCAGCATTTCATAGATGAGGAAACTAGGGCTTAAAGAGTCTCAGTGGTTTGTCCATAAAAAACTGGCTAGTGATGTCCAACTTGGGCCTTTTAAGCTCCATCTGATTAATTTCTGGCATCCCAGCTTGTGTGTGGGTTGTGCTCTGGAGGAGTGGAACTCTGCTCTCTGCAGCTGACCCCTTCTGACTCTGAGTCCAGCCGATGTGGCCTTTCTGTACTGGCTGCCTCTTTTCTGGGTCACTGTCAGTGTAGCTCCTGCCTGTTGCTTCTGCTGCCACATCTTCTGCTCTGCAGGGCCACTGGTCTCCCTGTCCAGGCCAAATGAAGCTTATGTGGGGCAGGCAGACCCCTGTTTTGGTCTAAAAGGCTTTAGAGACAGTGCTAGTTGTACTGACACTGTATGTTTTTTAGCACAGATTTTAGCATCTGGATGCTGCCACTACAAGCTGTGTGACCTTGGGCAAATTACTGAACCTCTCTGAGCTGCAGGTTTTTCAATGTGCAAATTGGCATTGATACTAGAACATATGCTATGAAGTTGCTGTGACAATAAAATGAGATAACATAAAGAACAACCCCTGCTACATAGTACATGTTCCATCAACTTAAGTTATTATTATGACCATCATTTTCCATATTATCAGTTCTCTATGGCTCCATATCTGTGTTCTAGAAAAAGAAGAGCAGAGCTAAACCTTAGGTCTTTGAGGGAAGAGTGGATAGGATGAAGATATCTTGACATCTGTCTCATGGACCACTGGGGATTTTTAGAGGAAATTTTTGGATGAGATTTAAACATGGTCTTCCATTTTTTCTTGTGGTTCCATAGGGCAGTATAAGGACCATGGAGAAGATGCCGCAGAAAGGTAACTTTGGCTCAGTGACCACTTCAGCTATGAAATGAGTTGCTAGATAATAGTTGATAATGTCGAAGGAAGCAGCTCAGGGGTCCCCCACCCCCACCCTGCCCCAGGGGTTAATGGGGATAGCAGAAATAAAGCACCTGGCATGGTCAATGTTAGCTGCTGTGATAATTAGTAAATGTTCAGTGCTTTATTGTTTATAAAATACCTTCCCCTGCCTTCACTTTTTGAAGTGGGGTGCTGCCGCTTCACCCCAGCAGGAGAGGCTGAGGAACTGTGAGAACAGCTGGTCCTGGGACTCCACCTAAGGGCATAAGGAGGGGCAATGAAGCTTTGAGAAGGAGCCCTAGGGAGGAAGTTGCGGGAGTTCCATTGCATTTTCCATTTCCTCCTCACTGTAGGCAGCTGAGAGGAGGACCTTCACCCTTGCAGAACTTAACCTGTGTCCGTGGGGAGAGGGATACCCAAGGACTTGCCCATGATTTCTGCCCAGAGAGGACAGAAGCTTCCATGCCTTGGTGGACACTGTCCCCACGGCACCTCCCCTGAAGCCACGGCAAATGTGAGTGTATTCTAGGGACTAAAGGAACCTGGCATGGGGTGTGGTCTGGACTGAGGTTAAAGCTCAAGAGCCCTGCCTGGAGCCATGAAGGGATCCCAACAGTGAGAACCTGTGAGGGGAGGCCACCGGTAATCAAGGGGCTGGGGAAGGGGATGCAAGCTCCTAGCAGGAGAGGCCCCTCCACTGTTGAGGGAGCTGAAGTCCTCCGTAGAAGCACCTCTGCAAAAACACACGAAAGTGTCCCACTTGACAGAGAGTTCTCTCTGGACACCCCACTTCCGGAGAGAGCCAACACCCCATCACAACTGGACCTGGCACTCAAGCCTTTATCCCAGACCCTTTTCTCCCTGGCCAAGACACTGAAGAGGTCAGAATAAAGTGACCAGATAATCTATTATCCAAACTGAGGCCCTGTGGCACATAAGGGTATCAATAATTACGTCTGGGCAATAGGCCTAAACTGGGACTTTTCTGGGCAAACTGGTTTGAATGATCCCCCTGGTCTGCAACCAAGGTAGAGAGGGAAGGAGCTAGGTAGGGAGCAGGGGGTGGAAACTGAGTGTGCCCCAGTTGTTTCTCCATGGCCGGTGTCCGAGTTTGGAAGGAGGGAGGAGAGGAGATGTGCAAGGTGATGCTATCTGGAATTTTATGACACTGAAATGATACTATTCATGAACTAAACTTGACCAGTCCAAAAAGACTTGGAACCTCCTAAGATTTTATCCAGCAATGGGAAAGGAAAACTCTGGGAAAGGGCTGATTGCCAAGGAGGGGGTAGTAAAAGTGATGTTGTTTTATGAGTCCACCTTGTCAGGTTTTAGCACTTGCAATAAAACATTATGTTGTATGATTCTGACAATGGTGGTGCTCATTTAATAGACGAAGATTCAAGGCAAAAAGCAAATGAAGGTTCCAATGCTTGTGTCCTCCATGCCTCACAGGCTGCTTCAGGAATCCCCATCAATCCATCCCACCATCTGGGGCACATACTCTCCAGGGCACTGGGGTGGGCACAAGGACTGCTCAGAAGTGAAAGCATGGAGATAAGCCCTGCCCTGGGTGGAAAGCTGGCTCAGATGATCACGACAGCTAACATCCACAGACGGGTGGTTATTGAGCCAGGAGCTTGTCATCCTGCTTCTCACAAAGCCCTAAGAAGCAGGTTTTATGATCCTTTTCTGTAGCTAAAGAATTTGAGGTCAAGTTTAATTGCCCACAGCACAGTTTCCACCATAGCAAAGCCAGGGAGCGAATCCACATCTTTTAATTATCAAACTCATGGTCTTTTCACTCCTCTTTGAAGCCTCTCTAGACAATACTCTGGAGTTTATTCTAATTCTCTTAATGTGGTTTTGAAGGAGACAGCTTTGTGGGAGCCAGTGTTTTACTGCTCCAGTACCATTTGTTGAAACCCTTTAATCCCAAGTGCCTTTTGCCACCAAGAGAAAGTTGGCGGCTATGAATTGTTGGAGAATTGAGGTACGTGCATCATTTGCTTTGCTAATGAGACTGGTGTATCCCAGGGACTGTTTCACCCTGAAATAATAGATGAGAGATTAAAATTGATTTCTAACCTTACACTGTCAGGGAACATCTCTGAACTGCCTTTTGGGATCTAATCTCTCTGCCCACTTCTGCAGAGAGTTTGGATGCCATTTAAAAAGATGTCAAGATGCTTGTCCTTGATGGATGAGCTTCCTTAACAAAAGCCCCAGGCTCTGTCTAGGCCATGAGGTAATCAGCTCCTGCAGAATCTCATGACACTCTGACCGCATTAATAGGAGTATGGTGCCATTCTAAGGAGGGGATTATCTGGGGGACCCATCTGCCAGCTTTGGTATGTGCCCATCTGGAAATATTAACAACATAATGTTCATTTTCAAGAGGGTAACCAGGGTCTGGGGGTTGCCATTGTATTTTCCATTTCTTCCTCACTGTAGGCAAACATTCATTACATCATGACAAATGTTTGAAAGCTAATTAATGGGTTTTCATTCCAGAGGACAGAAAAACATGTTATCAAAGTGTAGAAGGGTTGTCCTGGGGGTGAGTGTATAGATTTTATTGTGTGTGTTCAGGAGGCTGTGGGTAGAAATCCCAGGAAGGAAAAAGATTTCTAACCATTGGGGCTGCCTGACCCTGAAGTATTTGGCTGAGGGGGGTCTGAGTCCCTCATCCCTGGGGTCTTCATCAAGTCTCCCTCTTGGTCGTCCTCCTTGCACAGGAAGCCACAGCAGACACAAATTCTCTGGATCACCTACTTACAACCTGCTCTGCTCCTCCTTGAACATCAGCCCTCTTATTTCTGAACAATCTTATCTTGGTGCTAAGTCTCTGTTACAATGAACTTTTCCTCTGTTCCTTAAATATAGATGTTCTGAGCCCCTTCTCTTCTTCTGTATCCTCTCCCTGGGCACTTTCTTCCTTTCCTTACTCTCAACTTTCCCATCACCGTTTATAGGATTATGATACCTGTGTTGGAAGGAAAAGATTTCACTGTATAGAAGAGAAGACTTCCAAATTCCAGTGGCTAAGCAAGGAAAGAGTGTCATTCTCTCTCATGTCAGTGAGTTCTAGAGGTGGTCAATTGAGGGCTGCTGCCATCTCAGTGCCCTCAGGACCCAAGCACCCATTTTTTTGCCCCACTAGCCGCAGAGCCTGATTTCTACTTTGTGGTCTAAGATGATGGTTTGGTTTGCTAAAGGCTGCTGGGATGCATTGTACCAGAAATGGAACAGCCTTTAAAAAGGGAATTTATTATGTTAACAGTTCTAAGGCCATAAAGATGTCCAAACTAAGGCATCCAGAGAAAGATAGCTTAACTCAAGAAAGGTCAATGTCTGTCACATGGGAAGGCATGTGGCTGGTGTCTTGTTTTATTCCTTCAAGCTTCTGATTCCAGTAGTTTCTTCTCTAAACGTCTGTGGGCCTTCACTTTGCATATCTGGGGCAAAACTCTGGGTTTTGGTTGCTTAGCATCTCATGGGAAGCCACATGGCAATGTCTGCTGGGCTCTGCATCCCTAAATGTCCTTGTCTAGGCATCTGCTCTCTCTGTCAGCACTCTGAGATTCTCTAAATGTCTGTGTCTCTGTCACTTCTGAAGCAACTGTCTTTTCTCCAAAATGTCTCCCCCACATTTAAAGCACTCCAGTAAACTCATCAAGACCCACTTTGAATGGGTGGAGTCACATTTCCATCTAATCAAAAGGTCACACTCACAAATAGGGGTGTCACATCTCCATGGAAACTACCTAATCAAGAAGTCCCACCTTACAATATTGGATCAGGATTAAAGGACATGGCTTTTGGGGAGTACACAGCAGTTTCAATCCAGCACAGATGGGTACCTGGGGTTCCAGCCATCAAATCTGCATTCCAGGCAGCAGGACTGAAGACCTGGCAAAGAAGTATCCTTTAAGGACAGTTCCTGGAAGTCCCTCATCTTTTTGCTTCATCTCATTAACCACATCTTAGACTAGGAAATATAGTCTTTTAACTAGTTTCAAGGTTGCTCTGAAAAAAATTGGGTTCAGTTACTGAGATGGAAGAAAGCAAAGATGGGGGTGGGGGGGGGGAGACAACTATCATTAACCTGCCAAAACTCCCAAATTGCCAGTCTGGACCCCCATGTGGAACTATAAATCATATCCATAATTTCTTGTGGGCTGGCCCTTCCCAGAGGTCCCACAGGCACCCCAAAGTCTTCTCATTATGCCCCTCTCCTGTGCCCCTCATCTCAGAGACTGGCACCTCCATTTGCACAGTTGCCCAAACCGAAACCTGGTTGTGATGTTGATACTCTCCTCACCTTCTCCGGCCCGCAACCAACTACCAAGTCCTAGACTCATCCTGGACTCCATCCACGTCTCTTTGTCTCTTCTCTCCTATTCCAAGCCACCACCATGTCTGGCCTGCATTATTGGAGAAGAACTTCAGCCTGGCCATGGCCCTCTCCTGCTTAAATATAGAACAGTGACAGCACATTGTGTTTAAACAAGATCCTCTCACTTTGGCTTGCCCTACAACATACCTCAGAAGTACACTTTGTTGACCTGTCCACCCTAATCTTCTTCACTCCCTCCTCTTCCTCTACTTTCCTCAACTTTTGAGATCTCATTTAGGCCTTTGCTTTATCTGGCCTCTGAGCACCATCACTTGCTTTTCCTTTGAATATTATACTTCCTTTCATCTCTTTCTCCTCTTTGCCTGGCTCACCCCTGTTACACATTCCTCATGTCTTTCCTTAAGTATCACTTTCTATTTTTCCTATTTATCAAACATTGGCTAGAGGCTGGGCAGAGTTATCTCATTTTGTTCTGCTCATCCAGCCTAGGAGGTGAGGGCATTTATTATCCTCACTTCACATATACGGAGACCAGAGACCTAGCTCACACAGAGGGTAAGTGGCATATCCAGAGCTCACACCCACTGTTCGGGCACCAGAGCCCTGTGTGAACAGGCTGCTACCCTGACACCCCTCCCAGGAAGCCTTCTGCTGCTTCTCCTATAGTACTCTGCTAGGCACCTGCAATGGGATTCCGCGGCACCTGGCTGACCGCTCCCGTTGTCAGAACATCTTGAAAATCCCTGGTTTCTTCATGGATTCCTCCACATCCCTCGCTGCATCCTCTGGATTCTAAAAGCATCCTGAGTCTGGGATTCAAGGAGCACAAAGAGTTGGCTTTTGGAATCAGGCTGCCTGAGTCCTTATCTGTGTCCCACTGTTTACTAGTTTTGTGACGATGGGTAATTACTTAAGCTTGCTGTGCCTGAGCACAATGTGTGAAAATTGTAGATGGAGGAGTCATAGGAGCTTCGATATCCATGAGGATGAATGAGGTGATACAAGTGCAGCATTTGGCACAGCACCTGGGCCTTGCTGGGTAAGGCCACTAAGGTTAGCTGCTGTCATTCTCCTTGTGGTGTTTATTATACAACGGTGCCCACAGCCCTTCTAAGGTCTGTTGCAATTCTGTGCTTACATGTCAGTTTCTGCCACTAGACTGTGAATTTCTTAAGGGCAGGCACCATGCTGAGTCGTCTCTGAAACTCCAGCATTGGCTGAATTGCCCAGAATGTTGCCCTATTTAATGGCTACGAGCGGAAGGAACCGATGATGATTTGTCATCCCTCAATCTCTTCTAAAGGAGAAGCATCTTTAAGCTGAATTGTTGATGGAAGGTTGGGTGGCAGAGCTTTGGGATAGGATGCAATTTGGAAATCCAGGCCTCTCCTGTGTGTTGCTGGCTCTGCATTTGCTTGGATTTCTAGAATAACAGATGGACGACTCCTGTCCAGAAAAGGTCTCAGGAGTCAGTGCAGGTCGTTACTCTCAAAGGTAGAGATAAGGACATAAATAGCCTTTTCTGTGTTTGAGTCATCTTTCAATTTTCTGAGAGGCTGCAGAAGGGAGTGGTTGACAGCCAGAGCCCAGGAAACATGCAGCCCTGGGTTTAGTCTGAGTCCCACTACTTACTATCCTTGAGACCTAGAGAAAGTGATGTAATTACCATAGGCCTCAGTTTGCTCCATTGAATGAGGCTAATAATAATAGAACCTATTTCATTTGGGCATTGTGAGAATTGAAAGAATGCAGGAAAATCACTTTGCATATTTTCAATTTGTAAAAAATCATTCAGATGACTGCGAATTGTTTTTATTATTATCAATTTATCGTTCAAAGGATTTCCCAGTCTGCATATGAGAGGACAAAAAGAGAGACTAGTTTCAGAATAATCATTAATTAATTAATCAGTTAATTTTTATTGTGAAAAATGAATGTATGAAGAAGCAATAAACTTCAAAGCACACCGCAACAATTAGTTATAGAACACACTTCAGAATTTGGTATGGGTTACAGTTCTACAATTTTAGGTCTTTCTTTCTAGCTGTTCTAAGACACTGGAGACTAAGAGAAATAGAAAATGATTCAGCAGTCATACTCATTTGTTAAATCCTATCTTCTCTGTTTTAACTCCACCTTTTCCTTTGTTATTTCTCCCAATTTTGGGGGGTATTTGGCCTATGCCCAATCTAATTTTTTTCATGCTGGAAAGGGGTGTTGAAATATGGGATGGGGGCATGGAACTAGTTGATGTTCTGGAGAGGCTGGCCCCTCTGGGTTTCAGGATTTATTTGGCCTAGGGACCCATCTGGAGGTTGTAGTTTTCTGGAAAATAATCATAGTGCATGGAACCTTTGTAGAATCTCAGATAAAGCCCTGTGCATTCTTTAGGATTGGCTGGAGTAGTTTTTGTTGAGGTTTGGCAAACCATGATAAATAGCAATATATAGCTGAAGGTTGCATAAGAGCAGCCTCCAAGGTAGCCTCTTGACTCTTTTTGAACTCTCCCAGCCACTGAAACCTTTTTTGTTACAATTCTTTCTTTTCCCCTTTTGGTCAAGAAAGCATTGCCAATCCCACAGTGCCAGGTCCAGGCTCACATTTGGGAGTCATATCCTACGTTGTCAGGGAGACTTTTACCACTGGATGTCATGTCCCATGTAGGGGTCACTAATTTATTTTAATATTTACCCATTCAATAACTGCAAGGCCTTGTATTAAATTCTTTAGGGATATGAATCAGATATGAATTGAGCCCTCAATGAGCTTCTATTTTTAGCTAAGAAAATAAGACAGTTTCATAAATCAGAGTAAATGACTAAATTTCTCTGAGCTTCAATTGTCTCACTTATAAAATGGAAGACTATTAGTCAAGAACTGAAATCTATAGAACAAAGCTGCAGAGGGTCTTAAATCCAGATAACAGTGGCGACAATGGAATAAGGATGGTTTAAAGTAAACGGTGTAGAATTTTAAAGAGTAAAAATTGTTGAAAGATGATGCAGACGTTTTCCTTTGAACGTTATTTTAAGCCTTTGAGGCTTTGAATATGCTGTGCCCTACCCTACTGGAATACAATCCCCTTTATTCTCATGCTCCTTTTCCATCCTTTAACCTATTTATGCTGTAAAATTTAATCCAAGCATTACTTCTGTGGGGAAGGCCTTTCTTAATCTACTTCCACTTTATTGGCTGTACATACCCTGTAATTATCCCTATTAAAGAAGTTACTTTTCAATGATTTTAATTGTCAGCTTTCAAGCAAACTTTGAAATTTTCAGAAACCAGGACTGCCTTATTCATCAGATCATCCTCAACACCTTGTAAGTATCTGACATACAGGTATTTAATATTTGATTGAATGACTAAATGTCATTTAAATGAATGAATGAATAGATGAAATTTACATACCCTGCAATTAATTGCCCCTCTATTTGTGGGGTGGACATTTGGGGTTGAGGGTTGCTAGGCATAAAGTTCCCTTTCTCATCACAGTAGCATGGCATCTTCCTTTGGGGATCCA
Organism: Tamandua tetradactyla; assembly: GCF_023851605.1. NCBI lineage: Eukaryota > Metazoa > Chordata > Mammalia > Pilosa > Myrmecophagidae > Tamandua > Tamandua tetradactyla. The sequence continues at coordinate 13,847,572 of NC_135349.1, read as the reverse complement.
CCAATCCCCATGCAGCCCAGATCATCCAGGAGAAAATGTATCCTACCACACCATCCTTTTCCTCAATCATTCAGTATAATCCCACCCCTCTGACCAGAGGACTGGTTCAGGAAAAGGTGTGTGACCTGAGTTGTCCAATCAGACTGAGGCCCACTGGTGATTGATGGAGGAAGCACTCTTTCCACTCTTAAGTAAATCACAGGAAGGGTAAGGATATAGCTCAAGTTCCAGGAATTAAATTCTGTTGGAATTCTTCCCATCTGTCATCTTGGCTGCTCTTTACATGCCTTGGGTCAGCTTTTCTGACACATTGGGAAACAAGGGGACTACAGATCCTGTGCCTCACATCTGGAGGAACTAAAATGCTGGGTAATAGCATGATGGCAGGAGGGGTTTGATCAGAATGAAGAATTCCAAAATGTCATCTTATTGTTTAGGAAGAGGGGAAAGATACTGATTAACTTTAGCTCTTAATTGGCCAAATAAGCAAGTTAAAATTTTTAGAACTACCACTAAAAGAACAGAGACCAAGTATGCAACTTCTAATAGCAGAGGAAAGAAAAGGAATAAAGGAAAATTGATTAATCCAAGGAAGCAAGGAAGAAAACAAAAAGAAGCATTAAAAAAATGCATGGTAAATCGAAAGCACAGAATAAAATGGTAAAAAATAAATACATACCAATCAGTAGACATATTCAATGTAAATGGACTCTACTTATAAGCTGAAAGGCAGACATTGAGAAATCAAGTTAAAACCACAGTGACAGCAACCCAGCTCAGTGCATTTTACAAAGGACACCTAAATCAGGGGTTGAAGATATTAGGATGAAAAAAGATAGACAAGCCACATACTAGCCATGAGAAAGCTGATGTATCTACATTCATGTTGGGAAAAGTGCATTTTATGGCAAAAAAGAATAATTAGGCGTAATTAATGGAATCTATATGACACAAAAAGTGACAATTCTCTAGAAATATATAACAATTTTAAACTTTAGTAAGATGTCAATTTTACCCAAATTGATTTACAAATTCAATGCAATCTCAATGAAAACTGCAATAGCCTTATTTGCAGAAATGGAAAAGCCAATCATCAAATTTATGTGTAAGGGTGAGGGTTCCTAAATAGCTAAAGCTATCTTCAAAGCGAAGAATGAAGTTGGAGGGCTCACACTTCTCAATCTTAAAACTTACTACAGGGGTGCAAGGGTAGTTCAGTGGTAGAATTCTAGCCTGCCATGCAGGATACCTGGGTTCAACTCCTGGTCCATGCACTAACCCCCAAATAAAACAAACCAACAAAAAGTCAATAAATGGTGCTGCAATAATGGAATACTCACACATAAAAATAATGAAATGTGATCCTGCCATACAGCATACAAAAAAAAAAATCTTACTACAAAGCCACAGTAATAAAAACAGCAGGGTACTAGCACGAGGACAGACATATAGACCAAAGGAATCAAATTGAGAGTTCAGAAATCAACCCTCATGTTTACGGCCAACTGAGTTTTGACAAGGGTGCCAAGTCCATTCAATTGGGAAAGAACAGTCACTTTAGCAAATAGTGCTGGGAAAGTTGGATGTCCATATTCAAATAATGAAGGTAGACTCCACTTTATACCATATTCAAAAATCAATTCAAAATAAATCAAAGACCCAAGTATAAGAACAAGAACTATAAAACTCTTTGAAGAAAACATAAGGAAGTTTCTTTAGGACCTTGTATAAGACATTGGTTCTTAGACTTAGCAACCAAAGTGTGAGAAACAAAAGAAAATATAGACAAATGGGGCCTTATCAAAATTTAAAACAATTGTGCTTCAAAGGTCTTAATCATGAAAGTAAAACAACAACCTACACACAATGGGAGAAAATATTTGGAAACCACCTATCCATAAAGTTTTAATATCCAGACTATACAAAGAAGTCCTACTACTCGATAACCTAATTAAAAATATGCAAAAGGTTTGTATAGACATTTCTCCAAAGAAATACAAATGGCCAAAAAGCACATGAAAAATGCTCAACATCATTAGCTACCAGGGAAATGCAAATTAAACCCACAATGAGATACCATTTCACACCCATTAGAATGGCTACTACTGAAAAATGGAAAATTACAGGTGTTGGAGAGGACGTAGAGAAACAGGAACACTCATACATTGTTGGTGGCATATAAAATGGTGCAGCCATTGTGGAAGACAGTTTGGCAGCTCCTCAGAAAGTTAAGTATAGAATTATCATATGACCCAGTAATCCCACTTCTAGGTATATACCCAGATGAATGCAAAGTAGGGACTCAAACAGATCTTTTCACGTAGACATTCATAGTGTCATTATTTCCAATTGCCAAAAGATGGAAGCAATCCAAATGTCCATTAATCGATGAATGGATAAATACATTGTGATATGTACATACAATGGAATACTATTCAGCTGTAAAAAGGTCTAAAGTTCTGATACATGCAACAAAATTGATGGACCTTGAAGGCATGTTGAATGAAATAAACCAGACACAAAAGGACCAATATTGTATGCTCTTACTGATATGAAGCAATTACAATAAGTAAATTCAGTGTCAGAAACTAGAATATAGGTTGCAAACAGCCAGTGTGGGGTTAGGGAATGGGGAATTAATGCTTCAATTAAACAGAGTTTCTACTTGGAATGATGAAAATGTTTTGGTAATGGATGGTGGTGATGATAGCACAACATTGGGTATATAATTTTAACAGCACTGGATTACATGTTTGAGTGTGGTTAAAAAGAGAAATTTTAGATTGTCTATGTTACTAGAATAAAAATTAAAAACAACAACAACACTGGATGGTACAACAAAAACAGTGAACCCTAATGTAAACCATGGATTATAGTTAATAGTACAATTACAAAAATGTTCTTTTATCAGTTGTAACAAATGTACAACCCTAATGCAAGATATAACTAATAAGGTGATATATGGGAACTCTGTATTTTATGTGTGATTTTTCTGTAAACTTACTACTTCTCTAATAAAAAAAGTAATTACATGGTCTCAAAAATATATAAAAGCGAAAACTGATTTCAAGGAAAATGATACAAAACCATATTATGGGGAATTTTATATCACTATCAGTGTAGATCAAGTGGACAAAAATTTATAAGGCCATGGGTTATTTTAATATCTTCTGAAGCTCTGAAAGACACAAAAGACATGTACCGTACCCAGTAGTTAGCAAATGTATTTTTTTCAAGCATACATGACACATTTGCAAAACTTGACCATGTTTTAGGCCATAAGCAAATTTCAGAAAGCATTAAGGAATATCATACAGTACACATATTCTGTTTATAGTACAGTTAAATTATAAATCAGTAACAAAAAATAAATTTAAGAAATTCCAAGTATTTGGAATTTGAAAAAGGCATTTCTATGTAACTAATGGGGCAAAGAAGAAATCTTAACAGAAATGAGAATATATTTAGAAGTGAAAGTAACTGAATGCCTGCATATGAAAACTTGTGGTTTCAATTGGGGGGCTCTGGGTCGAAGGAGCAGGGCACCTCTTGGTGCTGGTTTTGCGACTTCCAGTGTGTCTATAACTATTTCAAAATAGAAAGTTCTAGTGTGAGGTTTCTCATCTATTTTCCTTGTGTCCACATGCTGTCCCCAAGATGCTTTGGTGGGATGTGAAATTTATATTTCTCGCCTGAATGTGAGGCTGCCCAGCTCCCTGACTTGCTGAGGGCAGGAGAAAGGAGCCCCGGAGACTGCACAGCCCCTCTTGGGAGCAAGTGGGCAGAGCTTGTCATCATGGAGACTCCAGCAAGGCTTAATACAGCCTCGTCTACAGCTCCCCATCCTTTGCTGGGCCATGGAATCTGCAGCTATCACGCAGAGACTATGAGGCTTAACTCATTTTGTTGTTGGGAAATCTAAGAAACACGTATTCCTACAAACTACCTGGCAAAGAGCAGATGTTCTAGAAATAGTTTGCCATCCTTCCCCCTTTCCCCAATAAGATCATCCTCTTTCAATTCTATCTCTATACTTTCCTCATTGTGTCATAGGCTTAGTATGCTCCATTTTTTGGAGGGGTAGCTAGACGTTGTTTTAAAAGTATGGTGCAGCAAATTTGGGTTCTGGGGGATGCAAACATACAGGCTTCGTAAGGCTTGGAAGGCAGTTGAGGGAGAGAATAAGCCAGGCAGCCCCAGAGGTGGACATGAGGTGCCCAAGAATTGGTTCTGGGCTAACCTGAATAATGATTTAGAGATGGCAGGAGGTGCAGAGAATGGATCTAGTCAGGGAAGGATCTAGAGAGTCAGCCCTGATGGGTTTGCCCCAAGGGCCTGAGACAGCATGTAGGCAATGCATATGATTTTAGACGTGAGGACCCGGGAGAAGGTCTTGGTCGGGTGATAGAGAGGACCTTGCTCTTTGGGATGGATTCAGTCTACGAAACTGGTGAATAAACTTATGCAAGAAGGCAGGCTGGTTTCTCTTGTTGTCCTCTTGTTCTTCTCACTGTAGTAGATGCACCTGTGAGTCCCGAAAGCTCTGTGTTTGAGGGGGTATTGGTGCGCCACACTGGACGATGACTGGGCATAGGTTGGGGGGGAGGGGCGAGCGGTGGTCTCAGTGTCACGGTTCTGAGAGGAGGATTCCATTTGCCCATGGGGTCTGGCCATGGTCAAAGTCTGTGATGAGTATGGCGAGGCCGGACTTCGGTGCAAGGTTTCGTGATACGACTCTGCACGCGTGGTCGGCTGGGCCAGTTCACCTTGATGTCCACCTGGGACTGGATTGGGGTCCTGTAGAGATTTTAGAAACCACATAATCCCGCAAATATGCACTTAGTCTTTGCCTTCATCCTGCTACACACAGGAACAAAAAGGACATCCTTGAAACACATGAACCCACACCAAAAGCTGCACAAACTAGGCATCAGGTGAATGTCTTCAAAGAGAGTAAGTCATCTTTTTAAAAATTGACAAATACAAAGTCTAGCAAACAACTTGACTAAATATATCCCCTTTTACAGAGCTCGTCTAACATCATTCAGAAGGAATCAGAGAAGGTTCCAGGTCCTGGAACAGCAGGTAGGAGGCACAGCAGGTTTCTCCAGCTGTCGGAGGTGGCCGGTGAAAGCTGGGCTTGGTTTTCTCTTTGGGGAGCAGGCAAGACAATGCAGTACCCACTGCTGCTGGGGTCAAGATACAGGGTCTTTCTGAAAAACCTAAAAGCCTTGAATGGTTTCCTTTTCACAGGAGATATGAAGCTGAATAATTATGGGAAAGAGGTTTTGAAAACAAAAGCTTATTTTAACTTACCGTTTAAAGATATGGTATTTCCACACTTTAATGTGGTCTATTACAATGCACAGGTTAACACATTTTGAGAAGATGTGTACCGGAAAAGTGACGTTTCAAAACTCCAGTCCTAATTTTTGCACGGGCTAAAATGGACTTTAAGTGGAGTCTGCTTTGTATGCATAAATCTCTGCTCTCGGGCAGGGTCCAGGAGCTTGGCTGGGTTTCCCTAGAATTCAGGGATGGGGGAAATGATTTATTTGATCACAGATGAAACCAAATATTTGCACACCTTGCAGTCTATCTCTCACTCACCTGGAGGTTTGACCACGACTGGAGGAAGCCTGCAGCCCTGGGAGAGTAGATTGGCTGAGCTGGCCTGGTGAGCAAGTGCAACTCTGTCCTCTGTTTAACATCTCTAAGCCCAGGGGGCCTTGGAGAGATTAATGAAAGTCAGCAGAGCTCATCGCACCATGCACAATTGTGTATGTGGCTGCCGCCACCCTGAGCCCAGCAGACGGCTGCTGGTGCCCTCCCCTGACTCCCTGCCAGTGTGCTGCAGGTGAGCACGAGGGTGGAAGCTCTGTCAGCCCTCCGGAGCAGGGGGGTCTGGTATTTGCTACCTGGTGATCCCTGAACTAAGGGAAGCCCCATGTCACTGGCAGAATACGCTGGCAGAAACTTAGGAGGCTTTCTGATTGTACCCTGCTTCGCTTGCTTATAAGCAATGTTATTATTTCGGAAGTGTCAAAGCAAGGTAGAAGTCCTGGTTTGGAAGCATGGAAATATAGCGTGGAGAGGACCAGGTGGAAAACACTAGCACTTGCTCAAGATCAAAGCAGGCATTTCCCTGGGGAGCTTTGTTCCCTGGGGAAGCTCAGGCTAGAGACCCTTGTCTGCTCATTTCCAGCTCTCCTGGTAGCCTCGCACTACTCCAGCATGCTCTGCTGAGTAGTACAATTACAAAGTGGGCTGTTTTAACCACGCCACACTGGAATCTGGCCAATATGACCTCCCCTGGGTCCAGAGGTGGAAGAGGTTAACTTATGCCCTAGGTTCACAGCCTAGGGAAATCCAAAGCCTCTCTGTGACTTCTGTAACCTCTCTGAGACTCTCCTGCTCCCCTCTGCCTCTGGATTCTGGGTCTGAGTGGCTAGTATCTGTGTGTAAAATTCAGCCTCTTCATTCTTTCCACAGTAAAAAGAAAAAAATCCCTGTGCCCCATAGATAGTCCAACCTCAGTATCGTTGATAAAGTCCTAGAGGGAGAGTGTTGGAGGGAATCAGGAAGAAAATAGAAGTTTACACAACAGCAACGCAAACAAATATTTAAAGGGAACAAAGTCAATTTCATTCTTAAAATCATCTTTGTCTCTCCCCTTGCCCATAGGCTCTTTTCCCCACTGCCATTTCAGCGGTTCAGCCTAGAAGGTAGGCCTTGCCCACAGGCAATCCGCATCTTTCATTCTCTGCTTTGCTGAATTGCTTCCCTCCTCCCTCTAGTTTCTTGTTTCCTCTGAGCATCTTGTACCTTCTCCCAGTGGGCTCCCTAAGATCTTTCAGAGACGCTGGCCAAAACTGGGTCTCCCAAGAGTGCAGAGAGAGATCTGCCTGCCCTAAACACTGCCCTCCACAGGATGGCCTCAGGAGCTGCAAGAGAAGGAATGATTTCCAGATTAAAATGAAAACCTAATTACCAGTAGGACCCACCAACCACAACCATTTCTGAAATCTTTTTGCCTTCAGTATGTCCATGAAGCTGAATCTTTTGGACAGTGGCTCACACTCTTCTTTGCCTCCTTTTCCTTCCTCAGCTCCATCCAGGGACCTTTCCCCAAGGTTTGGTCCTTGGTACCCATCTCTTCTCTCTCTGTACTTGTTCTCTGACAAATTTATTCAATCCCAAAGCTTCTGCTGCACCCTTCCAATGCTTAGCTCACCCTGCGAAGTGTGCCTTTAGCCATACTTCTGTCCTGAATTTGGCCCAAACACCTCTCCTGATCTTCTCAAAGGCATCTGAAACTCAAAGCATCACAAAAGCAAATTCTACTCAAGGCACCACAGAAACAAATTCCTGCTCTTTCTGTCCAAACCTTCTGCCTGATTGCCCCTTTCTCCCTTTGATGTCATCAGGGTTTTGATCCTTCTCTTTTTTCCTGCTTCTTGCTTCCCTATAAAATCATAGCCCTATTTCTTCTTCTGTTCCTGTCCTATCTCCATTCCCCCGACTACTACTTGAGTGGCATTATCTTATCTCTACCAAGTCTCCTATAGGAATCTTCTAGCTGATAACCTACCTCCTGGGTTTCTACTTCAATCCTCCCAACACAGTTACTGTATAAACATATGTTTTAATTTGCTAATGCTGCCAGAATGCAATAACCAGAAATGGAATAGCTTTTATAAATGGGATTTATTAAGTTACAATTTTAAAATTCTAAGACCTTAGAAATGTCCAAACTAAAGCATCCAGAGAAAGACATCTTGACTCAAGAAAGGCTGATGTCTGTCACATGGGAAGACACATGGCTGGTGTCTGCAGGTGCTTGTTCCTGGTTCCAGTGCCTCCAGCTTCTGACTCTAGTGGCTTTCTCTTTAGGCATCTGTGGGTCCTGACTTAGTTGCTCCAGGGCAAAATTCTGGGTTTTATTTAGCTTAGCAAATCCTCGAAGGGCACATGGTGATGTCTGATAGGCTCTGATTTCTGTGTAGCTTTTGTTGGCTCTCTCAGTTCCTGGTGTCTCCCAGGGCTTCTGCATTTCCAAGCATTTGCGTCTAAGCTTTCTCCAAGCATCTCCAAATGTCTCCAAATTTCTATGTCTGTGCTGTGTTGGCTCCTTTAAGGACTCCAGTAAACTAATCAAGACCCACCTTGAATGGGCATAGTCACATCTCCATCTAATCAAAAAGTTACACCTACAATTGGGTGTGTCACATCTCTATGGAAACAACCCAATCAAAAGGTCCCACCCTACAATGTTGAATCAGGATTGGAAGAACAGGCTTTTCTGGAGTACATGACAAGGACTAAAACTTTCAAGGGCTCTCCATTGTCAATTGAAAAAATTCCTTAATTAGATTTTCCAGGCACTTCATGATAGGGTTTCATCCAGCCTTGCCAGCCTCATTTCATTGTTCCTTTTCTTGCAACCTAGCCAAATCTGATTACTCTACATTCCCAAAATTCACTGTATACTTTCTCAATGTATATTTTTGTTCAGACTTTCCTCTGTGTCCATAGCGCTCTCATTCTCCATCATTGCCGGTCAGATCCTACCTAGATCACATGGCCTTGTGATAGAGCTCAAATGTCAGCTTTCCTCAAGGCCTTCCCTATGACTTTAGGGACAACTGTTCTTTTCTTTTTCTAAATAATATTGTTTCATTCTTATTTTTGTACTTAGCTTTTCGCAATGTATAATTGCATGTTAGGGTCCACCTACCTTTAAGATGGAAGATCCTTGAGGAGAGGTACTAGGACTTATTCACCTTTTGCATCTTTTAAACCAAGTATATATACTTAAATGAATCATTTCATTATATTGACAAAAATTACATTCAGTCCCTAAACGAATGGAGCAAAAGGATAGTGAATTTGGGGGCTGTTGTGAGCATAGGTATTATTTAGAATAAGGGGCATTTATCTGAGAGAGTGATGCTAAGGTAAGTGAATGAATTTACCTGGGTAGGGGCCACTGCCAGAAGAAAAAGGGGAGCTGACAGCATCCTTGTTCAGTTTTACAATGTTGCCTCCAGCTGGCCCCAAGTGAGAGCCTGTGAACAGGGGCAGGGTTTAGATGGAGCATGTGTTGTGTTGGATTATTCATTACACTCAGAACAATAGGGAATTCTGCTGGGGAGAGTAGGAGAGTTTGCTGGAAGCCTGCATTACAGCTCATAATATTACATCCAAGTCTTTTGTGTAATGTGACCCATTACCATATCCCTCGGGTGCCCCAAAGTCACAGAATCATAGAATGTTAGAGATGGAAGGAAATTTAAAGAGAATCTTGTCAAATCCCCTGGTTTTATGAGTAGGGAAATCCAGACCCAGAAAGGTTAAATAACTTTCCCAAGGTTACATAGAGATGCAGTAATGGAGCCAGGACTAGACCCCAAGAGAGCAAAGAATATATGATTATCAAGTGCCTACTCTGTGCTGGTGTATGGTGTCTAAAAACTGAGGTGAGTCTCATGTTTCTCACTTGCAGGAAAGGAAATTACAGTTTACAAAAGGTTCAACATTTTGCCTTGTTTCACAGGTAAGTGATGGATCCAGTTTTAGTCCCAGAATCTGATCGATTTCAGAGACATGTTTTCATTGCTTGGTCCCCTCATTAAAGGATGAGTGGGTAGAGAACTGGAGCTGCTTTTTGGCAAGCATCTGCCATATACCCAGAGCTCTTTGCAAACAAACTATTGTTGACTCCTCACAATGACCCTATGTGGTAATGGTTATTTTCTTCATTTTTCAGATGAGTAAGTGTTTCAGATTGCTGAAGCTACTGGAATGCAATATACCAGAAATGGAACAGCTTTTACAAAGAAAATTTATTAAGCTGCAATTTTACAGCTCTAAGGCCATGAAAATGTCCAAATTGAGGCAAAGCTATAAAGATGTCCAAACTAAATCAAACTAAGCCCTTGGCTCAAGAAGGCTGATGACATTTGGGGTTTCTCTCTCAGCTGGAAAGGCACATGGCAACATCTGTTAGCTTTCTCTCCAGGCTTCTTCAGTGGCTTTCCTAAGGGCATTTTCTTTATATGTCTCCAAAGGTCTCTGGCTGTGTGGGCTCTGTTGGTTTCAAAGCTTTTCCCAAAATGGTTCCCTCTTAAAGAGCTCCACTAAGCAACCCCACCTTGAATGGGTGGAGACACACATCCATGGAAACCATCTAATCAAAAGTTACCACCCACAATTGAGTAGGTCACATTTCCATGGAAACAAGGAAAAAGATCCCACTCAGCCATATTGAATGAGGATTAAAGAATTTGGCTTTTCTGGGGTACACAACAGATTCAAATCACACAGTAAGTAAAGTCAGAGAGGTTATGACAGTCCTTTCAAGGTGACCCAACTTGTACCTGGAGCATCTAGGATGAAAATTGACATCTGTTTGATCCTTCTTTAGTATTTAGTCTCCTCATCTATGCAAACAAGGGTGTTTCCCACCCTAACATTGCATAGAATTCTACTTCTCAAGGTCCAGAGTAGTCAATTCTCTACTTGAAGCTTTCCTTGAATGTTCTAGTTAACCAAAGTGGTTTCATCCTCTGAATTCCTAGAGCTTGGACCATTTTTGCCACTCAATTCCATTTACTGTCTTGCACTGTGAGCATTGCTTTTTATATCTGTGCCAGAGAAGACCAAAAGAAGCATCACTGGGGGCAGGCCATGGTGGCTCAGCAGGCAGAGTTCTTGCCTGCCATGCTGGAGACCCAGGTTTGATTCCTGGTGCCTGCCCATGCAAAAAAAAAAAAAAAAAAAAAAAATAGAAGCATCACTGGGGACCATGGTGTGTTTTAGGTAGGAGACAGAAGGATGAGGAGGTAGTATTTTCAAAAATTCTTTCTAGTGACAACAAGTCTCTGGAAGAAGATGTAGACACTGCCTGGGCCATATCCCTATTTAGGTCAATTTGGGTAGATTTGGATAAATATGGCTATGGTCTATTGGTACAATTTGGGTATGGCCCATTTAAAAAAAATTTTTTTATTGTAAAGATAGCATACATACAAAGCAAAGAAAGAAAAAAGGTATAATTTTCAACTAAATTAAACCACCTCGACAAGTAGTTACAGAACAGACCCCAGAGTTGGTCATGGGTTACCAACAAATACATCATCTCTGATTTTTCCTTCTACCTGCTCTAAAACACTGGAGGCTGGAAGGAATATTAACTTAGTGGTTTAGCAGTCATACTCATTTGTTAAATCTCATTTTCTCTGTTTTATCTCCTCCTCCTCCTTTAATCCCTCTCCCAATCTATGGGGATCTTTGGACAATGTCTGTTCTTTTTCATGTTGAGAAGGGGTGTCCATACCAAAGTATAGGGGGATGTAATTAATTGATAATCTGGGAAAGGCTGGTCCCTCTGAGTTTCTGGATTTATCTGACCAGGAACCTTCCAGAATATATGTTCCAGGAAGACAAACATAGTGCATGAAACCTTTATAGAGTCTCAGTTCAAGCTCTAGGTGTTTTTAAGAGTCAACAGGAGTGATGTTGATTGGGGTTTAGCAAACCATGGCAATTAGTACTATCTAACTGAAGCCTCCGGTATAGCCTCTTGACTCCATTTAAACTCTCTTAGCCACTGATGCCTTATTTTTTATTTTATTACACTTCTTTTCTTTCTTTTGGTCAGGAAAGTGTTGTTAACCCCATGGTGCCAGGGCCAGACTTACCCCAGGAATCACACCACACATTGTCAAGGAGCGCATCACCCCTTGTAATAGTTAGGGTTCTCTAGAGAAATGGAATCAACAGGGAACACTCACAAATATAAAATTTATAAAAGTGTCTCACGTGACCGCGGGAACGCAGAGTCCTAAATCCGCAGGGCAGGCTGTGAAGCCGATGACTCCGACGGAGGGTCTGGACGAACTCCACAGGAGAGGCTCGCCAGCCGAAGCAGGAATAGAACCTGTCTCTTCTGAATCCTCCTTAAAAGGCTTCTAGTGATCAGATTAAGCATCACTCATTGCAGAAGACACTCCCCTTGGCTGATTACAGATGGAATCAGCTGTGGATGCAGCTGACGTGATCATGATCTAATCCTATGAAATGTCCTCATTGCAACAGACAGGCCAGCACCAGCCCAACCAGAAAACAGGTACCACCACTTGGCCAAGTTGACACATGAACCTGACCATGACACCCCTGAACGTCTTGTACCATGTATAGGGAAGGGTAATGCTTTTTCTTGCAGAGTTGGGCTTAAAGAGAGAGAGAGACCACATCTAAGCAACAAAGAAGGTTCTGGAAGCAACTCTTAGGCCTCGTTATGGGTGGTCTTTGTTTCTCCCCTACAGAAATAAGTTTCATAAGGACAAACCTCAAAATCTGGGGCTGAGCCTATTTTCTTGGGAGTCCCCCAGTGGTTGAGAAGTTTGGGTATGGCCCATTTTAAAAGCCTCTTTGCTTGCATGGAGAGCATTCCATGAAGATGGAAATATCCAGGTGAACTGACAGAGGCAGCATTAAAATGAATGTGGAGGGGGATGGAAAAGCCACTGCTAGTCTTATTCCCTTGGAGACAGTAATCCTGCTTTTGGATCTTGAGCGCAGCGTAGGTAATTAAATGAATCAAAGGTTAAAACAGAACTTCACATGTATCAACTTAATGGGTGGGAAGGGTTCCAGAATTAGAATGTGGACATGGCATTAGATACCGTAGTCAAAAGGAGATAGGCAACTGTGCGAACAAGATGACTTCTTAAGGTCACTCTGAGAGTCTGATTTTTTAGACCCTCCCTTGAATCTCCTGTTTCTTAGCACAGGCACGTAACCAAAGTATGCTCTTGATGAGGGCACTGACTGAGTTTGGCCAAACTCCCCATTTATTTATTGAGTATAATTGATTTTTCACAACTCAACTTTCCCCTGATAAGTGGCAGGACTGGTCATTTGCAAGCTCCTAAAGCTAATTGGTACTAGATGTTTAGAACCTTTGTTTGATTTACAAATAGCTGCCTGGCTGGGGTCTGGGGCACTGTCCTTTGTCCCCGTCGCCGTGACCCATTTCTGAAAGGAATCAACGCCTCAGGGTAAATTCCCAACTGAGAACAAAGAATGTAAGAGAATCAGAACATAAAGCCCTTGCTGTAAAACATCCACCTACCCCTACCCCCCCTTTTTAAATATGTTCAGCTGGTGGAGAACAAATTTCAATCAAATTGGTCAATTAGAATGGTAAGTAGAAATCACTAGATTCTACCTCTAACTGATCTAAATAATGCAAATAAACACACACACAACAGAGAACTTGAGTTATGTGAATGAATTGATTAGAAAAATGTGAACAAATTCTCCTTCCCAAACGTCTGTTTTGGAAAAAAATAATTAATTTTCCTGTGTTGTATTTATTGTCATAAGAGTAGTATTTCTCATGAAAGCAATGGACAATCAGGCTTAGGAAAGCCTCACGTTATTGGTTTGATAAATTCCAGTGGAAATCAAATGTTTATTCCCTGTTTAATTAACATTGTAAATGATTAGAGAGTTTTATCAGTAAATGCTATTAACAGAAACCTGCACAGGTGAAAACTAACTTCCAGATTTCCAGTGCTGCCTTTGAGACTCCTGCAAATCCTGGTTTTCAGGGTCTTTTTTGAAAAAAGAAAAAATATATATATGTATATTTTTTGGCATGGGAAGGTACCAGGAATCGAACCCAATTCCCATGAATCTGATGTGTCAAAGTTGGAAATACATGCCTTTATGGGGCAGGGGCTGGTGGTGAGGGAAACTGAGGGATTGAGGAGTAATCTGATGTAGCAGGAATCAGGATGGAACGTGACCAGTACCTATTTGAAATTCTAAGGAAAGGTCAAGTCCTCAGCCGGCCTCCTGGGTCTGCCTCGCACACTTCCGCCATCTCCTACTAATAAGGTAGTACTGAGGGCTCATTGTTCTGAGAGCCTCAGCACCACAACTAAACTCCTGTGTATAACGGGCCTCGTGGTGAAAAAATAAAGCCAGAGTCTGGACTATCAGAAATGAAACGGCTCCTGAAGTTGTACTTCTGGGACTCCAGAGGCTGCGCCCCAGCCCAGTGGAGGCTGCATGGGTGAAAGAGAAGCTGAGGAGCTTTGCTTGGGCTGCTCACACCCTGCCTCACACTCAGCAGGGAAGTGAAAGGGCAAGTTCTGCCGAATATGTCCTCCCCGCTACCTTCTCTTGCTGCTCTGTCTGTAGCCCTCAGTGGTCCTCCACCACCTTTCTGGAAACCCTGGACCACGTTAACCTATTCTTATCACAGGATCAGATCCCTGAGATAAGACCACAGGCCTCTCCTGTGCGTGATCGACGGTCAGTTTTCTCTTTCTTCTTCTCCGCTCTCTCACTGTGGAACCAAAGTTTGTCCTCTGTTTAGAAGAATTCCAGGCCCCAAGGTCAGGACTTGGGGGCATTTGTTGGGGAGACCCCCTCCCAACACCCTCCCCCCCCCAAGGCCCTAGAACACACACCAAAAGGTGGCTGTTGGCTTCCTCTACACTGAAGACGTCCCTACCCCAGTCCTGCCTTAAACCCTCCTGGCTGGGTCTCCCTGAGCTTTCCACAGCTTTGGGGACTGGCCTTGAGTGGAGGAAGGAAAAGGACTCTGATGAAGCACCTCACTGTGTGAGCAAGGCGGACAATCAGGTGTTCATTATCTCACGAAGCATGAGTACTGAAACGGAACATTCACATATTTTAAACTTGCAGAGAATTGGGCTTTAATATAATTATTTTTGAAAGATTCTTCATCAGAAAGGTTAATAAGAGCAATATAGGTTAATAACAGCACCCAGGAAGCCTCTGTGGTCAGATAATTGACCTTATTGGAATGTAAAGTGCCCTGGGCTTCAACTTGGGACTGTGACTGCTCTCCTCAGTCAATTACCTGATTATGGTGCCTCTTCTTCCTTCTTACGATTCTCTGCAGGCCCTCCCTGGGTCTCTGACTTCTGGAATCAGGGTGGTGGGAAAGTCCGGGAAAGTAAGGTAAAGATCGTCAAACATGTGCCATCTGCAGGAGCCTGTGCTGGCTCTTTGAAAGGCTTTGGTGTCCCCACTTCACAGCCAACATTTGGGGGAGCCATAGGCTTGTCCCATTTTGCAACTGAGGAAACTGAGGCTTTTGGACAGGGACAGACCCCCTGCCATGGGGAAACGTGGCATTGCTGTTTGTTGTTTCCTCCTGTTACTCAGCTCCCGTGAGGTGCCTCAGCAAAGCCCCGGGAGCAGACAGGGAAGTGGATAAATGCCTCTTGGTTTGCAGTTGTAAAGCTTGCTGTCAGATGTTGTGTTCAGACTGTTGCATCTTTCAGATCTGTGGAAGCAGATGCGGAGATGCAGGGCTGCTGGTCCTGCGGGGGGTCCTTTCAGAATGAATGTGTCTGCAGAACCCATCTGGAAACAGGGCGGCTGCCTGGACTTCTTGCCACCCTCTTCTCGTCTTGAATTTGATCCTCCTTTGAGCATGAGGGCTGACAGCGGATGGCCTGGACCCCAACTGGAGTCGGTGGGAGAAGCCGTTTGCAGTTGGGAATTGAGCGACTGCTTTCTCCTTCAGGAACTCTAAATGGAGGTTAATTAGCCTTCCCTTTATCCCTCTGTGGCTGTGGTTAGCCAGTTGATCAACGTTTCTGATAAGTTTTCCACTGGGAAAGAGGAGGAAAGACTAAAACCGGATCAATGGAGTTTTTTGGTGAAGCTATGTACAGGGGAAGGGGTACAGTTTATATAGGATGGTTGGTAGGGGTAGGAGGTGGTGGATTTTCATTGTCTGGCTTGGGAGCAAGAAATTGGCAGGCTAAGCAGGAAGTTATCCAAGCTTGTAGCTGCTTGGGGCTGTAAGTACCAGAGGGTGGAGGTTGGATAGAAGGAGTTATTGCAAGATTGTAGCTGCTGATGGACTCATGTGAGGACAGTCTTGGGACTGCAAAGTTGGGTGGGGGCAGGTTTGCTTTTGCAAGGGCCTCCTGGAAGTTACAGGTCAGGGAAGTTTCTTGGAAAGTTTGCTAAGGGTTGGTTATTTCATGGGGGTGGGGGGTTAGCCTAACAGTTTCCTTATCATCTCCATGAGGAGGGGAACCTCATGAAAGAGTAGGTCAGGTGTCCCAAGGAACAAGAGCACCGGCACTTCTGGGTTTTTATCCTGAGTGGCACATTTCCATCTACATGACTTGGGATGAGTTAGGTCATCTCAAAAACTGATGAAAATATCTACTTCACAGGCTTGTAATAGTTCAATAAGACAACTAAAATAAATATTAAATGAGGGTTCTGTAAATACCGGCAAAATATGTCCCTTCGTTCTGAGAAATTTATAAACTGAATAAGAACCCTTCCCTACTACATATTTGTTAAAACGACTTGCCAAAAAAAGGAAGACGTGCACTGATTGAAACAATGGTGCATTTGAGGAAGCTGATATCATGGAGTAGTCTGGGTGGAGTTCCTGGAAGAAATGAGGTCCAAAAATGGGTAGAAATGCGGACTGGTAAACAGGATGGGGTGCCAAGGAAGGCATTTTATGGGTTAAGCCCCCCTTGGGTTTTCCTAACTAGAAGTTGTCTCTAGCGGCCTCAGCCTTTGTGTACCAGATCAGCTTCTGCTTCCACCCAGGCAGCCTCCGCTGGGCTCTGTGCTGCAGAGCAGAGGCCACGTGTCTGCACAGGCAGCCTGACATCGCCTCTGAGCAGCCAGGTCCTTCCCCTCCCCACTCCCCATCCATCAACAACACCCCTGATAGAGGTCTCCTGATGTCCCATTGACAGTGGAAATGTTCCAGCCGGGATCAGATGTTAAATTGAGGCTATTTCCAACTAGATGACCTGATTTGGTTAAAATAAGAATATGACATGGAAAACCAGGTTTTGGTGCTGCTGCCCGGGACCTACATTTGTTTGATTGCTTCATGAACATAAAATGGAGAGGGTTGTGCTTAGAGGCATTTCCCAAATCACCTGAGCAAGAATATGAGTTGGGTGGTGGCTGGCTGCCCCTTTCTCTGATGCGAAAGGAAGGTTAAATGGCAGCCTGCAGAGGTAAACTATCTTGGTTCAGGTCCCTAAGCCTGCCCTCCCAAGGAAGGCCCATATCCCCTTCTGGCTCTGTCTGCTTCCCCATGTACCTAACCGCCCTGTTTCTACACCACTGTGGTTGCCCCAAGTTTGGGGCCCGTCTGGCTCTAGTTGGCTGGTTCTGTAACTGTTGTGAAACAGTCACTCCACCATTATGCATTTGGCTTAATTGTATAGTTAGAGGGTATGCATTCATCCCAGCGCAACAGAGTGGCTGCTATATACATACTTCTTCTTTCAGGGAGGCTTCCATTGTCATAAAAGAATCTCAGTTTGACCTTGGTAAGAAGAGGAAGGAGGTGCTGCAAGTTACATTTTGTCATGAAGTCCAGGGTAGGTGTATGGAGCAAGCATATCTTCTATCTAAGATCAATGTGGCATGACCACATCTCTGTGTGGATGCAGCTGTAGAGGCTAGGGCAAGAGAGGAGAGCTCCAAGATTCAGTAGGTTCAGCAGGGGCACTGAGCACCTAGAAGAAGGAAGCGACCTACTGCAAAAGGATTCTTGCATCAGAGCCTTTGCACTTTCTGTTCCATCACCTGGAATTCTTTTTCTCAATGTTTGCGTCTTAGCCCACCTCCTCAAAGAGGCCTTCCCTGATCACCTGCATATTAAAGAACTTGGCTAGTTTTTGTCCCTGGTTATTGGGAAATAACCTCTAAATCTTTGGAAATTCCCATGATAGGAGTGGCTTTTGCTCCTCGTGGTGGATCCCAGGGGAACATACTTGAATAATTAATGCTAATGAGGTGACTCAAGGTTGGGCATTGAACCATATCATATCAGGCTGACCTTCAGGGAGGAGAAGAGGACTGGAAATTAAGTTCAACCACTTGAGCACTGATTCTATCAATCATATCTTCATAGTGAGATTTCAATTAAAATTCTTGGGTGCAGATGCTCCAGAGACTATATGCTCAATAACACACATCCATGTGCAGGGGGGCGTGATTTGTTCTGACTCCACATGGAGAGGAAACAGACACTCTCCATTTGATACCCTCCCAGACCTTGCCCTGTGTGTCTCTCCTTTTGGCTTCTTATTTGTATCCTTTTGCTATAATACAACTATATTCATAAGTGTTATAGTTTGCTAGCTGCCAGAATGCAATATACCAGAAACAGAATGGCTTTTAAAAAGGGGAATTTAATAAGTTGCTAGTTTATAGGTCTAAGGCTGAGAAAATGTCCAAGTTTAAACAAGTCCAATCTAAGGCATCCAGGAAAAGATACCTTAGTTCAAGAAGGCCAATGGCACTCAGTGTTTCTTTTTCAGCCTGAAGGGCACGTGGCAAAGTCTGCTAGCTTTCTCTTCCACCTCCCCTGGGGTGTTTTCCTTCTTCATCTCCTAAACTCACTGGCTGGTGGACTCTCTGCTCCATGGTTCTGTGGTGTTCTGCTATGGATTTCTTTGCCTCTGAAAAATGACTCTCTCTCAAATGTTTCTTCTTTTAAAGGATTAATGGGTGGAGTCATAATTCCATAGACAGTCTGATCAAAAGTTACCACCTACAATTGGATGCATCACATCTCCATGCGAACAATTAAAATGTTCCCAGCCAGCAATATTGAATGAGGCTTTCCTGGGTCCAACACAGATTCAAACTGGCATAATAAGTATGGTGCTCTCAGTGAATTTTTGAGTCATCCTAGTGAATTATTGAACCTGAGGGGTTGCTGGAAATCTCTGAATTTGTAGTCAGCTGGTCATAAGTGTGGGTGGCTCATGAACCCCTGAACTTGCTTCTGAGGTCTGAAGTGAGAACAGTCTTTGGAAAATTGTGCCCTTGACTTGTGGAGTCCAGCCTAACCCTGGGTAGTTAGAGTTAATAATTGTATCTAGGTTGGTGATGAAAGTTAGAGAAGTCATTTGCATCACCTTAACTAATACCCCTCCCTGCCTCCCTGCTACTGTCCAACCTATTATCCTGGTTTATTATCTGGGAGCTCTCCTCACCATTCAGGATTATTTCACTTGTTTTCTTATTCAATGGATTGTCTGTTTTTATGTTTAGTGTCTGTCTCCCTTACAAGAATGTGAGTTCCATGAGATTGGGGAGTTGTATTCATCAATCCACCAGCATCTTTTCAAATAATTTCCATTTTTCTGTCAACAGCACAATTATTAGCCTTTATTCAGTTCCTCCACTTTTCACCCCAGAAACCCTATCCCTCTATAAGCCACCAAGCTCTGGGCCTGATTGGTAGGACCATCTTTATTAATTGCACTTGGTCAAAACTGCATTGTTCTGGTAGGTTCTAAGGCTTGGAATCTAAGCAACTCTGTTTCGTGCAAGCCTTTGCAGAAGAAACCAACTGTAATTATTTGGACAGATTTTAATGTCTTTTAAAAAATAATGCCAGAGACCCTTTGTGGTAGTTAGATTCAGGTGTCAACTTGGCCAGGTGAAGGCACCTAGTTCTATTGCTGTGGATATGAGCCAATGGCAGGTGAACCTCATCTGTTCCTGATTACATCTGCAGTCAGCTGAGAGGTGTGCCTGCTGCAATGATGATGTTTGATTTAATTGACTGGTGCTTACATGAGTGACTCAAGGTAGCATAGCCCAAGCAGCTCAGCATGCCTCATCTCAGCACTCGCAGCTCAGCCCAGGCCTTTGGAGATACAGAAAGAAATCACCCTGGGGCAAGTTGTTGGAACCCAGAGGCCTGGAGAGAAGGCCAGCAGAGATCGCCCTGTGCCTTCCCATGTAAGAAAGAACCTCAGTTGAAAGTTAGCTGCCTTTCCTCTGAAGAACTATACCCTTTTATGTTTATATTAAGCTGTACAATCCCTTTTATTGAATAAATAAATCCCCTTTTATTGAAAGCCAATCCATCTCTGGTGTGTTGCATTCTAGCAGTTAGCAAACTAGAACACCCTCTTTATTTCAGATAGGAGGCAAAGGCCAAAGTAAGACTAGTAAAAGAATCTACACAACATATGCTAGTAGTAGGACACATTATCACAAGGCTAGTGAATTCACCAATTGCTTAATTGAACCAACTCAATTTTTTCAATAAGAAATACATCTGAATGATTTTTAACTGGTTGAAAGTATGACTTATTAAGGCAGACATTGATTAATAATTCCATGTAGCTAGCTTGTCAGCTAATAAAAAATAAACCATTTTTTGCTGCCATGGCAGATCCAGGGGTGATACTAGGGAGCAGGAAATCAAGTATATTAATTAATTTGTTTCAGTCAATAGACATCCACTGAGCATGTAAGATATTCATGGCACTATACATGCAAACATTAAGATTTGGTCTTTTTCCTTAAGGAGTCCAATGTCCAGTAAAGGGATTAAGCTCTGAGTTGAGGCCAAGTTACAGAGAAGAGTGGTGGGGGTCTTAGGGCTGCAGGCTCCCTACGGTTCAGATGGAACTTGATGTGGGCCTATCTGTTGACTGCCAGGACCCTCCTCTTACTCTCTTGACTCAGAGCCCATGTAGAAGCCTTCAAGTCGGAGAAGGAAGATGGGATACAGTGAAGCCACAGCTGGAGCCTAAATTCCCATGACAAATGCCCAGAGTAATACGAGGAAGTGAGCATAGGTTTAACTAACTTAGCTCTCAGGTTTCCAAGGAGATCAGATCCAGTAGGTGGAGCATGGTATAAGATTCTAAGTACCAGGGAGAAAGGGTCAATATGCTTTCAATCACAGGGAGTTACCAGCAACCAGGGGGACATATGCAACCAGGGGGATATATGCAACCAGGAGGATATATACAACCAGGGGGATAGATGGGACAAAGTCTGTTCCCCAGAATAAAGGGGTGGCCAAAAGTTAGAGTGGCAGTGTTTAGCCTCCCAGTCTGCCGCTTGTAGCAGGGCTTTCCAGACCCAGCAGAGAACTAGGGTATAAGCCATGAAACTAAGATGTGTCTGATGATGGGGATGAGGTTTGGAGAAAGGTACAGCTCAGAGGGTGAGTGGTAGGCCAGATGCTGGGACTGTGGCAGGTAGCACATCTAATTCCGATTCTTATTGCTGATAGGGCTGAAGTTAACTTTCACATAAACATGAGCTGGTCAGGGTTGGCTTGGGGACTGGGTAGGGTGGAGAGGATAAAGACATCCCTGCTCCTGATAACCTGATTATCTTCTTGTTCTTTATTGTAAACCCTACCTTGATGTTTGAGATGACGTCTAGAACTCAACTTGTATGCAGAGTTGAAATGCAGAAAAAATGCTAGTTGCCATACGAATTTTAAAAATGTAATTATGCTTCTTAGAACAAAGGGTCAAATGTTTCCTCCTACAAATGGTAAAATAGCAGTCAACTTAAGTGGACCAATTGTAAGATATTTTCATACATAATAGCAACAACAACAATAACAGCTAATGTTTCAGGTGGCAGACTCTGCAGTGAGGAAAATTCCCAGAGGAAATGTTTCCAGGGACTGGGACAGCTTTCTGGAAATCACACCATTTAGAAAACCAGGTCAGCTCTGCTCCCACTGCTAACAGGTTGAGTATTGCATTCTGTACCTTCATTCTGGCATGAGAATGCTTACAAGAAAATCTTATTTTTTATTTTGAGTTTCCAACCCAGGCTGGGAATCAAATCTGGGTTTTCCGCATGGCACGCGAGGATTTTACCCCAGAACTATCCATGCACCCCAACAAGAAAATCTTTTATCTTTTTATTTCTAACAATATGATAGGGGGATTTTGTTATGAATCCCAAGTGGTCCATATCCCGCTTAAGAGGGCAGGTGATTCAGCCATCCGTTATTTTCAGAGATTAGTCTTTCTCACTGTGGGAAGATAATGGGTTCTTACTGAGAATTTTAGCATAATTCAAGCAGTCATTATTATTAAGTCATCAAAGTATTTGTAAATTAGACTATCTGTGGGCAACCAAGTGTTCTAATATTTGGAAGCAGATAATATCCCTCTTTAGTAGACAAATAGCAGAGCCCTAAAGAATGAAATGAGAGTTTGGTTCTTTTCTCCCAGTGGCAGCTTAGTGAACCTAAGGCCTTTTCCAAACAAGGTGGTTGAATATAGCAAATAAAGCAGAGTGTGTTGAATTGGAGAACAGTAGAGTATAGTGGAAAGACCACAGCCTCTGAAGGTGGAAGACTAAAATTCAAAGAACTTCAGAGCTGGGAAAAGCCCTGATGGTAGGGGTCCATGTAAGCTCAGTGCGTGACATAGTGGGGGCTTGATATGTGTGTGCTGAGTTGAATTAGAAACCACACTCTGGAAATGTCTATCTGACTACCACAGTTGGTTCTGCCTTGAAGGCTCTGATTTTGATTCAGCTGCTACAGCAAGTCTGGGACTTCAGACCTCTCAAGACAGCTGATAACTTGGGTCTGGCTTCATGAGGAGGTAATTCAGAGATGCCGGAGCCCAGATGGATGCACCAAAGGTGGGAGCTAGGGTAAGCTGACATTAGGGGTTGGGTAGACTGTATGGCTGGGATGTGAAACCCGTAGGGGGGTGGGTCGGGACCAGGGCCAGGACGAGACATAGAAGGAGATATCAAATTTAAGCAATGAATAAGAGAATCTGAGAAGTATGTAATCACAGGGCAAAGCCCACTGAGACTTAGCAGAGAGGCAAGGTTTGGGAACAAGGACTTGCATATACCCCAACGAATTTACATTATAGAATAGGCTATATATGAAGGACTAGGGGCCTGCATCTGTAAACAACTTGGGTGACTCTTAAAGTCACAATCCTTAGAACTAAGGAGGACAATGGAGGTTTTCTGGAAGTTTCTTCTGGCTCTAAGTTCTGAACCTCTGTGAACATGGAACACAGGCATATTATTCTCACTGAACCTGGGTTCCATGTTAAGATGGACACTTTACAGCTGTCAGGTTCTAGAATAAATGAGATTTGCTGTGAAGACATTCTGAAAAGCTGCTTGGAGGTCTCTGGGTTCAACATCGTTGTGCCTTCAGCTTCAGCCCTGGGTGTCAGAAAGATGAGCCAAGAGGCTGCAGAAAAGCAGGAGTTATTTGCTTTGTTCCTTTCAATGTGTATGCGGCTGTATGGGTGCCTTGAGATTTTTAAATGTTAGCTACCTTTAAATCAAGTTGGGCACCTTATAAATCAAAATGATAAATGATTGATAAATAAACTGCCATTGCTACAATTAGATTCTCCATTATACCTGTATGCTATAATTTAAAATGTAATTTCCCTTGAAGCTCATAAAGGCACTGTAGTAATAGGGTGTCACTATGTATTAAAGGCATGTGCAAGTGTTGTGGCCGAGCATGCACTTTGATGACGTGTGGGATTGAGCTGTAGGGTTTAATGCAAAAGCACACATTCTGTTACAGTTTAGGGGCAGAATATTTGACAGTCAAGGGACTGGGTGTATCAGCTGGATAAGCAGGAAACTTAAGAGCAAGTATGTCCTCCAAATGAACAAACTAAGTGAATTGGTCTTGGAATAGACATTGGTCTGGCAGTCAAATACCTGGATTCCAGTCTTGGCTTAGTTTCTAATAGCTGCATCACTTGCCATGCCTTTATGCTCTTCCTATTTCAAGGAGCATTTAATGAGCTTTATCATGAAAGATAAAGATTCCACAAAGCAGTTTCCTTAATTGAGCAGTGAGAAGGTTGCACTACTGATTACCTACTAAACCCGAATTTTTGGAAATGGAGTTTGGGGATATGCACTTCTGACAAACACCCCTGTTAATTCATATGCAGCTACTTCTTCCCCAGTCTTCAAATATTGGGGATGAACTGATATAACATTTCTGATCTTAGACAAATTTGACAAAGACAAGGTCCCATGACTTCTGATTCAATATCCATGGGATTTAGTGGAATTATATACTTGAAAATCCATATAGACATTTAGCCATGCCAATAGATTTCATTCCACCCTCAAAAAGGTTGGTGGCCTCTCAAACATTATCAGTGAGAACCCGTATGTGGACACATACACAGACCAATTCCATTCTCTGAATTCCTTAGGCACGTCCCCCAGTGACCACCCAAATCCCCAACAATGACTGTTCCTCCCATGATGTTACTTCTAAATCATCTACCCCACCAAAGCAAGTACTCACTTCAAGTCCAGCGTCCCCCAGTCATGATCCATTAGCGTTCAGAGGGTGCTGTCTCTAAAATAGGATGGATGTTTTAGAATTGACAAAAGAGCCCCGTGCTGTCAGAGAAGGGTCAGGTTTCCACAGACACTTTAAATCTCGATTTTTTTTTCCTGCACAGCTCATTAGTGCCGTATATCTCCATTTAAATTCCACCCACAGAGAGGACAGAATGGATGTCGCCAGGCTGGTGTTAAATCAAAGGGCCCTGTGCTCATGGGGATCCTTTGACCTGAGCTTTTTGGAATGACCTGAGATCATTATAGACTCAGTCAAGTGTGGCTTTAAGGGTCTGGCTGGTGTCAGAAACTCTTGCGCCCATTTATAATTCCTCATGTAGCTCTTTCCTTGCCCCCAAATTGACAATCAAGTGGTTCAATTGACCTTGAAATGTAGATTGTAAATTGTGACTTGAGAAAACCAGAGATGCCAAAGTGATTTTTTATTTCCAGTTTGGCTTTCACACACCATGGTGTTTTTTGGTTTTAGTTTTCCATAGGTTCTCTCCTGCTCATAAGGATGCATGGCATCTAACTCAGACAAGGCCTTGTTCAGAGTGTTTCAGCTATTCATTAAAATTAATGAATCCGGCTTCCTAGACCTTGATTGGAAGTTTGCACTGTGTAAAAGGAAGTTTATCAGATTGCCATTGAAATGAGAAATTTCTGCAACCGCTCTCTCTGGGATTGTAGTTACCGGTGGGGAAATTTTTCCCTTAAGTTTCATTGGAAGGTTTGATGCTAGACTGTGTGAAGCAGAGGAGTTGACTTAGAAGGTACTTTAATTGACACTTAGGCAGAGCTAATACTGCGTTCAAGGTTTCCAATAGACTGTCGAATCTCTTTACCCTTCTCAGGCTCCTGCTTTCCCTGCCTTGGTTCAGGAATTTGCTCAGAGACTTTCTGACCCACTCTGCTAACACCTGGATAGAAATGCTCTTTTCCTTTGCTGTTGCCTTTAGTCTGCCTGCCGTCTTCCCCTAGTCCATGTGGACTTCCAGGGAATGCGCCCGCACTTACCCATCTCTGCCTCACTGGCACCTACAGCCTGGCAGGTAAATCTGATTGAATGGAAGTGGCTATACCTGCAAGTGCATCAAATGCTTCTGAGTTAATCCAAGGCAAAATAAAAAACAAACAAAAGCACACAAAAAACACAATTAGGAACTTTGTTTTTAACTCTGCCTTGGAAAAAATTACAACAATTAGGAACTTGAATAATTCACTGACTCATAGACCGAAAAAATATAAGAGAAGAATTTTAGCTTAACCTAGTCATGTTACAGATAAGGAAACGAACGCTTACAGTGGAAAAGCAATTTGTCCATGGTCACGAGACCCTAGGCCTCTTGTCTCTGGATCCAGTTTGTTCACTCCGGTTTTTAATTTAATGGAAGAATCATGTGCCATTGTGATTTGAACCCTGAAGCCCTTAAGTTTATAAATCTGGCAACTTTTATAATTCAACAGAGATATTGGCAAAATCCCATTAGAGTCGTACTTCATGTTGCCCAAGAAAAGTTGCCTGTAAATCTAATCACATTAAAAAAATAGAAGGAAGTTGCTCCATTTAAATAATCTCTGTAGTCAAATCTTTCATAAGAGGGGGGAAGACATTCTTATGTGAATAATTGCAGCCTAATTGATCTGTTTTTGCTGTTTTCAGTTTTGGAAAGTGCTGCCTGCCTACGTGATCTAGGAATACGGTCCTATAACAGATCCTGAAGACGATGGTAGCAAAAGTTACCCAGAGTTGGGGTAGTGGTAGTGGGGTGTGTGAAAGTGGTAGTTTAGGAGACTTAGAGACCTTTTAAATGGTCTTTTCCAGGAATAGGATATTTCCTTGGATTTTTTTTGCCTGTCTCCTCCCCTCCCCTCCTCTCCTTCGCTTCTCTCCTTTGCCCTCCTGCCCATTCTTTCCCTTCCCCTCCCTTCATTTTTCCTATATTTCTTTCCTAAATGGCGTAAAGGTAAACATGCTACCAGGAGTTTTGATTATTTTCTGGCTTTAGTTTAAAGATAGTCCCCGTTTTCTGCTCAGTTGAGGAACAAGGAAGGGTGGAGGACTCAGGCAATTGGTACTGGGCAAATTTCTAGGCTCTCTGGAAGTACTCAGTAAATATTCCTTAGTGCTGCTGCAGCTGCTAACCCAGAAAACTCACAGACACCTCCAGAAAACTCCAGAACCGGCATTTATCAAACATCTCTTTATGCAAAATACTTATGTAAAACTTCAGAAAGATATAAAAATAACAGAAGCCTCATCCGTGGGCTCATAATGCTATCCTCTCCTTCCTTCCACCTTGGAGATTATAAGCCCTCGAACACCCAATAAAATCTATCTGGCTTCATCCCACCCAAGGACAAAACGGCCTGGGAAGACTCATGGCACATGGGCAGAAAAGCTCACTGAGAGGTGTGGGCAGGAATTAAAGTGTGAACTGCAAAGCTGGATATAAAATTGTTAGCAATTCTCTCTCTCGCTGCCATGTAAACGTAGTTGTAACAAACCAAAAGTAGATGGAAATTGAAAGTAAATTTAGCACTTGAAAGCAGACTTGACATGACTCTAGTTTGGATGCTCAATGCAATTTATTTGCTTGTTTCATCACAGCTGCCATAGTGACCAATGCACAGTAACCAGGTAAGAAGCACACAGCACATTTAAA
Source organism: Tamandua tetradactyla (assembly GCF_023851605.1). Taxonomy (NCBI): domain Eukaryota; kingdom Metazoa; phylum Chordata; class Mammalia; order Pilosa; family Myrmecophagidae; genus Tamandua; species Tamandua tetradactyla. The sequence goes on along the minus strand of NC_135349.1, from coordinate 13,820,726 downwards.
GGTGTAGGATACAGAACGACTGGACTGAACCTCTGGACTGCAGGCAGATACCTTTAATGAGTTGGCTCAGGACCCAGCTCCCATGCAGCATTTGATGGAGAATCCAAAGATGAGGGTGGGAGGTGCTGGTCACAGAGCTGCAGTGAGACTGCCAGCAAGTTTCTTTGCAGCACAGCACAGGCATCACACCCGGGGGGTCAGAATGACCAGTGGTGACTGCACTGGATTTTTGTAAGAAGTGCCTACCTGGCTGGCATAACATCAGTCCATATCATTTCTTCACACGAATGTCTGGGTATCACACTAAAAAAAATATATTGTTTTCAATTTCTTGACATTCTATTTGCGGTCAACATGTTTACAACATCTTCTTGGATTTCATCACCATTAATATCATTTTAATATGTAATTGCTCAATTGCAAGAGTAGCCCAAAACTTTTGGCTGCCTCGTATTAAATTATTTCCTTTAATCAAGTGAGTTTCTTTTACCTCTTTTCCTCTATCTCCTCCACCTTCTACATCTCTACATTGCCTGGATTCACTTGCAATCCCTGCATCCTCTTCTCTTGCTCCCCTCCCCTGTGACAACTTTACTGGTGGACTCAAAATTGCCTTTGCTGCAACTTTAGATGAACTGGGCCTTGAGCAATGGAGATCCTTTGATGCCAATGCCCAGGATATTTCAGGTCCTCCTTTGGCTGCACTGCTCAACAGCATAGTACAGGGGTACTTTGGGGAGGCCAACTCTCTCCCTATCATGCCAGTCAGGAAACAACTGGATTAAACCCTAGGCTTAACAATAGGAAAAGTTGACTGGATTTTACCTTTTTAGTAACTCTAGCTGCTTAAAACATGCTGGGCTTTCTCCAGTTTCTATGTATGGTTCAGTATCTAACCTGCTGGAAAACATGCTGGTGCTTAAGCGTTCTATTATGAAAGAATTCAATTGTTTCTCTCATTCATTAACAGTTGTTTATTCTCTCTTGTCTTCTTTAAAAGCATGTACTTTGATCTCTTGGAGGACCTGTGGACTCTACCACTTTCCTAAAAGCAGAGCCTCTCTGGGACTTGAAGTGTATTTGTTAATGACTTGGAATCAGAACAATCTTTGCACCAGGCTGGTAACACATATGCAAATGGACTGAGGATACTGACCTTTTAGCAAGCCAGCCTGTTGGTTTATTTAGACTCAGCTCATTTCTGCAGCTCTGAGGCTGGGCTCCACTGAGGCTTTACTCTCCAGCAAGATCCTCTCACTGAGAAGCACAATGTAAATTTCCTAGAGCATTCTTCCACAGGAATATTTTTTCATGGCTTATTTAAAAAGACTCTCAAATCTCTTTGTCCAGCCCTTGGAGAAAACTGGTTTTAAAAGGTACTGCAAGTATCAAGGTGGTGTAAGAAGAAATAAAGCAAAATAGAGTTACTATGGCTTAGAAGTTTAAAATGGAGTCTGGAGGACATACACAGGTTGACTTTTATGCAACTCTCAGCCAGACATCACAAACTGCCAAAGAATGCAAGACTCAAGTCTGTTCTTCCCTCAAAACCCTAAGGACATCTGGACACCATGTGCAAACCACAAGATAAAGAACTCAGTGAACTACCTAACTGAAGGACATTTGGAGCCATCTGAATATACATGGGCCGCAATTTATGTGATCTTCTTCCTTTTCTTTAAAAGCCCTTGCCCAAAAGACCCAATATAGGGTACTGTTTGGGTCGCTACTTGAATCTGTACTTCCTGAATTGCAATTCTAGGACCCCAAATAAATGCCTTTGTTTTCTTACAGTTCAGTTTGTTATTTCTAGGTCCACAGTGGCCTCCTGTAGAAATGGGCTCTGCAGGGTGGAGAGGGGTAGTCAGGCTCTGAGAGGGTCTGCAGCAAGAGGGAGGCAGGGCTCATGAATTGAGCACCAGGTGTAGACATCTAGAAGCCAAGCTTAGGTCCTAGTGAGAGCTGGGAAGAACTGAATACTCCTGCATGGATGGAACTGAGCAATGGGCTGGCAAGCAGAAGACAGAAATGTATAGCTGGGCATATCACAAGTCCTCATCTACAGAGGAGGTATAGCTGAGAAGTTAGGATATAAGGGATGATTATGGTTACTGAATCATTAAATAGATATTGTTTTTTACTTTCTGGTATACTGGAGTAGACAGAGGGAAATACCTGAAATCTTTAAACTGCAATCCTTGATCTCTGATAATGATTGTATACCCTTTATCTTGTGCTCTTGTGATTTTAAAAACCTTGTAACTAACCTTCACTTGTACCCATTTGTTCTAGTTTGCTAGCTGCTAGAATGCAATATACCAGAAATGCAATGGCTTTTAAAAGGGGGAATTTAATAAGTTGCTAGTTTACAGTTTAAGGCCGAGAAAATGTCCCAATTAAAACAAGTCTATAGAAATGTCCAATCAAAGGCATCCAGGGAAAGATACCTTGGTTCAAGAAGGCTGATGAAGTTCAGGGTTTCTCTCTGAAGTGGAAGGGCACATGGTAAACACAGAGTTTCTCATTCATCTGAAAAGGCATGTGGTGAACATGGTCAGGGTTCCTCTTTCGTCTGGAAGGGCACATGGTGAACACAGCATCATCTGGTGGTTTCTTCTTCCTGCTTTCTGTTTCATGAAGCTCCTTGGGAGGCATTTTCCTTCTTCATCTCCAAAGATCGCTGGCTGGTGGACTCTGCTTCTCATGGCTATGTTGTTCTGCTCTGCTCTCTCTGGATCTCTTTCATTTTCCAAAATGTTTCCTCTTTTATAGGACTCCAGAAACTTATTAAGACCCTCCCAAATGGGTGGAGACATGTCGTCACCTAATCCAGGTTAACAACCCCTCTTGATTGAATCACATCTTCAGGGAGATGATCTGATTACAGTTTCAAACATACAATATTGAATAGGGATTATTCTGTCTTTATGAAATGGGATTTAGATTAAAGCATGGCTTTTCTAGGGGACATACATCCTTTCAAACCAGCACACCATTCATCCAGTTTTTTGGCTTTAGAGTCTTGTGATCACTAAAGACAGCCCCCAATGTTTATTAATAAAGGGTCAGAGGTCAGCCCAGAACTAACCGTCCTCAAGTCCAAAGTTATCTTGATAACCAAAACCGGATCTAAATACTACAGGCCTACCTGACATGACTGGTAGCTTAAACTTTAACCTATAAGTCACCTATACTCCATTATAATACTAAAAATCATGTCCATCATCATATAAAGTCCACCATTTTGTTACATACTTTCTGTGACTAAGCATGTCATCAGTCTGCGCATACTCAGTAATTAGATCACCTCTCATTATATCATCTGGGGCCATTGTGCTCATTATCCTAAAACCTGCCCATCTTGTAATGCTATAAAACTACCAGAATTACTGCAGTTTGGGGACACAGATTTTGGGCTGATAGGCCATCTGATTTCCTTCTCTGTGCCTAGCAATAAACTTTTTTCTCTCTTTGAGACCTGAGTGTCTCAAGAATCAGTTATTTGAGCCCATGGGCAAAAGAATCTACCATCTTTGTCCAGTGACAGTGTGGCCCATCTTCAGAGTGGGCCTGCCCCCTCGGCATAGATAAGATGGTCAGCTGCTGCATCAGTTTTAGGATTCCTCACATTTCCCCTGATCCAGAGCAGCACTGGTTCTTGATCCTGGTTCCACAGAGAACAAGTAATTGTTTTGTTGAGCTAGCTTATGATACTAAGTATGGTATTGAAAGATGTGGAGAAGGGAAAAGCATAAGGGTGCTAATTACTGAGTATCGGCTATGCTCTTGGCATTGTTTTTAAATATATGCTCTCTTTTTATTCTTGAAAAGACCTGTGAGCTGCATGTTATCATTCCTATTGAATAAACAAAACTAAGACTTAGAGAATATGAATGGCTTGCTGTTTGGGCCCAGGCTAAGTTCATGAAGAGCACAAGCTGATGTTGCCATGAGACCAGAAAAACACACCAGGCACTGAAGTAGATGTAGATGTATTAGGACTTATGAACAGAAGGGTCTCCAGTGGTGGTGGTCTGGAGGAGTAGTGCTCCACAGAGGGGCAGGAGTGCAAGGGCCAGGATGTATATGATTTTAGAACAAAAACATTTCATAGAGTGTGAGGACCTCGGGCCTTTGGTATAATCATTAAAGGGTCTTAAGACCTGATGTTTTACTAAGATTAATGCTGAAGACTAACATACAGTTAGTGTCCTCTGTTCCCATCCCTTTACATTGTGATTACATTCTTTTCCCTCTGTCTTCTTTCTTGACCTTCCTGTTGGTCAAGCAGGCGGTTATGAGCATGGGGCTTCATCTTGTTTAGGAGGGAGCCCAGACCCTGGTCTGTGACACTTGCTTAAGGTCATACATTGTTAGAAAGTGGTAGAAGTGGGATGCTATTTAAAAGTTTCATTTTATAATAAACAATAATGACAGTTGATAAACCTGACAATGCTAATAATGATAATAAAATAGAAATGCCAAAATGATTAATATTTTCTGGCCCTGTGTCCAGAAATAAACATAAATAACATGAATTGAGCATGTGCAGTATTTCATGAATTGCTCCTAACACAACCCAAAGAGACAAGCACTCTCTCCCCCCTTTTCACTACATTACAGAAGGAAAACTTGAAGATTAGAGATGTCAAAAATCTTGCCCAGGGCCACTGCTGGCAAGCAGTAGAGTCAGGATTTGAACCCAGACAATCTGAGTGAAGAGTCCAGGCTGCTAAACATCAAGCAATCAGGGTGCATTTGTTGCATTTTCTACAGAAAATACAAAGATTAATACACAGCTTCTGCTGTTGAGAAGCTCAGCATTATCAAAGGGAAAGGCATGCAAATTTTCACAAAGCAGTGTAACCCATACTATAATTGAGGTCTGTTTAAGGTGACTTAAGAACTTGGAAGGGAAGCACTTAGCTAGAAGGGAGTGGGAAGGTGTGGCAACAGAAAACAGGTATGACTTGAGATGTGTGGAGTTGTTAGAGTGTTACAGTGGCATGATAATGTAATCGATAGAGATAGATACAGTTAGAAGATAGAAAGTCATTTGAGAAATGATATAGACATATAAGATGGCTGAATAAAGCAGGAGCTAAAACAATGTACTTTCAAAGGAACTACAGCTTCCCAGCCCCCCCCAAAAGAGCCCATGTGAATGTACAGCTATGAGCAATACCTCCCAGGTGGAGCAAAGATCCAAGGTCAGAGCTGCACCTTTGCCATCTGCAAAGGGGTTATGCTTTCCTGCTTCCTGTTCCCCCTGTACTTTATTCCAACCCTAGGCTATTCTGATGAGTTGGGTAGATACCTGCCTGCTTAGCAGGGAAAAGTGAAGGTTGAAAAACAACCTCAGCATATGCTGTGGAACAAGGCGATGGTTCAATTTACCAGGAGCCTCTCTCAGTAGACCCAAGCTTCAGACCATTAGAAGTTCACTTCAGCTTGATGGAAACATTGAGTGATTATTTATGCCTAAATAAGAGAGGATGTAAAGCCAGAAGGGAACTTTGGGACTTCAAGAAAAAGAACTATAGTAATATAAAGCTGCAAGGACAGTGGATTTTAAGGAATGTTTATATTTCCGGAGAAAGGACAGTTCAGGTGAAGACGAGGTCTAAGGCTTGGTCATCTTGTGGATTGCTGAAGTGGATTCTTAGTTTGGCCAGGATGTTCAAGGAATGGTGGATGGGACATCCATTTGGATGTTGCTCTTACCCAGGGTGATGGCAGCATTATGAGAGGAAAGTTTGTCTCAGTCCAGCACCAAAGGTTTCCCTAAAAGATGACAACAGGTGGATGGAGCAGGTAGCAGTGCTGAGGAGGCATGCATGGTATCAAGAAATGTGTTCTGTTAGATTCGTATGCCAATTGTACATACATTTCAGCATATTTGCTTCTGTTTTTATTTGACTTTAGGATTTGTTTTTTTCACCCTTAGTAATTTTTTTATTTCTGAATATGTACAATGATGGGATGGCTCTAAATATTTCTTTTAGAAAAGGTTTATGAATGAAATCTCATTCTCATCCATTTTCCTTCCATCTTCTTCCACCTCCCATAGGTAACCATTTTTTAATTACTTTGGGGTTCATTCTCCTTGCATTTTTTTTTCGAAACTAAATAAATACCTATATATCTACATATACAAACAATTACTATATATTAAATATACTGGCTATATGCTAAATATACTGGTCTTTGTTTGCCAAGTCTGCTATGACAAATACCATAGGCTGGGTGGTTTTAACAATACGAATTTATTGTTTCACAGTTTTGAGACTAAAACCAAGGTGTTGTTAGGGTCACACTTTCTCTGAAGACTGTAGCATTCTGGTGACTTGCCGTCAATCCATCACTCAGTCTCTGCCTCTGTCTCCTTGCCATCTGTCTCCTTCTGTCTTTGACTGTTCCCTGTATCTGAATTTCCTCAGTTTGTAAGGACTTAGTAGTATTGGATTAAGGCCCACCCTGATTCAATCTGGCCTCATCTTAATAGGATCTTTGAAGATCTTATTTACAATTGGCTTCATTTCCTCATGACTGAAAGTTAGGACTTCAACCTCTCTCGGTGGGGACGTGATTCAAGCCACAGCAATACTCTTTTAGATGTTGCTTTTCCTGTTTAACAACATAACCTGGAAATCCCTACCTATTTGTTCATAGAGATGGCTTTTGGTTGTGGAGTTCTTTGCTATGTGAACATACCACAGGTTATTCAGTCAGTTTTCTGTGGGTGTGTGTAGTGTATCTTGCAGATAAATTCCTAGAAGTGAGACTTATGGGCTAGAGGAAAACATGTATGAAATTTTGCTGGATATTGCCAGTCCCCTTCTAAGAGGTTGTACTACTACTTTCATCAATTTACAAGAGTGCTTATTTATCCACAGCCTCACCAACTACATATGCTGATAAGTTCTGAATTTGTTTCCAATCTGATAGGTAAAAAATTATACCTCAGTAATTTTTATTGAGGTATAATTTATAAAATTTATAAAAACAAAAATTTATGAAACTGAAAAATTATAGTTTTAATCTGCTTTATCTTAGTACGAATGAAATTGAACACCTTTGTTTAGGCTTAAGGGCCATTTTTACATATCTTTTTATGAACTCTGACTTTTGCCCATTTTTCTATCTCATGTTGGATCATTTTGTTTGCAGTCTATCTGAATGCTTTCTATATTAGGGATATTGGCCCTTTGTCTGTGATATGTTGCAAGATTTGTCATTTGCCTTTTGTCTTTACTTATAATTTCTATTTGCCATGTGTGGTAGATTGCATTAATAGCCCTAGTTCTTCACTCTTTGTATTCACAGCTTTATCGAGTGGCTATAGAGCTCTTCCCATAATGGCAGAATATATTTCCCACTCCTTGGCTTTGGGCTTGGCCACGTGGCTTGTTTTGGCTGATCAAATGAGATAGAAATGACACTATGCCAATTCTGAAACCAGGCCTTAAGAGGCCACATGTGCTTCTTCTTGTTTTTTGTGCCTTTCATTGCCTTGAGTTATAATATGTTGTAGCTAGACTGCTGGTCTAATGAGGATGTGACACGTGTCCCACCTGAGCTCACCTTAGTCAGCTAACTCCCCACTGATCTGTAGTCACATAAGTGACCCCAACTGAGATCTGCCAAGAGGGCCCAGCCTAGATCACCTATCCCATGGACAAGTGGGATTTAATGAATGATTGTTGTTAAAACTACTGAGATTTGGGGCAATTTGTTATGCAGCAATGTATCGTGCAAAGATTTTTTAATCTTTAATTTTGATGTAGTTGAATTTATCAGTATTTTCTTTAAGCATCTGGATTTTGAGTAATAGATTTTCCCACATTCTTGTCATAAAGGGATTCATACCTATTTTCTTCTAGTAGTTACATGGTTTCATGTTTTACATTTATATCTCTGATTCATCTGCAGTTTATTCTGATGTATGATATGGGAGGTATGTGTCTCATTTTGTCTTTTCCTAAATGACCGCCCAGTTATTCCTCAGTAATTTGAAATGCTTGTCTTTATCATATACTGAATTTTCATACGTAGCTGGATCTGTTTCTTGGCTTTTTATTATATCTCATCAGCCTATCTGTCTATTCATTTGCAAATACCAGGCTGTTTGAATTGTAGAACCTTTATACTATGTTTTAATGTATGGTAGAGCTAGTAGTCCATATGGGCTAAAATGATGTTAGATGATCAGCAGGGTGTTATTTAAATTGAATTATGAATAGCAGGAAGGAGTCAGTCAGGATATGCAGAAGGAAGAGAGGTAGGGGAAAGACTGGGAGAAGGGGAAAAGCTTAGAAATGACATCAGAAGTTAAAGTCAGAGTCAATTATGTAGGGACTTAAAAGCCCTGCTGGGGAGTTTGGATTTTGTTTCAAATTTCATAAGAAATCATTGGAGGGTTTTGAATAAAGGGAACTGAGCTAGGGAAGAGGTGGGGAGTAACTCAATCTGACCTACATTTTAAAAAGTTTCCTTTGGTTGAAGATTGATGAATGAACTATAGAAGTCAGGAGAAGAAGCAGAGAGGTCAGTTGGAAGGCCACTGCCATAGTCCACGATGTGACTCAGAAAAAGGTGATTGTGCTCGGTTTGAAGATGAATAGTCAACTGGACTTGGTATTGAAGTGGAAAAGAGGGGTGGTGGTTTGAAGCTGTTATGTACCCCAGCGAAGGCCATGTTCTTTTAAGCCATTCCTGTGGAAGCAGACCAGTTCTGGGTGGAATCTTTTGGTTAGGTTATTCAAATTGATATGTGACCTACCCTATTCAAGGTAGGTCTTAACCCTTTTATTGAAGTCTTTTATGAGAGAATAAAAGACAGAAAAAGTTGGGAAAGCTTAGAGAGGAAAAGCCCCAGAGAAGCTAAGGACACCCAGAAGCTCAGAGAGGAGGCCAGTGGGAACCAGAAGCTGATGACCATGAAACCTGGGAGCAAAGGAGCAGTAGAAGGCAGGCATGTGCCTTGCTATTTGAGAGACGAACCCCAGATGCCAGCAGCCTGTCTTCAGAGAAGGTATTATCCTGTTGATGTCTTAATTGGGACATTACAGTGTTAAAACTGTGAATGTGTAAGCTAATAAATCTCTGATGTAAAAGCCTAATCATTTCTGGTATATTGCATGCTGGCAGCTTTGGCAAACCAAAACAAGGGGGCATAAAAGAAATAGAAGAACTGAAAAACTCCTGTTTTTTGGCTGAACATCTGTGGGAAATGGTGGAAGATCAGGTATGAAGACAAAAATCAAGGGCTCTGTTTTGATTATGTTCAGTCTGAGATTCCTTCTAGGCATCAAAGTGGAAATCTCAAGTAAGTGATGGCGGTCACATGCGTGGAACGTAGAGGGGAGATCATGAAAATACAAATTTGGGAATCACTGGTCTGTAGATGGTGCTTGAATCAGACAGAGTGGGTTTATCTAGGGAGACTTTGATAGTTGGTAGCTGTTTTAATATTCTTATTGATACACACCCCAAGACCATGTAACAGAATATAGTCACCCCGTTCACTCATAGATCAGCCAATATTTATTGAAAGTCTGCTTTTCAGGAGACCCTGCCCTTTTAAATATCTGACACTCTGCTAAATCCTCAGGAGGGGGAGGAAGATACAAAAGAATTTTGAATATGTGTCCCTGTCCTTTGATATTTATATTCTATTAAAGGACTTGTAGAGACATGAAAAAGCTCAGTAACATTGTGTTCTGCTGTGTAACTTCAGCAGCCCTCAAGCAAAAAAAAATCATATAATAAGTTCTACAAACAGAGGAACATAATAGCTTTTCCTAACACTCCTCAAGTTTGCCTCGACAAGTCCCCACCCATACAACATTTTCCCATAGCCCCAACACGATGAAGGGTCTCAGGAGTGGATTGCTGTTCTGATTCCTTGAGCTCCCCTGAGCTGGTCAGTTTAGACCAAATTCATTCAGTTGGGCAGTGGTGGTAGTCATGATGAAGGTAGGAGGAGTCAAATGCGATGCCTGGCAATGTGTAGACTAAACAATGTTCAGGTTCTGGAACAAATGTTGTTTCCCAGGATTCTGTACTTGGCTCGAGTCTGTTCTCCCTTTGGGATCTCAATCAATTCTCATGGCTTTAATTACTCTCTGCACAGAAATGACTCCCAAGTATTCATATTATCCCACTCATTTGTGAACTTCAAGCTCGTGTATCCCAATTACTGTCTACGGAAACTATTCATTTGAAAGTCACGCAGTTTCCTCCAATATGCAAACCATATATGACTAAATTAATTGTCTTTTTCCAAAAGAACAAAAGAAAATGATCCACCTCCTAGTCTCATTCACCCTCACCAAAATCCAGAGTCCTTCCCCATATCAAGTTAATCATCAAACCCTGACAATGTTTATCTTCTATGCATTTCTTGAATCATTGGACTCTATCTCTAAACTTTCCATGTTTTTAGCCATGGCTTTTGTTTAGACCTTTATTGCTCTTACTTGATTTATTGTTGTCCCCACTACCTGTTTTCCAGATGCTGATTTCATTGTCTTTAATTCCATCTTTCCCCCTGAACCCAGAGTGATGGGTCTAAGTGTCAGTGCTGGCCATGCACATCCCCATACCTTATCCCAGGCCTTTGGATTCAGTAGATCTGGGATGGGGCTCAGAGGCTGGCATTTTCAGTCCCCCAGGAAGCTGGTTCAGAGCAGGTAAAACTGAAGCAGTTGCTCAAGGAAGCACCATTTGAGAAACGTTGTCACCAGCACCTGGCGTACGAAGATGACTATGTGCAAAGCAGCCCTTGTGAATTCACTGTCCAGGGCTGTACGCTCAACACAGTGCAATGAGCCCCATGTGCTGTCGAGTACTTGAAATGGGCTAGTTTCATTCTCCTCTCATTGCTCTCCATGATTGTCCATTTCGCTTAGGATACATCCAGGTTTCTTGGCAAGACTTTTAAAGCCTCGTTGCCAGGGCTCCTACTTGGCATTCCTTCTTCATCTCTGGTCCCCACAGAGTAACACAGTATGTTTTGGTAATTGCCTTAATGCATCATGACTTTTTGCTGTTTTTGTCTTTTTTTTTCTGTTGTAACACTTCCCACTTTTCTTGTAGGTGTTCTTGCTCATTCTCCAAGATCAGATCGGGGACAGCAGGAAGCACCTCCTGGGAGTCTTTGTAGAGCTCCTGGGCTCACCTTGTTATACTTTTATCTTGCCGTAATGTGCTGAAATTTGCCTTTTATGTCTTTAAACCTGCACTGTCCAATAAAAAATGCACTGGCATCTCAGTAATTTAAAATGGTCTAGAAGCCACCTTAAAAAGTAAAAAGAAAGAGGTAGAATTTATTTTAATGATATATTTTACTTAACTTAATATATGCCAAATATTATCCTTTCAACATATGCTACTAGCCCATTTCAAGTACTCGACAGCACATGGGGCTCATTGCACTGTGTTGAACGTACAGCCCTGGACAGTGAATTCACAAGGGCTGCTTTGCACATAGTCATCTTCGTACCCCAGGTGCTGGTGACAACGTTTCTCAAATGGTGCTTCTCTGAGCAACTGCTTCAGTTTTACCTGCCCTGAACCAGCTTCCTGGGGACTGAAAATGCCAGCCTCCGAGCCCCATCCCAGATCTACTGAATCCGAAGGCCTGGGATAAGGTATGGGGGTGTGCATTTTATCCAGGGGTCTCCAGGCATTCCTCTGCATATCCAGGTTCGAGAACTATGGATTGTTGAAGCCTACTAGGTTTCTGCTCAGAGTCTTTGCTAGATGTCACACTTCAAGGCTCAGGGGTGAAGGGATTTGACCAGTTTCCTCAAGTTGGAGATGACAGTATTTGCCCAGCTTATCTCAAGATGCTATTGTAAGGATTAAATGAGACAGATGGAGGTGAAAGCTCTTTGTCTACTATAAAATGCTGTGTAGAAGCTCATTTTTATTTGACTGTCAGTCCCTGGTAGCAAATTATAAATGTATACTATGTAGAGGTATGGCACTCGCTGTTTCACTTTTTCAAATACTAGTCTGTTATGAAGATTAAAGGAAAAGAAGGACGGGAAGACTATGGCATTTTATGTGCCAGTTCTCCTTAAGTGTTAGGGGCGTTCTCCATCTCTGGGGACCTGCAGGCCAGCAACCAATTTCCAGGCCTCCAAGGACCCAGTTCCACCAGGCCCCTCCGGCCCTTAGTGGTTCTTCCCCAAGCCCACAGGCTTAGTGACATGTCATAGCAGCTGTCATGTTGGAGATCACAGAGGCACCGAGCTGCCGCCGCCTGGGTGACAAGCTCAGCACCAAGCAGCACGTGGCAAGGCTGGCAGCCTGCCAGCTCCTGGTTCTCTCTGTTTTGTGTTCCTCACTCATAACTGTTTATTGTGACAGGTAAACACTTGTTTTGAAAGCTTGCAGGCATACTATTAAAACACAAGTGTTCTTGACACAGTCAAGCTGGGTTGTAAAATGTTTATCTTTTTGAATGACAAATGCTGGCTTCTTGTCTTTCTATTTTTGCTTTCTTCTCTCCTTTCTCTTGCCTTTTCTGTCTTTCCTTTCTTCCTTCTTTCCTTCTCATCTTAACCTATTTCTTTCTTCTTCCTGCATGCCACCCTGCCTATGGCAGGAATGACTCCCACCTGCGTGTTTGGGCTTATTGTCCTGTGAAGTGAGGGTGAAAGACTGATGGACGGAGGAAGTGGGTCTGTGCAATTAACCATCTCGAGGCCATATATTTTGGGTGGTGTGGGAGGGGTTCTCTAGAACAACTCAATCTTGGAATATAATGAGATGTGGTCGAAATGCCTCTTGTCTGCAAATAGGGTTTTGAAGGAAGAAACTTCAAGGGGTCTGTGGTGGTTTGAAGCTGTTATGTACCCCAGAAACCCTTGTTCTTCTAATCCTGATTCAATAGTGTAAGGTGGGACCTTTTTATTAGGTTGTTTCCATGGGGGTGTGACACACCTAATTGTGGATATGAACTTTAGATTAGATGGAGATATGACTCTGTCCATTCAAGATGGGTCTTGATTAGTTTACTGGAGTCCTTAAAAGAACATGGAGAAAGTGGCAGGTCGGAGCTGACAGAGATACAGACATCTGGAAATGCAGGAGCTGAGAAAGTCGACTGTGGTAGTTAGATTCAGATGTCAACTTGGCCAGGTGAAGGAACCTAGTTCTGTTGCTTTGGACATGAGGCAATGGTATGTGAATCTCATCTGTTGCTCATTACATCTGCAGTTGGCTAGGAGGTGTGCCTGCTGCATTGAATGATGTTTGATTTAATTGGCTGGTGCTTACATGAGAAAGCTCAATGTAGCACAGCCTACCTCATCTCAGCACTTGCAGCTCAGCCCAGGCCTTTGGATATGCAGAAAGAAAGAAATCATCCTGCAGAAAGTTGTTGGAACCTAGAGGCCTGGAGAAAAGGCCAGCAGAGATCACCCTGTGCCTTCCTGCGTAAGAAAGAACCTCAGTTGAAAGTTAGCTGCCTTTCTTCTGAAGAACTAATGAAATAAATCCCCTTTTATTAAAAGCAAATCTGTCTCTGGTGTGTTGCATTCTGGCAGCTAGCAAACTAGAACACCGACAGAAGCTAGAAAGGAACCAGAGCCCAGCAGACATTGCCATGCACCTTTCCATGAGATGCTAAGCAAGCCAGAACCCAGAGTTTTGCCCCAGAGAAGCTAAGAGTGGACCAGAAGACACCAGTCACATGCCTTCTCATGTGACAGAGAAAACCCAGATGCCATCTGGTCCTTTCTTCAGAGTCAAGGTATCTTTCTCTGGATGTGTTAGTTTGGACATTTTTATGGCTTTGAACTGTAAACTTGTAACTTAGTAAAACCCTTTTATAAAAACCAATCCATTGCTAGTATATTGTGTTCCAGCAGTTTTAGCAAACAAAGACAGGGTCCTTCTTGTTGACTGTACCCCATACCCCAGATACACTTAACCTATCCTGTTTGTCCAAGAATTTGACTGGGTGTCCCATTCTTTTAGGGACTTGCTTTCTGCTTTCACAAATGACAGCTAGTTGAGGAAACTAATCTTTACAAATGTATAAGTAGTAACTATTCGTTTGAGATATTATCTTTTTCATGGAACCCATTAACAGGAACCTCCAGACAAAGCTACCCTTATCCCAGAGGAATGACATAATGGCAGGTATTTTGAGGAACTCAGAAGGCCATGTGGTGACATATTTGAATCAGGCAAGTCTTAATGAGACCCTCAGTCTTCCTTATGCAGAACCAAATAGTCCCGTGTCTGACTTTCATCACTGCTCTTAGTTTTAATTTTTGTAGGCTGATTTAACCTTATTTCCATATGACAACCCTTGTAATATGAGAAGGCAACTCTAATTTCCTGATTATAATTCTGTTTCTCCAGATTAAATGTTTCCTCACTATTTCTTCATAGTGAGAAATCTTGTCACTATCCTTGATTTCAACTTCTGTTAATTGATGTCCCTGTTAAACTATGATGCCCGAAATTGAAGATAATATGTGGGTGGTGTCTGGCCAATTTAGATACAAAATTAACAGCTCTTGCTCTGGGTAAGACTTGTTCTGGATAAGCACTGTTGGCAGCCATATTATGTGGTAACTTATGGGTGGCTTCAATCACTAAAATCCATATGTGTACAGTTTATGTTTAGCACTGTTAAATTTTATCTTTAAGATATCACCTCTTGTGCCAATCTTTTGGTATAATTTTCCATTTCATTGCATGGGATTCCATTATGGGAGTTCACTGTGATAATAATTTTAGAAGTCATCACTAAAAAAACAAAAAACAAAAAATGGAATAAGACGACGTATGCCGTTATTTCCTTCAAGTAGTGAAGCAGCACACCATTATTTGTGTGTAATTGACAACTGAGTCTATTGTTTTGTAAAAACAAATGTAAACTTCCTGCTGAAAAATAACAAATGACAAAAAAACTCATTTTAACTAATGTCAAACTTTTATTTAACTTAATGTTTTGAAATAATTTTAGATTCACAGGAAGTTGCAAAAATTAGTACAGAGAGCTTCTGATGTACCCTTTGCCTAGTTTCCCCCAGTGATAACTATCTTGCTTAGCACAATATCACAACCAAGAAACTGACATTAAGCCAAGCCACAGATCTTATTCAGATTTCAGCAGTTTTATATACACTCATTTGCGTGCATGTGTAATGTCAAGTGTTTTTGACACCTGAGATCAGGTTTGCTGTGGACACCTTTTAGATGTTAGACCTGACTGATTTGATGGCATGGAGGATGGAAGTGGCTGTGAATGTCCCCGAGCATTTAGCTTATTTTCTCTCCTGTAAAATGACACAGTCCCATTGGTTCTCACTTTTCACAGAGTTGAGGTCAAGAACTGGAAGAGCACTTTGTAAATGTGAAGCCCTGTATGCAATTACTCCTTATTAATAGAATATTACTCTGTTAAAAGACAGTCTCTATTCACATCAAATATAATACAGTATAATGTATTTAGAGTAAGTAAGTGTATTGGCATCTATTGAAGAAAAGGAGTTTCAGCCTGGTTTCTAGTTTCCTTTCAGGTACAAAACACTCATCTGATAATTAAAAGAAAACATTAAAAGAAATAGGAAATGAAAGTGCTCTGTTAAAGAGTAAAATGAAGAAATCTCAGGCAAAGTACAGTGTTTTGAAAGAAGCTTTTATGGTGGATGATGTTCTCAGAGCAATTAAATTGAAACATCAAGTCATTATATTGGATGAGAAGCATAGTTGGAAGTAGGTCAGAAGTGGGAACAGATAAAGGACCTGCTCTTAGGAATGGAGAAGGGTGGGCTTGCAAGGTTTCAAGGTAGTCTTGGAATGGAGGGAGTGGGCTCCTGGCAATTGGAACCTCAGGATTTCTGGCACTTTGAGCCATTATTGTACTCTGAGTGAGATCCGCAATGGAATTATTTAGGCAGGGACTTTATATAGAACTCCAAAATACCTTCAGATTTAATTCTTTTCTGAAAAATATGACTACCTTAGAGGCTGAAATAAGAAAACTTTAGATAAGCTCACAAACACTAGATATATGGTGCGTTACTAAGGGGAAGTTAGGGATGTTTGAAACACCTCCTTTGGGACTGATATCAAGACCTGCTGTGCCTTCCGAAGTGCAACTCTGGACGGGCTGAGGGGGACGTGCTGGCAATAGGGAGTATGAGTTGGAGACCCAGTAGGCTGACTGTGAAATATAGGAGAGAACTTATGTTGTTCTTAAGTTTTGGCAATTAGAATTTCAAAAGTCAGAGGTGAGAGCTATAAAGGAATCCACGGATTATTATAATAGATTGAAAACTCCAGTACTCTTTGTCAAGAGGGAACTCTGTAAAGGAGTCTATTTTTTTATGGTGGTGGTTCACCCTTTCTTCTGCTGATCTCTTCTCTAGACTAGAGTGAAGGAGCAAAGAGGACAAAGAGTCAGGATTAGGAAGAGAAATGAGGCCTGGTTCCTCCCAGTGCCAGGATACTGAAGATTGTTTTACAAAGTAATCCAGAGATTTAAAGGGAGTAAATGTTCTTTAAGCATTAGACCAAAGCTGATTGAACCGGGAGGTTATGTCTCTCATGTACAGACCTGATAGAGCTATTGGCAGAAGATTAATTCTTAGAGAGCAAGATGAGTCCCACATCCCTGCAACATAGACAAAAATAAAAAAGAAACATAAAAAAAACTTATCTCCCAGTTTTCCATCATCCTCAAGCCCATCCCTAGGTCTTTCCCCTCCTCTCTACCAAGAGCGGAACTTCTTGGAGAACGGGGGATCCCACACATTTGGCTCAGGTCCAAGGCTGTGAAGATATACTGGCAGCAAGAGACATTTGGGGCTGACTCACCCTTTAAAGACAATTTAGTGGAAGGAGGTGGAGACAGGGAAGTGTTAAAAAGCTGGAGGGACTCAGGGAATAGAAGCAGGAGGGGAATAGAGAAGAATGGAGGGAGGGCCATAGAGATACATTCTGTCACACTAAGTCATACCCAAGGGGATATATATAAATACATATTCCATGTATAGAAATGCACCTAGATGTTACTGCCTCCCTCAACCCTTATAATTTGGATTTTCTCCTAAGAAACCTGTGCGTAAGGAGAATGAGTGCTAGGGTAATAGAACATAACCTAATTTTCAAAAATTAAAGTTAATTTCTCTCGTAAGCCCCAATTCTGCCAAGTGCCAGAAATGTTCTCTCGGCCAATTTGTGGTCCTCTCAATCAGTGCTGGGATGGGGTGGAGGTGGGTCCTGGAAGTGCCAGCCCCCATGGTGTGGGGGGTCCTGCATCCTTGAAAGTATCCATCTGCCTGCCTGGACTTTGAGTTTTGGTCTCGGGAGGTCATTCTCTGAAACATACTCCTTATTCAGTCCACATCCTCTGTATTGGGGGTCCTGAAGACACAGAGAACTTGGGGGTACCAAATGCAGTGATTCATAGGAAAGACTCACAGAACTCAGCATATAATCATACTCATGGCTAAAATTTGCTACAAGAGAATATAAAGCAAAATCAGCAAATGATGAAGGCAAGTGGGGTGAAGTATGGAGGAAACAAGACTCAAACTTCCAAGAGGCATCTCCTGGGGGAGTCACATAGGACATGTTTAATTCCTCCAGCAATGAGATGTGACAACCTGTGCCAAGTATTATCTACCAGGGAAACTCTTTAGAGACTTAGGGCTCCTGGGGCTTTTCACAGGGGGCTGCTCATATAGATACCTTCTGCCTAACACATATCAAAATTCCAGACACCCAGAAGGAAAGCAGGGCTTCAACACAAACCATATTGTTTGTACAAACACTTTAGCCACCATGAGCCACACTTAGTCGTGGAATGATGGGACCCCTTCCCAATCCAAATTCCTAGACTCCTGCCAAGGGCCAGACTTGCAAGCAGGAGTTTCTAAAGACTGCAGTCTCAGGCCTGTTGCATATTCTCTTCTCTAATAGCTTCTTAATCCCCCATTAAATTGTGTGCCAAGTTTGTGCTACTGTTGAACATCCAGGTGACACTTCACCTGAGATGCTCTGGAAGGTGGGAAAACCACAAAGCTCCCTTAGACCCAGGATGCTGATGTGTGAACTGTTCCTTGGACTGAGGTACCCAGGACCATCTGTTCTCTGAATCCCAAAACCTACTTGCTGATTTTGTTGTGTCTCCTCTTCTTTCACTTCTGAGACTTGGCCAAGAGAGGCAGTTTCCAGAGTATTTTCCTAGGAACCTGCCAACATCTAAAGGCGTTTCCCTTAGCCCTCCTCTCTTTTCTCTGTTTAAAGATTTTTTTCTTTAATCCAGGAGCAGCAATGGCCAAGACAATAAGGGAAGGGGAATTAGGGAGGGTGTTGAATTGCCCCTTAGTCCCACCCTAACAGGTAGATTCGGGTGGATGTGATAAGGCAGGAAAGGGATATGTTTGTGGAGGACAATCAGACGGAAGAAGTCAGTGGCTAGATTTTCCCGACCAGAGTTCCTCCCTTCTCCAGCCTTCCCCCAAGGCTCTCTTTCCATCCCTGGGGATCTTCAGGATACAGATTGGAGCCCAGTGCCCTACATCCATCCACCTTGCGGGGAAATCCACGGCATGAAACCTGTGAATGGTTGTGTGTGCTCAAGAAAAAGTCCTGTTTTGGGGACTAGGCGCCTCGTCCCTGGTGAAGCCCCCACACCCCCTATTCAGTATAGTTTATCTTCTTATTACAGTATTGGAAATGTAGACAGATCCCAGTGAGCAGCTCACATGCAAGGGAGCTGATTTGTTTCACAGAGTCAGTGTTTTACTTCCCCTTCAGCATGGCTAAAACTTTAATAAGTGAAATGAGTGGAATTTGGCCCTATTTTAGTAAATACCAAGGTGCATAACAAAGCTGTTTCTAGGTAAACACTGGTTTGGTAGGGAGGGAAAGATGACAATATAATTCTGTTTTAAAACTTGGTGTGCATATGAGCATATCAACCAATATGCATTTTTAGGTTTGATCATGACAAACTATGGTTTGGTAAGGTTAGTAGGAACACTGAACACATAGTGGATACTAATTTCTTGATTTTCTTTAGTCTGGCAACATGTAGAAATACCATGTGTACTTTTAGAAACATGGGTATTTTGACTTATTTCCTGGGTTTTAGATTAAATTTTGATGATATTTTTCTCCCAGTGCTTAACCTCCATGTTTTCATTTACAAAGGAGCACACGGCAAAGGTAAATTGCAGAGTAGTTGCTGAGAAACAGAACAGCTGCAATTAATTTAAGTTGGTTTGTTTCGCTAAAGCGCATTCATCAGCTGCATCAGAATTTAGCTTAACTTCTAGTGAGCAGTATTCCAGCACAGATGATGTGGCAAGATGTTAAAATTTGGTGATTCTGGGTAGGTAGGTGGAGGGTCTGCTGGAGAGCTCTCTATGGGTTTTGTATTATTTTTGCAATTGTCCTATAAGTTTGAAATGATTTCAAAATAGTATGTTTATTTAAAAAAAATATTATCACCTCCTTCCTCTGGTAGGCCTCCATGGGACCACAATGGTCTCAGTGATTCAGAAGCAATAAAAACACAACAAGCTTCATAATCAAGCTTTTATGATGCAAAGCCATAAGATACCACATTTGAGGTGCCTGGACCTTTTGAATACAATAAAAGGAGAGCTGGTATTCATTAAGCCCTTACTGGGCAGTTACTGGGCTGTATAGTAGATGAAAACACTGGCGCTGGAAACACTGAGTGACCATGCCAAGGCCACACAGTCAGTCTCAGTCCCCAGGGACTGGGCTCTGGACCTGGGAACAATCTTCCTTCCCGCACCTGTAACAGAGACAGGGGACCAATTCCCAGGGCAACAGCAGAGGTGCTCGGTCTAGGGAGGACCAGTGATGGGGGCAGTTCTGGGGATTACAGCCAACAGATCAGGCAATGGAGCCAAATTGGGGCCATGGCAGGCCCACTGCTGTGTCTCCTCCCACGCTGACCCCCTGCTTCCTTGGACAGACTCTAGTATTCTTAAGAACCAAAGCTGATCCCAAGAGGTCAAGTGATTAGCATGCACCACTCCAGCCTTCCTCTCTGCCCATGACCAAAAGCCTGGCCCAGGGCAGCACTCAGTCCTTGGCACATCTGTGTTAGTATGTTAGAGGGTTTGCTCTGAGATGCTCATATGCCCATATCATTTACGTATGTGTATATGGATGGGTTTTGTATGTGTGCATGTATGCACGTGTTTCTAAATGGGAGAAACACCATCTCAAAAATGGGAGGAACATAGCAAAGAAAAAGCAGTCTTCATGGTAGAATGGTGACAGTGAACTGATCATCCTCAGTGGCCCCAGCTATATTCTAATCCTTCATATACAGTTGACTTCTTTCCCTTCTCCCACTTTAAATTCCATAGAGATCTTATAAAAGCCATTTATACTTTAGTATGAATTTTTGTCCCAAGGGGTACCAACAGTTCCCAAGAAAATAGTTATAGCTCCCCTTTGCCTTTCACAAGAAAGCTGGTGGCTTTGCTAAAGGGTGGCAATGTCATCACTGAGATAGTGGCTTTAATTAATATTTTTTAAAAATAAAATACAAGTATTTAAACTTATGATTAATAACAAATTACCTGCAACTGAGTTAACAACTCATTGGGATAATAACACATTACCTGCAACTGAGCTCACAATTTGTGGGAACATACCAGCATACTTATTAGGCAGTTGTCATGGAGACTCACTGGGCTTGTGTGTACAACAAAAGGGGCTAGAGGTGCCGAGAGACCCAGCTCCCGGTTCTGCCAGCTCAGGGTTGACTTTGTGTGAGTCACTGGGCCTAAGTTTACTCTACGGTGAACTGAGATAGCTGGACTGTTGAGCTAATTGAGCTAAAGGAGTTTGGGACTGGTAAGGACCAGAATGACAGTATGTCATCCATGTCTGTGGATCCACACTGCGGCTGCTTGTGTGGACGTGTATCTCACAGGCAGAGTACCCTAAACTTTTCCCATGACTGAGCATCCGCTGGAAGTGATGAATTTAAACCAGCAGGGTGGCTGGCAGGCATTGGCCTCAAAGAGCAGCCCAATAAAGGACGATATCGACTACTTTGAAACTTCAACTCCTGTGTGAGACCAAAGGAAGGGATGTTTAGTTGGTGTAAAATTTATGTTTTTGTTAATGCATTATCTAATTTAAGTTGTATGATCAGTTTATTCGGACACTATAATTATGATGGAATCCTGAATAGGGAGTGAAATCTTGTTGGTTTGTATAGGTTAGTGTGATGCCCTGATATGTTCCAGAGTAACTTGGGCAGAGAACAAAAAAGTATTTGCAAATTGCCTTTGGGGCACTGGGGAGAGAGGAGTGTGGAATCCCTGATAGTCTCACAAGCAGCGGGGACAACTAATTCAATAGGCTGAGCCCTTGATCTTGAGGCTTGCCCCTAAAACTTACTCCTGCAAAGGAGAAGCTAAACCTACTTATGATTATGCCTAAAAGTGACCCCCGGAGAACCTCTTTTTTTTGCTCAGATGTGGACTCTCTCTGTAAACCAACTTGGCGGAAGAACTCACTGCCTTACCCTCTAAATGGGACATGACTCCCAGGGGTGTAAAACTCCCTGGCAAGGTGGAACAGAACTCCCAGGAATGAGCCAGGATTCAGCATCATGCGATTGAGAAAGCCTTCTTGACCAAAAGGGAGAAGAGAGAAATGAGACAAAATAAAGCGTGAGTGGCTGAGAGATTTCAAACAGAGTGGAGAGGTTATCCTGGAAGTTATTCTTATGCATTATATAGATATCCTCTTTTTAGTTTATGGTGTATTGGAGTGGCTGGAGGGAAGTACTTGAAACTGTTGAACTGTGTTCCAGTAGCCTTGATTCTTGAAGATGATTGTATAACTATATAGCTTTTACAATGTAATCATGTGAATGTGAAAACCTTGTGTCTGATTCTCCCTTTATCCAGGGTATGGACAGATGAGCAAAAAATAAGGACAAAAAAATAAATATTGAGGAAAGATAAAAGATAAAAAAAAATTGGGTATTGAAATACTAGTGGTCAATGAGAGGGAGAGGTAAAGGTTATGAGATGGATGTTTTTTTTCTTTTTCTTTTTATTTCTTTTTCTGGTGCGATGCAAATGTTCTAGAAATGATCATGATAAACATACAAATTATGTGATTATATTGTGAGCCATTGATTTTATACTTTGGATGGACTATATATGTGAAGATAGCTCAATAAAAATATATATTTTTAAAAGAGTAGCTTGGGTCATGAGCTGTGAGTGCAGGTGAGCGGTGATTGAATTCTTTCTCCTTTTTGGTGACAAACCCTAGCAAGGACCTGACACCTCGGAGCCCGCCAGAAGGGATGGATGGATCAGGATTGGACCTGATCAGTGATGCCTTAAAGCAGGAGCTGATTCATTTTCCCTTTTCCAGCTGATGGAACAATGTCATGGCCAAAGCTGCAAGGCCAAAGCAGAAGCAAATTCTGCCTCAGCAATTCTGCCAACACGCTGGGTTAATTGCCTTTGCAGACCCCTGTTTGATGTGGAGCAAAAAGGAGAAAAAAATGATTTGGACTTTCAGTAATCTCTTGGGGGTGATGCCTTCAACCACTTAAAGGGAATAAAAAAATTTAGAAATGTAGGTCTCTCTTTAAATTCTTCCCAGGCTTGCTCCATCTATCATCCAAGTTGAAACTGCTCGTATGATCTATTGCACGTGGAGACCACACTACATCATCGGAGCTCTGCCACGGTTCTGTAGTAGGTTATAACGCAGTGTAACAAGTTACAATGCTGGACATTGACAAATTCAGTTTTGGGGGAGTTTAAATTAATTTTGAGCTGCTGCAAGTTGGTTTAGAAAGTAATTTTTAAATAAATCAAAGGTGGGTGGGGAGAGAGCGCTCCAAAGACTAACATGTGCATAGGAATTTCCAGGCCAAATCTGGCTTTAATTCCCAGAGAGGAAAGGGTGCTTCATTTAGACCCAAATACCTTACCTCCTGTGCGAAGAATAGGGCCAGAAGAGGGACAAAAGGCCACCTCGATGGTTAAATGATGGAGCATTCTCTAAGCTCCTATGGGTAGCGTTAGCTCATCTTATTTCCTAGAGACAAAAATGGATCTCTCAAAGTACAAGAAACAGAACTATATAGCAGGGGGTCAGAAAGAGTAGATAATCCTAAAAATAACATGGATTTTGGAATATATCACAGATAGCAGAGGTGATATGGTAAAGTAGAAAGAGCACAGAAATAGGAATCAGGAGACTCTGTCTTCTGTTCCTGTACCTCACAGATACTTGTGTGAAATGCTACTTCTCTGGGTCTCAGTCTTCTCATCTGGTAACAAGGGGAATAAAATGTCTTGTGTGCCTCATGGGATTCTTAGGAAGATGCAGAAAATATATGTGAAGCCCTTTGCCCTTTTAACAATATATGGAGAGCATGGCATTATTATAGGTGGCTGTGTGTTTTAGCAGGCAAGGCATTTTAATTTGACCACAGTCGCACTAGCATGGCTTAAAATAAACATTCACAATCCCTGAACTTATGCTGAATAAACAATGGTAGGAGTTGGTGTCTGAGGTTGCTATTGGGAAAAAGAAGATGCTGAGATGAAACTGAGTGAGATGTTCACACAGAGATAATTGAATGGATTCCATGGCACCTCAAAAAGGAGGCAACTGCCCACCATCTTCAAGAGCGATGCTCCTTTTACAAAGAGCAGAAGCAAATGGAATCTAAATCAGAGACACTTTATCACAAAGAAATACTCATTTCTCATTGCATGGGGGAATCAATTAGCTACAGTGCCGTGTTCAGGTAGACTTTAGATTAGCTCGAGACCACTCCACTATAGATAATTAACCTTCGTACCCAAATTAGCAGTGAAATAAGCCAGTTATTAGTTTTCATAATGAACAAAATTGAGTATTTTGGAAAGTTAAACCCCCAGAGCTTAAATTAAAATAAGCATCTGGGAGAAATCCCTAAAGTATACTTCAATTCATTAATACTACACATTCCACAGTAGATTGAACTGACAATGAGTCTTCTCCAAAGGAAATTGAGTCCCTCAAATAATCATGTGGCTTTGACCTCCGAGAGTGATTCTACCTGATGCCTAGAATCTCAAAGACCCACTGAATATCTGTGTTGTTGTCCTTTTCTTGCAAAGAGACAAATGGCTGGCAGAGAAGAAAAGCTCCACGTGGCACTATAACAAACAAATGGTTTTGTTAAAGGACTAAAAGAAAATTGTCTTAACTCCAACCTGGCCAGCATGCTCCTACCAACTTGACTTTCACTGTGAACATCAGTGTAAAATGGATGATGGGGCTAAACTTGGGTCAACCCTAAGAAAGGTCATTTCTTTTACTGCGTGACCTTGGAAATGTCACTGAACTTTTCCACGTCTCAGTTCCTCTTTTGGTAAATTGGAGCAATAATCACTGCCCTGCTCATCTCACAGTTTTGAGGTTCAAGGTCCATGGAGCTCTGAATATGGAAAGGTGCTATAAATGTTAATCTCTTTCAACTGGAAATAAAAATATATTCTACTCTCTCCACCATGCATTCCTCATCCCTACCCCCCTAGGGAAATGATAAGATCTCAAAATAACCAAGGTCTTGGATACTAATAAATATTTTTAGTGGGCCAGGCCTTCTGCTAAGTATTTTATATGGGTTATCTTCTTCAATTTTCAAAGAATCCTATCAGTTCTATTACGATGCTCATTGTATGTTTAAGGTCAGTCAACAATCATAGGGGCATAAATGAGATTTGAACCCAACCCAGACAGTGACACTCCAGAATGCATATCCCTCCCCACAATGTTGTGGGTCAATGTCTGTGAAGATGGGTTCCACTCACACCTGGGATGCCCGGGGGATTCTCATGACTGGTGAAAGTCCTATGGAATCACAAACTACAGCACCAAATCCAGAAAGCCACTATTAGATCAGAAGCCAGGGAGAAGGGGAAGGAATCTGCCACATTAGGGTGACTCTGTGCATCAGATGCCATCGTTACATGCATCCTCTCACTGTCTTTGTCAGACAATCCTGTCATATAAACATTATCATCTCCTTAATATGAAAGAGGACATGCAAGCTTGGGAAAATTGAATAACTTTTCCTAGACTGTGTACCTAGAAGTGGTGGGGTCTTTGCCAACATAAACGCCTGCCCACTGGCTCCCTATGAAGGGCTTTCTGAGGATCTTCCCACTCACCTTGGGGAGAGCTTCCCTGAGACCATGTCACAAGAGAAATTCTCTCCAATTTTATGTAGGATTAAGGAAATGTTCCCTTATTCTTAATCTCTGCTTGGACTGGCAAAGAATGGAATCCCCCCTCCTGGTGTTTTTTTGGCATGAGAAAGGTACTGAAGAAGGAATGGGGAATTTGGCCTACAGAGTAATGTCTGATATTTGCATGGTGCTTACATTTTCAATTCCAAGGGCGTTTTACCATAGAAGACTCATTTCATCTCTCAGATTTCAAATCAGAATGATTCTCAGTATACAAACAGGTGTCCCCATCAGCCTTGGGTTTATAGGACCCATGTCCTGGGAAATCCAGACCAGACAGGCAGACTGGGACCAGTAGGGGACATTTCCCTTATTTTGCTCAGCTTTCAAATCACTCTTCCCGAAGCGGGCAGAAATGGCTGGTGAGTTTGTGAGGCAGGGATCTGGGCTGGTGATTGTGTGTCCCGGGGCCCACAGGGACTGGTGCTGCCCGGGAGTCCATCTATTCGCTATTCCTGTTCATTCAGGAGACCAAACCAGCATGAACAAGGAACAAACAAAGTTAGCCAACTTTTCTGTGGGCCAAGGAGTGCATTAATACCAGGCAGGTAGGAACAAGCAGACAATGGAAAATAATCAAGGTGAGGTTGTAGAGGAGAAGAAGATAAATTAAAAGGGATTTTTCATGCCTATTAAGAACCCAGAGTTCGGTAAGGGGAGAAAGGATGGCCTCAAAGAGGAGACAAGACAATTTATTGAGAGGAGAGGAAAACAATGCAACAGAAATTCAATGAATATTTGCCCAAGTATTCAGACAGAGGCTGTAAGCAGATGCTCAGATTGAACACACAGATCCCCAAGGGAGAAAGCAGGATAGAAAGAAATCAAGACTGAATTGGAAAAAGGTGATGAAGAAATTAGAAATTCTAAAGACAAATAGGATTCCAGGTACCCATAGAACCTGTATGAGATGGGGAGCCTGGGAGGAGGGGTGGATGGTTTCTCTCCTCTCTCAGGTTGGGGCTGGTCCCTTGGGCTGGACTGGCATTGCAGGCGCTCCTTCACTCCGGTTTTGGCGTGTGAAGTCAGAGGCAGACAGAAGCATGCTTCAAGCCCCGCTGGGAGAAAACAGCCATGTCCCAGCTGAAAGTCCTCAGGGGTTGGACTTTGAGTAGGGAAAACAGCACTGGGCAAAACAGGGATCACAAAATCAGGGGTAAAGAATGCCAGAAGGGGCATGGCCTCCTGGATTTTAAGGTTGGGCTAATATCAACCAGATCAGAATTCAAGACCAACTTCTGTTTTGTTGAAAGACACAAAGGGAGGCACTGAGATTGCAAAGCATGGTCCAGGGCTACAAGCTTAAAAGAGCTGGGTTAGAGAAAAGAAGCTGAATTCCATTAAGAAGTCACTCCTAGTAATCTAACTCTGAACAGCAGCAGATATGCTTCTACCTCCCCACCCACCGCCCATCTCCACCATAACCACCCAAGATAGACTTACAATGGAGGTGTCTAGATGCTATGGGGAAAACAAAAGGGATGAGACTAGGAAAGAATATCTGAAAGCCCCTAGAAATATTAAATTTTAAAAAAAGGAAGCTAGCACACCAAATATAGGTCATCTCAATCTAATTTAAAATGTCAATTTATTAATATTGCCTATGAATTTCCATTTATCACTCTTCATGCCCTAGAAATTTTTTATTCTTTCCTTCACAGTCTTAAATAAACGTGCTTTGCCTTATTGCAGTTAATGTACATGCGAAGGAGACTTTTACTCCAAATCTGCTTCTGCCCAAATGTTCAATGTGTTTCAGATTTTGCTGTGGTTGTTGATTTTATCTTCTTGGCTCTCACCATAGCCCCTGAGTATCTTGGATGCTCGAGGTAGTTAAAATGTTGCATAACTTTATTTAGCCTCCAATGCATTATAAATAAGTCTTTCTCAAACCTTCATCCCTCCCATGCGGGTTTATACAGTGAGTTGAGGCCAAAACGCAGGCTGGCAGCCCCTTTCTTCACACCTCACCTCCTTCCTCCCTACAGATACCAGAAAGCATTTCTGAAGCCTGAGCTCACTTCCTCTCCATCTTGCTCAGATTGCAGCACCCTCCATACCTTCCCTGCCATCTGCTTTTCCACACTGTTCCACCCCAACCCTCTGTGCCCTCGTTTTTAATTATCCCCAGTACAAACCACGATGGCACAGCATTTCTGAGCATGAGCTTTTGAAACAGATCTGGTTTCCAATCCTGGCCCTGCATTGCGGTGGCCATTTTCCTGGCCATCTCACATCTGACCTGATGTATTAGTTTCCTATCGCTGCTGTAACAGATTAAGGCAAATCTGGTGACTCAAACCAACTCAGATATATCATCTTACAGTTCCAGAGGTCAGAAGTTTGCAGTGGGGCCCGCTGGGCTAAAATCCAAGATATCGGCAGTGCTGTGTTCCTGCTGGAGGCTCTTAGGAGAATCTGCTCCCTTGCTTTTTACAGCTTCCAGGGGCTTCCTACATTCCCTGGCCCATGGCCCCTTCCTGCCATATTCTTTCCCACACGACACCTGACTCTTCTGCCACTCTCTTCCACATTTAAATGATCCCTGTGATTACACTGGGCTCACCGGGTAATCCAGGATAACTTCTCTCTCTCAAGGTCAGTTGATGAGCAACCTTAATTCCATCTGCTTCCTGCAGTCCTCTTCACTCACAGGCTCCAGGATGATGTGGGAAATCTTTGGGAGGCTGTATTCTGCCTACTGCATCTGCCTCCTGTTTTAGAAAGTTCCCAACTTCCAAGTCTTGGTGATATGCAAAGACTGCCTCCCACTCTAAGGACAGACAATGCAGACACTTGCTTTGCAAGGTCCGGGCTGGTCCAGCACTTCAGAACCACCTGCACTGGCCTGAGGATTGGAATAAGAAGCAAGGGAGGGTAAGTTGGAGTGACAGACAGGGCATGCATAGAGAGACTGGTTCTTCAGTCTTTTCAATGATTCTATAAGCCTCTGGACACACAACACCTTTCTTTTTTCTTTTTTTTTTTCTAATATATATATATTATATATATATTTATATATATAATATATATATATATATATTTCTTGCTTAAACCAGCCATGGTTGTCTTTTGTCACTTTAGCTATAAAGTCTAAATGACACAGACACCTACCAGCTGTGTGACCCTGGACAAGTCACTTAACTTCTATGGCCTTGGTTGGCTTGTGTAATACCTGCTTCAGGAGTTTTGGGGAGGAGGAAAAAGATTCAGACACAGGGCTTGATATCTTAGAGGTAATTTAATAAATGATAGAGGAGGGAGGAGAATGGAATAATACCTGTGTCTTGCATTGAGGAATTAAAGTCTCAAGATAGCAGAAGGCATATAGAAGTAAGCTGGTACATGGAAGAAGTAATAATGAATGTCATTTGAGAGTTGCTTGGCGTTTTGAAAAGACCTCAGTGCCAGTCAGAGGTGATATATAAACCCATGCCATAAAGACAACCGATGGAGACATAAATGAAAAATGTCAAATAAAGAGGTTATTATCATGCAGACACAGAATCTGCAGAGAGCTCCCCAGACTCTTCTGCTTCTTTGGGGACCCTGGCTGGGGCTGTACTGAACAAACAGCCCCAAAGGAGCCAGCATAGCTCATGCACTGTCCTAATGCAAGCCTAGTGCCTTCTTTAGAGACACGCAGATCTTGATAAATGCTTCACACCCTTGAGAGTGCCCCAGATATGATTTCTCAGCCATGGCTGCCTCAGAAGTTCAAATCATATAACTGTCAAGAAGTCTCCTTTGAGACGGCATCTTTTGAAGTCGCTGATGAACAAAATAAACTTAGGTTAGCTGGTTTAATCACTTAATGACTTTGCCTCTCTTTTTCCATGTGAAAAGCAGGGATAAGAATGGTGCATTCCAGCAGTAGCTAACATTTATTGAGCACTTATCATGGGCCACCACTGGGCTACTTAGGAACTTCTACATTATCTCATGATGGTCCCACCAGGTAAGTACTATTATTTGTTAGACGCTTGTCCAGAGAGGGAGTTAGGGATGGCAAAGGGTTATTGGGTGACGTCTTGGTTTCCAAGGACTGCTGTAACAAATCACCACTAACCGGGCGCCCTAAACCAACAAACATTTATACTTTTACAGTTCAGGAGAACAGAAGTCTGAAATCAAGGTCTCAGCAGGGTTGGTTCCTTCTGGAGATACTGAGAGATAATCTAGCCCATGTTTCTTTTCTAGCTTCAGGGGTTTGCTGATAATCCTTGGATTGCAGCTGTATCATTCCAACCTCTGCCCTCTGTCATCATGTGGCCTTCTGCTCTGGGTCATCACATGGCTTTCTTATAAGGACACCAGTCATTAGTTCCCACCCTCATGCAGTATGTCTTCATCCTAATTAACTATATTCATGAAGACCCTATTTCAGAATCAGCCCACATTCTGAGGTTCTGAAAGGACCTGCATTTTGGGGAGATACTATGTGAGTACAAGGAGCAACACCTATCAATGACAAAGGGGAAAGAAGCAGGATTGAGCACAGGGAGCTATCAGATGCATGCACAGCTGACAATGTCACTGCCAGCCCAGTGGGAATTCCAGGGTAAAGACTGCATCAGAAGAGCCCTGTGTTGGGAGCAAATGGTCAAGCCTGAGTGCTTCTGCCTTGTTCAGTCATTGAGTGACCTTGGCTCCAAAGCCTAGATAAACCCTGAAAGTGTTAACTGCTGGAGGCTGTCAGCTAATTCAAGTCTACCAGGGTTCTTCATCATATAGGGAAGAGCATGGAAGCACCGAGCACTTAAGAAACTTGCCTGCGGGTGTGCAGCCAGCATGTGGCAGAGCCTGAGGTCTAAGCTGGTGCCCTAAGCACTGACTTCACTGTTGAGCCCCTCTCAAGAAACTACAAGGTATTGAAGAGATTAAACAAGATAGGGCATTTGAAAAGTCCTTTGAAAAGAATACAAGTTCGTAAATGTTCAAAGGATTAGATGAGTGGATATTAAAGAACGATAAGCAATATCCTATTTATTAATTTTTCTCAATTTGCCCTGCCTGCGATTTGAGACATTTTGCTCTAGTTCCCAGAGTAGCATGAAGGAAAGCTTTTTACAGCATATGAAAAGTATTAATAATTTGGTATGGTCTTAATTCATTTCATGATTCAGTTCTGCCAAATCTACAGAGACCGCTTCCAGCCTAGTAATTATAAAAGGTGCTTCCAAATCAGTTCTGACTTGATCTTACACTATTTGATCATTTTATTATTCCATTTTACTTTATTATTCAGTTTGATTTGGCTCTGTTAAGAAACCTTAGGCTACATAAACTGTATATTTTACATCTTTAAAAGTTCTGTTGAAATAAATTCTTATATAAAAAGGCTCTAATGCTAAATCAATGCCATTTATTTTTAAATCTGAGAATATAGCTCTAGGAACTATATTCTTTGATACTAGTTATGGGATCACATATAAACCCAATGCTAGTATCCATACTATCCAAGCAATAGGTGTGACTGAATTTGAGTTATTTTTTCTTTCAAACCATAAACCATTTAATTGGCAACTTTTTAAGCATAGGTTAGCTTGGGCTAACGTCAAAAAGTGAGTAAATATTTATTTATATGGCTGGTAATTTTGGTGTGGTTGGAAAAGTGTGGATGGAACTTAAGGCTCATGAGGACAGACTGGGTAGGTTTCTTCTTCCCCGTGAGTCCCACAGAGGGACTTTCACATAATCATCATTTGATAAAAATCTATTAAGTGAGTGATTGGAAGGTTCTGGAATCATACAAGCCTAGGTTCAGATCCTAGGTTCTAATTATGTTCTTTCTGTCTAGGTGACCTTGGAAACTCATTTAGGTCATCTCAGTTTACCTGTAAAGTGAGGTGACTAATACCTCCCAGGTGTGCTGTGAGAATTGACCATAGCTGTCCATATAATTAAAGCTTCCTTATCCTTCCACCTCTGGTACCAAGCAGAATGTCTAGACTTGATAGCTTTCAACAAATGACAGTTTTTCTAAAATCCTACCCCATCCACTATCACTCTCTGGCAATTCCTACAGGATTAATTATTTTAAAAGAATTGTCAGGTGGCCCTGTAACCCCCTGGGAGTCTCAGTTAAATATCACATTGGTTTCTTTTGATGGGTTATAAATCCTGCCCATCAATTGGGTGCATTTCCTTGGTTTGATGGCTCGTGACAGTATGATTTGAAGGCCATTCACTTTGGGTGAGCATGTGCCCTTAGCACTTTTCCTGGATTGGTTCATATAATCCTCACAATAGAGCATCCCACCTGTTTGCTGAGAAGTAGATATAATTATCCTGACTTCCATTTTACAGAAGAGGGAACTGAGTGCAGAGATCACATGTGGCTTGTCCGATGTCTTACTGCCATCACTGGGCACAGGTGAGATTCACATTGGTTCCCCTGACTTTGGGGCCAACCCCCCAATCACCATCCTATCCTACCTCCGGTGCATACAGAACCACCAAGTGTGTCTTGTGGAACTCATGATCAAACAATGCCTGGTGGATCTAATACATTTTCTTAAATAAATTGATTTAATCACCAGGTTCTATTGGAGATCTATAGACATAATCTTGTTCTGAAGCAGGTTATGTCTTTGTCTTAGATACACTGCATCACACACACACGTACACACACAGACACATGCAGATGTCTTAGTTGTCATAGCATCATGAGTAGCCTAGGCTCCTCAGGAAGTCATGTTCTGTCTGTCATCAACTCACTCATTCCACAAACAGGTGTTGAGCGCATCCAGTGCACAAAATACAATGCTAAGTATTGTAAGGTACGGACATAGAAGATAAGATAAATTCTTTGCCCTTAAAGAGATTATTCAACAAATGAATGAATCATCCAATCAGTTTTGCAATCTGGTGTCTTTCTGTCTGGTCAGTGTCTGGTCCATCTAGCATTTAACAAATGAAGTTTATTCAGTTCAAAAGGAAAGGGGTCATTTAGGCCCATTAAGTACAGTCACCCTTTGGATGATATAATTCTATCAAATTTCAGGGAATGATAGGTCGCTTAAATTCTGATCAATGATCAGGCTTGGTGTTTTTAGCTGAAGGCAGAGGGAAGGCAGAGAGGTAGATGTTTACAAAATGTTTACAAAAGCTATTTGAAAACCAGGCCAACTAGCTTTTTGATTGCTGTGGGTTTGAACAAGCCTTTGTTCTGATAACAAAAGAAGTCTTGATATCATTATGAGAAGAAAGGCTCAGTGTTTTGAATTCTTATTACTCCATGTACATATTTGGCTACCTGCTCAAGCACCTGTACTCCTGGGAAAATATCATTGGTAGTACACTGACAATAAAAGTACTTTTAAATAAAGCTTTAGCATTGCCAAAGCCTCTTCACATTCAGGAGCTTATTTGATTCTCAAAACAATCCCATGTGTTGAGGAAGGCAGACACCAAGTCCTTATCTGACAAATGGGCAATTGACATGAGAGGTTTAAGCAAAGTTCTTAAGGTGGTGAAGTTAGGAAGTGGTGGAGCTAGAACTAAAACCAAAGTTTTCAGACTCTGACCTTCGGATATGAGGTGCACCTTATGAACAAGATCTCCTTTCTCAGTCTTTGTAAACTAAAAGTCATTAAACAGGATTCAGAGTAGATCTACCCTCAACAGGATTGCATTTCCATGGTGTCATGCCTCCCTGGTCTATGCCCAGGACAGAGGGCACTAACTACCATGGCACCCTCTTCTGCTGAATCCAGGTACACCATCGTGGTCCAGGAACCGCTGTTGACCGGAGCTGATATGTTGATGCCCAAGATGAAAGTGGAAGTTATGTTTGCCCTTGACCTGCACCAAATTTTACATCTATTGACCAATGGTATCGTGAGCTTTCAGAATATTTTATGTCTAGTCTTGCTCAAGAAACTGATACCATGAATCTGATGGGAGCTTTTTCTCTGCTGAGTCATAAAAGAATCCTGGCATTTTCCACTTGAAATGAGGTCTTAAGGCTACATTTGGTTGGAAATAAAAGAGCTGACATAGGTATTGCATTTTCAAGCCCAATGTGTAACTGATGACTTGTGCTTAAATTAAGGCTACACACTTGGGATTTTTCTATTTCCTTCACACTGCTTTTTTGTGCTGTTTAGTAATAGCAGATTCCAACAATTTGGAATATAAATCAAAGAGGCAGAACAGTTTTCTATAGCAGGAAAGGAGATTGGGTGTTCTCAAGGAATGCGGTGATAACATTCTGGATGGCTGAAACAAAATTTCAATGGGGATCCTTTCAGTCCATAGATGGGAGTGGACAATTAAACAATTGCTCTTCAATGACATCATACCCACACACAGAGACACATACATGTGTGCATTGTAGACATAAAGAACTAGAAAATGTTACTACCTTTGCTTGGCTCTGCAGTAATCTCTGATATATTGGAACATATTTCAGAGAATGGTTATCATTTAGGATTGTTTTCATATATGAGTAACTGGAAGCCGGCTATAGTAGATTACAAATAAGAAGTCTGAATGTAGGTGGCTATTGGTATTGGCTTGGTTGCACAATGATAACCTGGCCAGGGTCTCCTTCATTCTCCTGGCTTCTCTTTCATGGTCCTCACCTCATGGTCAGAAGATGACAGCTCAAAAAAGGCATCAAATCTACATAGAAGACACACAAAAAGGGGTAGGATGAAAGTTAATGCCAGTCACTAATTTACTTTGTATCAGAAAAGCCAAGACTTCCCTAGATATCCCAGATTTCACTGAGAAGGGGAATATCTTCCTTCAAAAAGAAAGGATTTCTGATCAAGAAAGAAGATGTGGAATTGCTACTAGGAGAGAAGTAATATTTCTGCTATGGAGAGTGGTAAAGTTTGAAAAGAGCATTTGGAAATCATATATCATGAAGAAGTGGTTAGGAGGTGAGGGCATTTAGTATGTAGGTGAGGGTGTTAATAGGCATAGGCAAGTTCAAACATTTGTTGGGATATCATGCAGGAAAGAAACTGACTCCATGGGGCGGAATGGGGATGGGGATGGGGACTAGAGATGGAAGTTCTAGGAAAGCAGGTCATGGAACGAGATAGATAAAATATCTCACTCTTAGAGCTGTCCAAACGTGGAATAGGTTACTTTGTAAGGTACCGAACTTCTTGTTCCATGGGATGTTCAAGCAGAGGCTGGGTGCCCACTGGTCACCAAAGTCATAGAGGGGATTTGTGCATTGAGGAAAAGGTTGAGGAAATCAGTAGTTCCTAAGCATAGCTGTGCCACAAAATCTTCTAGAGACATTTGGAAAATGGATATACATTTTTTTATTTTTTTGGGGTGCATGGTCCGGGAATTGAACTCAGGCCTCCCGCATGGAAGGCAGGCATTCTAACCGCTGAACGACTCATGCACCCGATATGCACTTTTTCTAAAATTCAGATTTCTGAAATTTGGCCAGGACCTGCTGAATCAAAATCTATGAGGGTGCAGCCCGGGAAACTAGCATTTTTAAAGTGTCAGAGTTAATTGTGATCCCATAAGCCCACGTGCCATTTTTTGGGACTTGGACCAAATCACCTTGAAGGTCACTTGAGCATTTGAAAACTGGATTTTACAACTTTCTAAGCCCAGCACTGGGGATCTGATGCATCACACAGACTGTATCAGAGGGCGTGGAGTTTCTAACTCACACTGAAAACATCAGCCCCAACAGGTGAAAACACCAACTAACCTGCCATCCGCATATTAGTGGCAAATTAGACTTCCCACGTTAGCCGTGTTCTTGGCGATATTAGTGTTACAAGCCCTAATGTATTGTATTTTATACTTCGGCGAGCTGGAAGAGAGTACTAATTACATGTAAGTTTTCCAAGATTTCAGCTGGGAGTATTTCACATGAAAGTTAATTGTTCTTTTGGGGTTTTACCACTGGTTTATCCAATTAACGCAGAGTTTGCCTATATATCACGATTTTGCTTACAGAAGGGAAACCATATTATTCACTTGGATAAAATGGGGCTTGTTCTAAGGGTATTTTGAAATCAGCCTGATGGCTTCTGGAACACATAAACAACTGTGCTCGCCTGCTGCCTTCTGAGCTGGAATGAGGTTTGTGCTTCAGGAGAACAGCAGAAGTTGCTGATGAAACATTGTGATAAAAAAAAGGGGCCACAGAAGATTTGCTTCCAAGGCTTTTCTTCTCATTATTCACCCTAAAAACTTGGAGGTACCCTCAGATCAAAGGCAGAAATGGTACAAACCAAGACTTCCAATGCTATTATCTATGATCCAGTTCACAGATGGCTTTTACCTTCACTTACGTGACCTCAGAGGGGACTGCAGAGGAGGCATTATTATCCCATTTTATAGGTCTTCATGTATGTTTGCTCTTGTGGACTTGGCCTATCATCTTTTAGAGAACTTCAGATAATGATGTACACCATCTTTTAGAATTAGTCCTATCACCTGCCCGAGAGAGTATTGGGTATGATGTCTTAAGGTTGAGCTTGCCAGTCATACTAGCTCCCTCTTTGCTATGCTATGGTCTGGCCTGTGCATCTGCCCTGATTCTTTTCACCTTTGGAAATTCTTGATATTCAGCATGGGATTGGCATTGGGAAGAGTTAAGTCAGGGATTGTCTTTGTTTGCTAGGCTGCTATGACAAAAATCACACACGGTGGGTTGGCTTAAACAATAAGCATTTTTTGTCTCATGGTTGTGAGGCTATAAGAAGTCCAAAATCAAGATACTTGCAAGGCTTCTTTCTTCTGGAGTCTCTGACTTTGCTTGCTGCAATCCTTGGGGTGCTTTGGCTTGGGTCTCTGCCTCCTGTCACATGACGATGACCTTGATCTCATCCTGTGTCTGCTCTTCTGGTTTCAATTTACAGTTTTAACTCCTCCCTGTGGTTTGCTCCAGCTTCTGGCTTCCAGTTTCTTCTCTTTATAAGGCCTCCAGTAATCTGGATTAAGACCCACTTGATTTGTGGCCACACCCTAACTAAAAATACCATTGTCAAGAGGTCTTCTTTCCAATAGGTTTGCAGTCACAGGAATGTAGATTCAGATTAAGAATGTGTCTATGCTGGGGTACATAATTCACTTTACCTCAGGGGTTCACAGGGTCAGTGCTGGATACCCATCCAAGCACAGTCCATGGTCCAAGTACAGAATCAGGGCATAAGTAAAAGTATCTTATTTTGCTAACTCCATGGTCCAGCCTAATGTCTGGCACATGGTGGGTGTTAGATCAGTGCCTGAGGGATTTGGTGCCCTGAAGCAGAAGCTAACCTGTTGATGTTGTTTGGTGCAGAGGGCAGAGGTGGGAGGGCCTTCCGTGAGTTGATGCGGGGCTACGTCCGGCCTTGGGCGAAAAGAGGCAGGGCCGTTCATCCTTGGACAAGGATGGACCAAAGGCTTCTCTCAGATGTTTGGTTTCATCCCTGTTTGTTGATAAGCCTAATTCTTGACCATGATGGTTTTGTGCAACTTTAGAGGAGCGATTCAAAGGAGCCACCCAGATATCCCTGAGTATGCGATTAGAGAGTAGCTCCCGCAGTATTTTGAACCTCACTGAGCCCATGAAAGACCTTAGATTACAGACAAGTTTTCATCCCTCTTGGGTTTCAGTTTTATTCTTGGACTCTTTCATTCTGAACTGCAGTTTGTATCAATGATGAATAAATCACACGATCATCTTTAATATCAAGAACTAGCACTAGAAAAAGAAAGCCAGGATGTCGTCCAGGACTAGTTTTTCTTTTGAAGACTATTTTGTCCTTATTTAGCTATGAAAGGATCCTATAGCTAGTTTTACCCCCTTCTAGAGCCTGGCTAACTAATAGACTTTAGTTGGACGAGGACAGCAGCAAAGACAGTTTGCTGTTACTTGCTATTTTAGAAGTCACCTCCAAGTGCTCGGTGACTGCCAAAAAGCACCAGCTGTTCATTATCAGATTGACAGAAAGCCAAACTTCTCTTGGTAGCTGCCAATGGGAAAGAGAGCCATCTTGGCAGACACATCCCTTCTCTCCTCCTACTGAAGATTTCCTTCCTGTTTGGCAAAGAAGGGATGGAGGTGGCTGTGGCTAAAGAGACAGCCTTGGTACACTTTCTATTGTTGTTATTTATTCATAACTTTGGCACAAGTCATACTACCAACTCCAAGAAACTGGGTGGGAAGTTCCAACGATGTATGTAATTTGGGAGATTCCACTCTTTCCAAACTGAGGTAGGACTTGAGGGCCTGTTAGTAAATGGTCCCGATTCATTTCCAGGATCTCTATGGCACTCACCTTCCAGTAAATTCCATGCTTTGCAAGACATGGTGATCTTTTCAGCAGATATGAAGAGCTGGTATCCAAGGCATTGCTGTCAACTCAGGCTAGCTGTGCAAGGAAGAAGAGAATTGTAGAACTATTGGAAAGTTAATCCAGCCACTGCACTTTATTAAGGAAAAGACCGAATACTTGAAAGGCTAAATGCCTGAGCTAACATCTCACTGCTTTTTGGTGATATTTCCAACACCTGGCACCTCAGCTTTTTCCATCAGCAAAACATCCCTTTATCTGGAGTGAGAACATCTGGTTAGAATTACAAGTAATAGGGAGAAAGTGCTAAAAAGTGGCAGCTATTATTATTATGCTAAATATGGGAAATTTAGGGTTTAGAATTATCTTGCATTCTAATAGCATGCAATGTTTCTTCTCATTATAAAAATATTTTTCCCTTACTAGACATTTATACAGAAAAAGTATAAAGAAGAACTTAAGGGTCCCCTGGAATTTTATTACTAAGAGATACTTTTTTTTTAAAGTCAGGTTTGTTATTCAATACATTCTAATCAAATAGTAACAGCAGTAAATAAACACTTTGAAAAACAGGCAGGTACCCCCTCGTACCTGGCAGAAGATTAAGTCAAAGAATTCTACATGATAGAAGAAAGACAACTGCTGATGTTCATCGTTAAACAACCCAAGGACAGCCTGGAAATTTCTAAACCCATCTCCAAAAATGTCGAAGGCAACAGGTTGGGATGCAGCTACAGTTAATATTTCAACGTGTCCCCTTCTAGTTGCAATCCCTAATATTTTCATGGGGACAATATCACTCTTGTTTTATAGAGAAATTGGATGAGGCCTGGAGAGGTTAAGGACATATAGAGAATAGATTGTAGGACAAGGATTAAAACCTGGGGATCCCCCTGGATCCTCATTCCATGTTCTTTCTGTTCTTTCATTCTGTAAAACGTTTCATTAGGACTCGGACTCTAGAGAAGACAGGTTGCCAAACCTTCAGGCTGGACCTAGAAAGAGAATGACAGTGAAGGTGACCACATTACTCTTCTTGAAGTTGTTAGAACTGCAGGGTGATGGAGCTTTGCAAGCTTCCAGGAAGGTGAAGGGGCCTCTCCCTTCACAGCTCCCCTGTTGCATTTCCTACCACTGGGGCTAGAAGGGTAGACAAACCAGAAACAGTTCCAACCTTTATGGAGCTCAGCATTGAAGGAGGTAAGTTATGCAGAGCTCACAAGGAACAGTGTGTGTGTGTGTGTGTGCATGTGTGGGTATATGATGCCAGATTCTTCTGGCAGCCTGTTCAGTTTCCTTTCACATGACCTACCTTTTTCCTGTGCACCGGGGAGAACACAGCAGGTGCAGGGTCTGTTGTGCAGGGAGCCAGGTGGAACAATTTTGTGTTAGCTCTGGCCTTTTCCCTCCCAACCCAGGCTGTGATAAAACAGAGCGATCACAGCAAGTTGTAAGCTGAAAAGGGTTGCTGCAGTGATAATCGGGGTCAGCCTCTTTGCTTTGCAGGTAAGAAACCCAAGGCCCGTAGATTCACCCCTAAGTGACGTACCCTGACAGTCTGTAGCAAAGACGGAACCAGAACTCACTGCCTTTTACTTTTGTTACAATTCGCTGAATCAGGGGAAGCAAATAAATCGAGATTATGCCCTTCAGCTAAACAGGTCCCTGAGAGGTGTCTCTGAATAATAACAGCGAATATTTGTTGAGGGTTGCCTACATGCCAGGCACTTTTCTTTTGTCTAGCATTTAATCGCTCATTTCCTCTCAGTTCAGCCACATGAGGTAGGTGCATCCCAGAATCATCCTCCATTTTCAGATAGGGTATGTGGTGCTCCGGGAGTTGTCAGAGCGCCCAAAGTCTTACAGGCAATAAATGGCAGAGCAATGGTTGAGCTCAACAGGGCTGTGCTTGTAACCATTACCCTAGACTGCCTTCCCAAAGGCCAGTTCCCCATGAGAAAGCAGCAGCAGAAATTAGGCTGAGATCACCACTCTTAGACTATACTGACTCCAGTTCCAGAGGGACCTGCGTACTCCCGCATTTGTTTGCATGAGCAGGCACGGCCTCATCCCGTTCCTTAGGTGAGGGGACGAGGGGCCAGGAAGCCCAATGGGCTCAGAACGACTTTCACGCCACATATACAGCGATATTGAGATAAGCAGCACAAGTGCAGAAGCAGGCAGAAAGCTGGTTGTTTGCTGATGGATGGAGGCAGTCCTTGTGGGGACTTGAGAGCAGTGGGGAAGGCCAGGCACAGAGGCGTCATATCAGAATCGAGTGAGAGGCTCGGGAGGTCAGGAAATGAGGACGCTGAGCAGCTGTGGAGGAAAGCAGCAGGAGGTAAATCCCCGCTAATCCCGGAAGTGCTGTCAGCCCTAGCTTGCTTTCTGTTCTTGCTCTGGATGGTGCCTGGAGCTCTGGAGAGGGTGGAGAGCCTTCCTAAAGGATCTGGAGAAGGAGAGGAGAAAAGGGATAGCTGTATCATCTGGGACCAGCGTCGTGCAAGCCTTCGGGGAGGACCGAAGGCTGAAAGAGTAAACGAAGAGCCGGAGAATAAAAAAAAAGACACCTTCAAAGGGGACAAACAAGCGTTATCTTTCCAATTACAGAGTACTGTCAGGATATCTCTTAGGCGTGGAATTGAGAGATATACAAGAGGGACAGGATGAGGGAAAGGAAACCGGTAACACTTTGTAGAGACTTGGCGACATTTCTCACGGCTGTGTGAAGCCTGATGAAGGTACCAACTCTGGTTCTCAGTTTCGGCTTCAGCAATGGGAGTCACTATAAGGAAAGACACCAAACCAAACAAAATAGTATTTACTGATGGAAAAAAAAATGTCCTTAAGCCAAAATTACTGAAAAGTAAAACTTCTATACCGTCAAATGCTTATTTTACCCTCCATCCAAGCAAAACATAGCAGAGCATTTTTCCCCCTTGGTTTCCTGCCCCCTGTAAGACCCTTGTGGCACATCTCAGAGATTCCTGTGGTTTTCTTTCTCCATCTATGAGAACAACTTAGAAAGATGTGATTACCTCATTTTAAGGCCACAAAATTGCAATAAGGTGGCTATTAATGCCATCAAGGGCCAAACTGCGAAGATTGAATCATAAAATAAATATTTTTATTGTGCTCATTGGGCATCTTGAAATACTGAAGTCATAATTTACTAGAATTGTGCTAAAATCTAAGAGTTTGACAAAAGAGCCTAGGAAGGCCTATTCCTCTCATCCATAGCTTTTTACCCAGCACATTTCAAGCGGGGGCAATACCACACCCTATGGGGCATTTGGAAACGTGTGTGTGTACATGTGTGTATTCATGCATGTTTGGGTCACAATAGTTACTGACACTCATTGGGCAAGGTAAGGATGCTTAATGTTCAGTGTGGTCCAAGACAACAAAGAAATGCCACCCTCTTTGAGAAACACCAAGCACTCATTTAAATTGCAAATTAAGCACTTGAATGAAATATAATCCCACTCATGTTTGCTTTGTAAACCCAAACCCATAAAGAAATGACTAGCTATTTAGAAGGTGGCACTCCTAATCCTTTGCCATTGCTATTTAAAATCTTCTTGAAAGACTGACTATATACCTTATTTAACTTCTTTATGCCATAGGGTGTGGCGAAGAGTTTGGTATATGGTAGTAGGTGCTCAATAAATATTGGCTGAACCACTGAATAGCTAAATGAGTTTATCAAGGCATCTCTAGTTTGCTTGGCTAATAGAGTCAATACGATGCTCCAGTTTTTGAAGCCAGATGGAGTGGAACCACGGTAGTGGGAAAACAGTAGTGATGAAGATGTAAGTAGATGGAAGATTTTGGAATATCTCTCTCCTGACTCCCTTTTTTCACATTGTAATAGGAAGAATAATGGCTCTCCAAAGCTGTCCGTGTCCTATCCTCTGGAATCTGTGACTATGTCACCTTATCTATAACTTTGCAGATGTGATTAAAGTAATGATCTTGAAATGGAAGGAGTATCCAGGTGGACACAATGTAATCATGAAGGCCCTTCCAAGAGGGAGGCAGAAGCTACAGAAGAATATCATCAGAGTGATGTCATTGGCTTTGCCAAATGGGGCTCATGAGCCAAAGGGGATAGGAACTGGAGAGACAGAAAAATAGATCCCCCCCCGGAACCTCCAGAAGAAACACAACTCTGGATTTCTGACCTCCAGACTATAAGATAATAAATTTGCGTTGTTTTTGGCCAGTAAGGTTGTGGTCATTTGTTACAGCAGCAATGGGAAACTAATACACACGTGAAGAAACAGAAATACAAGAATATGTAGTTGTTCAAGGTCATTCATTGGGTTAATGTCAACATCAGCAGGAAACCCAGGCCCTGCTGCATTTTTTGTATCATCGTTGAAGAAGAGTCCATCCTGGAAAAGTTTGAGAACTTTCAACCTTCGTAAGCCATTCCTAACAATCATACCGGTAAGAAGTCATTTCTCTTAGCTCTGCTCTCCCACCAGGTGTTATCCCACTAATGCGCTGATGGGACGGGTCCATGGCCAAGCAGGAGGCAGCCTAGGGGTGAAGGGGTATTTGGGCAGAGGTCTGGCTGAAGAGATCTGCTTGTATTATTTTGTGGCTTCCTTTGAGGCTAGCTTTACTGAGGAATTCAATCATCTTCCGCCTGGATGAGGAGATTCCAATTAAGTTTCTTCTCTCTACCTTCATTTCTATCTATTTTCCTCGGCAGAGGTGGCTGAACACAGCAGCATCCATTAGAACTTGGCAGCTATCGGCACAAGCAAGACACAGCCCCTGGAACCATTTGACTCCCCCCTGTAGTTGTCATTTCATATCCCTCGCCTTTCAGTTTAAGGACTGTGAAGAGCTTTGCAGCACCCAGTCTGCTCTGTGCCCGTGGAACACTGCACAGGGCTGAAAAGGATGCTGTGGGTAATAACTTTACTTCTAGAAAGTTTTACATTTGGTGAGCTTGCCTTAAAGATATATAGGAAGAGATATCCAGAGGGTAATGGTGGAAAATATCCTTCATTTCCCTGATCTAAGAACTTATTTCTGTTTTTCTGTTGTTGTGCATCAGGAATTGCATTTGGCAGATCCGATAGAAACTGAATGTTACAAGGGCTTCGTAGCGAAGAAATTAATTTTTCCCTCGAGAAGAAGAAGCATGGAGGTAGTGGTCCTGGGCTGGCTGGCAGTTCACTGTCAAAAAGCTGATATCCACAGTCTAGGCTGAGCGTGCAATAAAAACAGAAAGTTGACAAGCTATTGATCCCTATTTAAGGAGCATTCTTGGAAGTCATGCCCATTAGTTTCCACATCCTTCTTTTGCCTGAAACTGGAAGAAAAACTAGGAAACTTGGGGTCTGTTACTGAGGACAAACTCATGTTGGTTGCTTTGAGAGTCCAAACTCTAACCATAATGTCTGTCCCATCCACTAAAGGACCTGTAGGTTTAAATGAGCTGCTCCCCCCGACCCCATGTAAAGACACCAGTGAAGAAAGGGATGGGCTGGGTTTCTCAGATATTATTGGTGCTGGGTTAATATAGCTATGAACAAGGTCCCTAAATACTAGGGCCACCAGATAAGCACCCAAGGACATTAATGAATGAAAAGGTGGGAGGCAAATTTCTCTGTATTTCTGCTGCCAAGTAAATCCAAGATACTGTGCTCCAGTTCAGCCAATGTTCTCTATGAAAACGGTCCCTTAGGAATCCATGGAAGAAGGAAGGGACATTGGGAAGATGGCACAGTGACTCTGAGTGTCCTACCTAGTTAAAATTAGTGATAAGTACTTGAGCAGAAGATTTCAGAAAGCATTTTGTTGCATGGTCTAAAAAGACATGTTGCCATAAAAGGATTGGGAAACCCAGGTTAAGCAAAGCTAAATAGGTTTCTCTCCTGTGGGATTCTTCAGAGGTACCTTATATAACCCTGTAGAATATGACACAGTATACACAGCTTCTCCAACTTGTTTGACAACTGTGCTGGTTTGAAAGGAAGCATGCCCCCCAAGAAAAGCCATGTTTTAATATAAATCCATTTCATAAAGGTAGAATAATCCTTATTCAATACTGTGTATTTGAAACTGTAATGAGATCATCTCCCTGGTTGATGTGATTTAGTCAAGAATGGTTGTTAAACTGGATTAGGGGATGACATGTCTCCACCCATTGAGTGGGTCTTGATTGGTTTACTGGAGTTCTATAAAAGAGGAAACATTTTGGAGAAAGAGATTCAGAGAGAGCAACACTACGAAGCAGAGAGTCCACCAGCCAGTGACCTTTGGAGATGAAGAAGGAAGATGCCTCCCAGGGAGCTTCACGAAACTGGAAGCCAGGAGAGAAAGCTAGATGATGCTGTATTTGCCATGTGCCCTTCCAGCCGAGAGAGAAGCCCTGACTGTGTTCGCCATGTGCCTTCTTATTTGAGAGAGAAACCCTGAACTTCATCGGCCTTCTTGAACCAAGGTATCTTTCCCTGGATGCCTTTGATTGGATATTTCTATAGACTTGTTGTAATTGGGACATTTTCTCGGCCTTAGAACTGTAAACTAGCAACTCATTAAATTCCCCTTTTTAAAAGCTGT
The DNA here is from genome assembly GCF_023851605.1 of Tamandua tetradactyla. NCBI lineage: Eukaryota > Metazoa > Chordata > Mammalia > Pilosa > Myrmecophagidae > Tamandua > Tamandua tetradactyla. The sequence goes on along the minus strand of NC_135349.1, from coordinate 13,776,568 downwards.
TCTGTTTCTGGTATATTGCCAGAAACAATATCATTCATTGTTGTAATTGGGACATTTTCTCAGCCTTAGAACTGTAAACTAGCAACTCATTAAATTCCCCTTTTTAAAAGCCATTCTGTTTCTGGTATATTGCATTCCAGTAGCTAGCAAACTAGAACAACAACGGAATGCTTTTATTTGCCAAACACCTAGTTATGTCATATGGAACAATTTTGGAAATGATATTTTACAGACTTTCATATCTTCTGCAGTTGCCTGATGCACCTGTAGAAGACTTGCTGTGCCTCTGAGCTGTTGCTAGGACGGAGGCTTCAGAAGAAGTGGCCAAGGCTGAAAGTTCATAAACAGTTATATTTGAGCATTTGGCATTCTCTCCTTTCACTCCCTTTACATAGGAGGTGTGCTTAGTAGCCTTCTCCTTGGGGAGACACAGTGAATGGGTCACATTTCCTAACAGGAAGATGCTGTGTTTAAGATGCATTTGATTTACAGAAGCTTTTGCTGTGACCTTGGCTTTCCAGTTTGCAAGTCACGTCACCAGGGTATCTGACTAATGCATGGCTGTGAATTTTTCATGGCAAGGTCTGTATTTGTGCTATTGGCCTCCTGGGCCAGGGAAAATAGCATGGCATGTCAAGAGCAACATAAATTGTTAGGTAAATTTCTATTCCCCCCAGACCTCCCTGCAAAGTCCCATTATTTGTGCCCTACTCAACTGTTCATTCATTTACAAACATTTATTGAGCAACTTCCATTGCTAAGTACTGTGGGGGATGCAAAGATGTATAAACCAGCGTGATGACATAAAGTGCACGACATGTGGAGGAGCAAAACAACTATCAAGTGGTGTTTTGGTTTGCTGAAGCTGCTGGAATGCAGGATGCCAGAAATGGTTGGCTTTTGCAATGGGGATTTATTAACTTACAATTTACAGTTTTTAGGCCTTGAGAATGTCCCAATGAAGACCTCCACAGGATGATACTGGGACTCTGAAGAAAGGCTGCTGTCATCTGGGACACTGTCACATGGGAAGGCACATGGCCAGCATCTACTGGTCCTTTCCTCCAGGGTTCCATTGCTTTAGCTTCTGATTCCAGAGGCTTCCTCTCTGAGCTTCTCTGGGTCCTCTCTTAGCATCTCCTGGGCTTTTCCCTCTCAGCTCTCTCTGGGTATTTGTTTCTGAGTTCTCTGGCTTTTTCTGTGTCCTTTATCCTCACATAAAGTCTACACTAAAGAATTAAGACCCACCTTGGATTGAGTGGGTCACATCTCCATGAAAACAGCCTAATCAAAATGTTCCACCCAACAATAAATAGGTCTGCACCCACAGGGATGGATTAAAAGAACATGGCCTTTTCTGGGGTCCATAACAGATTTAAGCCAGCATAAGTGGGGAACCTTCTTGGAGTGGACCTTAGTGCTGGCAATGAGCATGCTCTTATCTGGGGGCAGACTGAGTACTTGAATGCCAGGAGTCTTGTTTGGGTTCAAATCCTATCTATGTAGCCTGAAACGAGTTTCCCAAAGCTGCAGGGCTTAATCCTCTTACCTATAAAATGAGGGGGGTTGAAACAGACAATTCTTAAGTTTTCTTCAGCTCTGAGATAATATAATTTAGAAATGGAGATATACATGGTGGAGATATAATACATATACACATATATGTACACACAAATGTATATACATATATACATGTACATATGTTTGCATATTTACCTAGAAGGAGGAAAGATTGCTTCCAGTTAGAGTGTGTAGGTGAGACTTAGAGCTATAGAGAAATGGGTCTTTTCATGGACTTTAAGAGGAGCCCAAGGATTGGATTTGGAGAGACGGAAGTGGTGGGCTAGCACCATTCTAGGAGAAGTGCACGTCAGAGGCCCTGGGGCAGGCATGAGTACAGTGCAGGGGATATTTGGGATGTCTGGTATCCAGAGCCCAGTGTGACTATTGAGGGATGGAGGAGAACAATTCCAGCACAGCAGTGAAGATTGGACCTTCTAGAGCCTCTACCTCATGGGTACATCTCATCTGTCCCTCTTCAGGCTCTTTGCCCTTCTCTCAGCCTGCCAGGCACTTCCCCATCTCCTTGCATGCACGTCTTTTTCAGTTTTCAGATTCTCTCTAAGAGAGCTCTTCAGAGACTGCTCTATCCCACCCTGCTTAACCTGTCTTTTAGTATCTAGTTTATATCTTCTGAAGCACTTATTGCCATTTGTAGCAGCACATTCCCCATGTTTGTAGCTCGTTTGTTTGTCATCTGTGTCCTTGGCAATGTTAGCACCCTGTGGCAGGGATGGTGCCTGCCTGGTCTACTTCAGTATACCCAGTGCCTGCACTGGGCCTGGCACATGTTCGAGAAATATTGTTGGTGGAATGAATGAATGAGCAGGAATCACACTATTGTAGAACCCCAGAGGAAATCCAGACTGCGTATTTCTCAAGGGTACAGAGCCAATATCATTTGATTTAGTGTCTTCCCCAATGCCTGCACAGTGTCCAGCATAGGTTAAAAAAGAAAAGAACTAAGTAAAAAACATTTGATCCCCTGCTCAGTGAGCTTTGTGAAGCTATCCCTTCCCTTGATGCACAGGAGAGAGTGCTGCAAGCCAAATGCACTCAGCTCGATGTTTCACCAAAACCTCATCTCCATCCTGTGTTGAGCTGGACCACCATGCCCTCCCTGGCACTGCCCTCATTGAGGCTTCTTAGCCTCAAATCTTGCCCTAAAGTCTGATTCGTCTGATGTTGAGTCTGAGCTCTCAGCGGCCTAGCGGTAATTTGGTAGGTGGGAAGCTAAGGGTGTTTTGCCCATGTTGCTTTTCACCGTGGCTCCGAATCCTCTTCTTTGCTGCTCCCCCTTCTTCCTGCCAGCGCTGCCCCTGCTTGCTGCATGGGCCAGGACCCGACAGTGGGTGCCTGACACTGGGCTCTGATTTACACTGATGGTTTAATGTTCTTAAAATTAGTCCATTCCTGTGGGTGTGGATCCATTGTAAGTAGGATCTTTGGTGGGTAGGATCTTAAGTTACGATGGGACCTTCTTCATTCAAGGCAGGTCTTAGTCTTCCTACTGGAGCCTTTATATGAGGACAAAATTCAGAGAAAGGTGCAGAGAGAAAGCCAGAGAAGCTGAGAGAAAAAGCCACGAACCAAGAAACTGAGTTCCGGAGGAGAAGGAGGAGACCTGCAGACGTCACCTTGTGCCATGCCATTGGCCAGAGGACTCCAGGGTCGGCAGCAGCCAAAAAGGAATCGTCTTGATGATGCTTAGATTTGGACATTTTTGCAGCCTCAAAACTGTAAACTTGTAAATGAATAAACTCCCATTGTTAAAAGCCACCGCATTTGATGGTACATTGAATTTCAGTGGCTTTCACAAACTCAAGTACACACTTGAGTGTGTGAGATCTGGAAGCAGTCCCCAGGGGACTGACAATTAGTTTTAAATGGAGAGCAAAGGCCAAGAGGAGGGTTTGCATAAACACTACCCAAACACCCCAAACCCTAAGGGTCAGATTCTATCAAGCAACTATTTCGTTCCTTATTTGAGCACGAATGTTCGCTCTAAGTGAAGGCCGTACCCAAAACCTGGTGGCCCAGGTTTAAGTACTTGGACTATGAGTGAGGATTGGCAAAGCATACTCCTGTGCTGTCATTATTAAAGTTAAATTATATTAGCATATGCCTTCAGAGAGTTTATAAAGTGCTTCCTCTTGTAGTCCCTTATTAAATTCATGCCTGAATCTGGGCAAGTCACTAAACTTCTCTGCATCCCAGCTTTCTTGTGATACCAATAAAATGTAATATTCCGAGGATTCAGGCATTTTATTGGTATCACAAGAAAGCTGGGATGCGGAGAAGTTTAGTGACTTGCCCAACGCCATTCAGGAAAGGAGCAGCAGAGGATGGGTTCCAGTCCATTCCCAGGAGATGGAAAATCATGAGAAAGAGTAAATTGTTGGTGTTATAAGTGACTAAGTTTGGGACCATAGAAAACCAAAACAGTTGTGAGGTGGCGTCGTAACACAGGCATAAAGGACATGGTGTTGGCTTCAGGACCAGTCGGCAGGTAAAGACTGTAGGCTGTGGAGGAGATTTGGGGGGCCTGGAAAAAGTGAGGAAGCTGCCTTGAGAGGGGGGACAAAGAGCCACATGGCCAGGTAGCATGGACACAGTCAGCCAAATTGACCCCTGCAGTAACTTAGAAGATAAAAATATGTGCTGCATGAACTTGAAAACCTGGCTGAGGACACCTCCAAGTGCAGTGCTGAAAGGATCACGTTGCTTTTTTTGTGTGTTTGTCTAACCTGCATATGATAAGTTGTAGGGAGAGACAGAGGAGCTAAAGCAGAGACTATTCACTTTGTAAGCAGGTTTTAGAGGAAATAGAGAAAGCCCAGGATGTGCTAGATTGGAAAATAAAATTATTTTCGTACCTGGTACATCCCAAGAAAAGTTCCCAAAGTAAGAAAGTCTCAGAATAAAGATCAAATCAAGGATGTGGCTGAAAGATCTCTTAAGACTCAGCCAGATCTAAGGCATTACCTTGTAGACCTTTTTGGATTTGAAGAAATGGCTTCTAAGACTCTTGAGGGCATAGTGCCTCACCTGTAGCCCAAAGGAGAGTGAGACCTGGTACAAAAAAAATGATTATGGATATAGCTTTGGGGGCATGAAGTGAATTGGCAATCTGATTCACAGTGAAACAGTGAGTTTTTGAGATTGTTGTGCAGGTAATTGGTTGCGAATTGGGATATGAACCAGGTTTTCCTCTATAAAAGAATGATAAAAAATAGCTAACATATCCTGACTGCTAGGTTTGGATGGCCCCACCTCATCAACACACCCACTGCATCCCTGGGGGGCCGGTACTACTGCCATCTCTGTTTTATAAATGATGAAACTGGGTTCAGAGAGGTTACCTGTCCAGTGGCAGGCAGCTGGGATGTGGTGTTGCCAAGGCCAGAGGTCACCTGAGCATGGACTTGAATCCACTGTACCCTACTGCCCCCCCCCCCACAGCCTGCTCTACAACCAACTGCTTAGTTCCCCATGATATTTTGTTTGCCTGAACTGAAATTCCGTTCCACTGACTGCTAGTGGAGAAAAGTTAAGATTCGCCTCAACAGCCAAAAGAGTGATGGTTTCCCCATGGTTTCCAGCGTGAAGTTGTCTCTGTCACTGTTGGGTGCCCTCCAACTTCCAGATACAAATCCCAGAGAGCTTGTTTTCTTTTGGCTTCTATGAGCATCTGGAAAAGAAGACTCTTGGCTTGCTTACAGCACCCTGTTCAGACCTGTTAAGTGTCTTCTTGCCCTAACCAGCCCCTGCCAATAGCAGTTGTGTGGAATTCAAGTGGTGTGAAAGGCCTTGGATGTTGGAGAGGATAATCTGTCCCTGTGAAATTGCTCTCACTCTCACCCTCAGGGTTTCTACAGCAAACTGTGTCTCTCTGTTGTTGTATTTTTTTTTTTTTAATTCTTTTTTCTTTCATACTGATATGGTGCTATTTACTTGTTTGGTCCCGTCCCCCCTTCCCTCAGGAACAGAAACTTGAATTGCTTTGTAAAGAAAACCAAATTATTGAATTACGGAGAGAAAAAAAAAAAGATTTATTACTCCATCAGAATGAAGACAAATACACCGTTTGCAGTGTAATGCATCAATTTGAGCAGTAAATACAGAAAGCAGAGATGATATTTATAGAGAGGAAAGGAATAAAGATATCACATCATCATCGAGAAAACTAAAACTGACGAGGACAGGCTGGGTTGTAGGACCGAGAAGGTTGTACCAGGGTGTGGTGTCCTCATCCATAGGCACGTGGGAGGTGGGTGTCCCTGGACTACGAAGGGAGGACCCTGGGGTTTGTAGTTCGCTCAGCACCACCAGCCACTCAGTTGCTTCCCTGTATGCAGTTCTGTCCTGGGAAGCTCATTTCTTTGGACAAAGAGCTGCTCGCTTTAACAATCAGGCAAACAACAAATAAAGATACCTATCATTTATCCAGTATGTGTGATGCAATAGTGTATCTCTTTAATCTAATCTTTATAACAAGCTTATGAGTTGGGCACTATTATTATCATTCCTGTTTTATTGGTGGGAAAATCACACAGAGAAGTGAAATAACTTGTTCAAAATCATGCAGGAAATAAGGAGCAGAATCTCTTACCCACGATGCAACCTGCATCTCCTTGTCCCTGGAGGGGGCAGCCGGGTCAGTCTCTAGCTCTGCTCTCTGTGCCCAGTGGAGATGTTCAAAAGGCATCTCTGAGTGTACAGGTGGGTGAGGGCCTGGAATCTGATGGGAAAGTGATTTTAAGCACCTCCATAAACCAACTTCTCCCAGCTTATCATATCGTCTAAAAAAACCATTTTTTTGATACCCTGGAAAGACCAGCAACTGACATACTAAACTCTGGCTGCAAATTAACCTGCCCTCTCCAGATTAATTTGAAGATTCAGGGCATATTTTCTTCTTATAAAGCTCAGTATTGCCTGGAGTCCTTGGGTGGAAGGGACAGCCGAGTGGAAACTTTGTTGGGAATCATTTTACTTGGCTCTCAGGCTCTGAGAAGGGGAAGGACTGAGGCTGTCTGCTGGATGCAGAAGAACATTTTTGGACCCAGAGCAAACCACTGCAGAAAGGACGCCCCTGAGAGGACAGAGGGCAGCTTTGCCTGCAGGAGAGTGGGCTCTTCCTGTGGCTGCACTCAACCCCGCCAGCTGCTCTTCAAGCCATGGGACCTCTGCCATCAGCTTTTGCTGTTCTGACCTTTGACACCTGCCCCATCCTGCCAGTCCTACCAGGACCCCTTGGAAGCTCTTACACTGGTTTGACAGTAGGTTGCTCAAGCTAGTCTAGGAGATGGGTGGACCCACTTGCTTCAGGTCCTGCCTCCTTCCCTCCTGGCCACCCAGGGCATATCCTCACCAGGCTCCATCCTCCCAGCCCATCCTGCCTTCCCTCTCCATATGGATGGGAGTATCCTATACTACATCCCTTCGGAGAGACATACCTGTGCCTTCCAAGCAAACAAATCCTAAAGCGAAACAAACAGTGTCTGTATAATTATAGGTAAATGATGATTCTTTAGTGGCCTTCTGGATAGACTGTGGGTTTGTGGTCCTGTGCCTCCTCTGTCTCGTTAGTAGGAGTTTTAGGCCCTGTCGACGGGTATGTGCGAGAATGCCTTCCCCTTTACAGATCCTCATGCGACCCAAACATTTCCTTTTCTTAGCTACTGAGTTTGGTTGCATCCTTACTTAGCTTCCTCACCAGATTATAAAATCCTCACAGGATGGGATTATGTCTTCAAATCTCTGCAAGGTAGAGACAGAATGGGACTTGCCCTTAGTAGCTACTCAATAAAAAATCGTGATGTTGAATTTTCAGAAACTTGAGAGAAATCAACTAGCAATGTGAAGGCAGGGTGCACCTGTGGCAGCCAAGCCAGTGCTTCTGGGGACACTGTCCTGAGTGGCAGGAGGGCCAGGGCAGGCTCCCTGGAGGAAGCAGATTTGAGCATGACCTTGACCTTGAAGGAGGAAGAGGAGAGAAAAAGGGTGCGGGCATTGCAGGCAGTTGGAGTCACCGAGGAAGGGATGGAGGCACGAGGTCAGCCGAGCATGGTGTGCTCCCATCAGACCTGGCGGGCTGCAGAGCAGAGGGATCAAGGGGCACCACAGGAGAGAAGTTTGAATTTATAATTTAGGGCAAGATTTTGAAGGACCTTCCAGTTTAGTTTGTCTTATAGGTGATAAATAAAGTATGGAAGTGATAAAAGTATTTTTAGGAAACTGAGAGATGGGGAGGATAAACAATTGGGCAGCCTCTCCGTATTTCAGATGAAAGCCTTTTTTGGATAAGTTTCCCAGCCCATCTTTCCTTTCTGTCTCTATCCATCTGTCTGTCTTTCTCTGCCTTTCTGGCTTCCTCTCTGTATCTCTCTCTCTCTGTCTCTTTCCTAAAAACTGATAACTAGGACTCCTAGCAAGGGTATTGATCAACCCAAGTGACAGATCTGAGGGTGGGATGGGGTAAGCGTTTCTGAGTTAGACCTCTGGGCACAGGTGAGGCCTCAGCTGTCCATCACCAGACTCATTTCTGCCCTGTGAGGTGGTGAACCCGTTCAGCATGGCATATGCACTGCTGATGGCTGTTGGAGCCCAAGCCTCACACTGGAGAAGAAGGAAATCACATGCTGATGCTTCAGAAGATGCAGGTTCTTCCTCTTGTCTCTGGAGTGGGGCCGGGTCACAGAGGCACTGATCAAGAAGTACCAGTGGCACGGGCCCAATGGCATTGGGACCTGATGGGGGCTGTCCTAGCTGGATCAGCCTCGTGGGACACCAGCTGTGGGACACCAGCCTCATGTGCCACCAGCCTCATGGGACACTAAGCATATGGGACACCAGCCTTATGCAGCATCCAGCTCCGTGCTGAGTTCCCTTGGCTGGGGGACAGTGTGGTCACTCATTCCCGCCCATGGCCTCTCTGAAGTTTGAAACAAGAATCAGGATGAATATCATGAAGCTGAGTCCCTAAATTCTGTTGACCTGTCTCAGTGGGATACAACAAACCCTTCTGAGAAGCCCATGGTTTCCTTTCTCTAAAATTCATGCTGCAGTGATATCTTCCTAGGGATTGTGGTGAAAACTAAAAGAATTGATGCTCTGCAAGTAGCACCTGGCTTGTAGTGGGCACTCAGTCAAGATTAGCTGGCCCCATCATCATTTTTCTGGAGTCGACCCCATGGGCTGAAATTAGTTGCAGAGATATTTACTATCCTTTAAAGTCCAGGTTCTATTTTTTCCTGAAAAGACTCTAAATCGAACACATTTGAGTTTATTCTACTAGTCTGGTGTTGGTCTCAGAATTTCTTTGTGAGATGACAAGCAGTGCTCAGAGAATTGATGTCAGAGCAAATGATATCCTCTGAATTTCCAGCCTGGGGAATACATTATATTATGTTGTGTTATGTTACGTCATGTTGTGTTACATTATATCATATATTGTCATTATAATATATAATAATATATAATATATATTATATATGTTCTATGATAGACTATATTATATATTATGATATATTTCATGTCATATTATATCATGCTAGTGTTATATCACATTATATTACATTATATTTTGATATCATATTATGCTATGGCATATTATATTGTTACATTGTATATCATATTAATGTTATATTGTATTGTGTTATGTTATAATACATTATAAACTATGTATAACAGTATGGTATAATGTTAGGTTAGGTTAGATTATATAATGTTCTGTTATTCTACATCATAGCACTATTATATATTTGTGTTATTAGATGTGGTTATGATGGCTAGCATTTATTGAGTGCACGCTGTGTGCTTCACTTGTATTATCTCAGTTTATCCTTACAGCAACATGCTGTAACAGTACTACAGATGGTAAGTACTGTAAACCTCATCTTGCACCTCAGGAAATTGAGGCATGAGGGTTTAAATAACTAGCCTGCGGTCACACAACTGGTAAGTGGCATATCTAGAGTAGGCAGCCTGATCCTAGAGCCTTCCCTGTTCTGCTGTAATTTTTAGGTGCTCCTGACTTTACAAGACAGGGAAATATACAAGCTGAGTGCTCCCCTTTCCCTGCCTCCCCTGGGTTCAAGGGAGGGTACCACAGCACCTGGCAGGGGGGCGGGTGCACAAAAGCCTGGATCACTTCTTATTGCTTTAGCTGTGAGCTGAGACGTCCACTCCCTTGTCTGTTTCCCTACTGTTCTGGGGCCCAGATGCCCTGATCCCATTTCTGCCATCTAAATTTTAATTGGTTTGGGAGCCAGAAGCTCCACCAAATGGAAGCATTCACTGCCTCCTCTGTCCACCGAGGAACTCTGCATGTTGGTAACGGGGCTGTGCCTTCCACTTTGTGTTGTATTCGACCATGTGCTTTCCTGAGCACTGGCCTCGTGAGTGCCGGGGTTACATTTTATATACTTGATGGGGCTGATTTGACACAACCGCCTTGGTGCATATGGCTCTTCTCACATCCCTAGGACTGCACTTCAGCACCCCTGATGATAGCCAGATCCCTCACTCCAGCCTATTCCTGATGCCTTTATTTAAGGGAACGCTTATTCTATCCAAGGCACCGTGCACTTGGAGGTGTGTCGTCACATTTATTCCTCCCAACCTCCCAACAGCCTGTGAGACTGAACTGTTCTTAACCCTGCTTTACAGAAGGGAAACAGGGTTCAGTGGCACAGGACTGGTAGGTGGCAAAGTCTGGGCTTGAACTCAGATTCTATGCCATGGTCTGGCCCTCTCCTAACCTGATCCACTCAACCACCACCACATCCTCTACTTGTCCCCAGGCCTCACTCACCCCATCTCTTTTTTATTTATTTACTCAGTTTTAAAACCTAACAACATACAAACACGAGCATTCTTACCATATGGTCATTCCGTTCTTGATATATAATCAATAACTCACAACATCATCACATAGTTGTATATTCATCATCATAATCATTTCTTAGAACGTTTGCATCAATTCAGAAAAAGAAATAAAAAGACAACAGAAAAAAATTCATACATACTTTCATTGATCACTAGCATTTCAATCAATTCAATTTATTTTAACATGTGTTCCCCCTATTATTTATTTATTTTTAATCCATATGTTTTACTCATCTGTCCATAAGGTAGATAAAAGGAGCATCAGACGCAAGGTTTTCACATTCGCACAGTCACATTGCGAAAGCTATATCATTATACAATCATCTTGGAGAAACATGGCTACTGGAACACAGCTTTACATTTTCAGGCACTTCCCTCCAGCCTTTCCATTATACCTGAACTAAAAAGGGGATATCTATATAATGTGTAAGAATAACCTCCAGGATAACCTTTTGACTCTGTTTGAAATCTTTCAACCATTAACACTTATTTTGTCTCATTTTTCTCCTCCCCGTTTTGGTCTAGAAGATTTTCTCAATCCCTTGATGTTGAGTCCCAGCTCATTCTAGGATTTCTGTCACACGTTGCCAGGAAGGTTTATACCCTTGGGAGTCATGTCTCACGTAGAGGTGGGGAAGGCAGTGAGTCTGCTTGTCTTGTTGGCTGAGAGAGAGAGGCCACATCTGAGCCACAAATGAGGTTCTCTGGGGGTGGCTCTTAGGTCTAATTTTAAGTTGGCTTAGCCAATCCTTTGTGGGGATAACTTTCATATGAACAAATCCCAGGATTGAGGACTTGGCCTATTGCTTTGGTTGTCCCCATTGCTTGTGAGAATATCAGGAATTCTCCACATGGGAAAGTTGAATTTTCCCCCTTTCTTGCCATTTTCCCAAGGGGATTTTGCAAATACATTTTTATTCACTGTTCAAATCACTCTGGGATTTATCAGGACATGACTCTGGACAAACCTACAAGGTCTCAGGCCCTACTCAAAGTTCCATGTACTTATCTCACCCCATCTCTTGCCCTCTCCCTCCCTCCACCATGGATCTGAGTCTGGAAGCTGCTCAGAGGGGCTGGGCGATCTGTGCTGATGGGGTGGAGTTGTGGTGTGGGGCAAGAAGGTCTGGCCTGCCCAGAACCCAGAAAAAAAATAAATTTTTAGAAACCTTGAAATTTTAAGGATGCCTTATTTCAACTGCATCAAATTGTCACAGGGCCCAAATGGTCCACCTTTATGTGAGTGGAATATCAAAAAAGCACTTCTACATTTATGTAACTGAGTGTCCCACAACGTAATGTAGAGTATCTTATGTGTAAAATACGCTCATGTATTTGCCAAATGAAGTGCGGCTCCTTTTTTTCTGTTAGGAAATGAATTGATCCCTTATGGCTTTTATTGCAGAGCTATGGTTTTGTTACTAATAAAACACTGGTTAAAATAGAATGCAAGCTTTAGAGTTCATCTGGTCCAACATTTCATCTTGTAGAAGAGGGCCAGAGAATTTGTTGCCAAAGTTTACAGGACTTATTAGGAGCAGGGCTGGTAGCCGGGCAGACTTGTTACCCTTGACCCCTTCTGACATTTCTGGCATGGACAGCCAGCCAGCCAGTAGGAAAGGGCTGATTCGGGGCTCGGTGCTATTTGTTTGGAAAAGGATGCCAGGTCAGAGGAAAGAGGAAGGCGAAAAACTTTTCTCCTCCTGTGGTTTTAAGTGCGGCATCCACCCATGCAAATTGCCTCTTGGAATGAAGTAATTTTGCATATGGTGAATTGTATGTCAGCAGCAAGTTGTTTACATCCATGCCAGTGCCAGACAAATTGTCTATCTCATCAGTAATGTGTTCGGAACCTGCCTCGGATGCCAGAAAACCCTTTTTATATTTGGATTTGCTTTTCAGCTGTCCAAATACAGTATGATTAATCTGGCTTGCTAGGGAAAAGAGAGAGGGTTTGAACTACAGGAAGTGACAACATTTAAGGGGAATTGCTATGTTATGGTGCCAATGATTGCCCTATAAGATGCAAATGTGAGTTAAGCTGTGGACTGCCCCTATTGCCCAGCCAGTCTTGGAATTTCATAAACACCCCACTCTAAAACCCCTTTTCTGGGGGAAATCACATTGTACTTTTTAAAAGAGGAGCTTCATGAAAAATATACCCAGCACTCGCAATTTAAACTCTCCCTGCTACTAAAATTGGACAATGAAGCTATGAGAAGGAATTTTATGCCATAGGCAGGAATCAGTCTACTTTCATTGTTCTTGTCACTCCTTGGGTTCTAGAGGGAATTATTCCTTAAGAACTTAGAAAGGAGGGAAATGTGGATGCCTTCCGAGATGAAACTTTAATATGGATACATATTAGATCAGAGCAAAATATGCAAAGTCAACTTAAAGAGACAGAAAAGACAGCCACCTTATTCAAGCTATTAGCATATTTAGAGAAAGGCCTCAGCAATCAGGAGATTCTTTTCAGGAAATATTTATTCCATCAGGGGTTGGGACTCTCAGTGAAAGTTCATTTAGTGTTTCCAGTGCTGTGGACAGGGCCCTCCTAAGGTGGAGGTGGATGCAGAAGACCTGATTCATAGCCCCCAAGACTTTCTTCCCATGAGAAGGTCTATTCCCTTTCATCCTGAGAGTCTTGAGCCTTTGGTCCATCAAAGGTTTGTTTCTTGCTCTGATTGTGTGCATCTCGAGCTCTCTTTCATGTGTGACAGCTAGAAATTTCTCTCTGTCACTTGAGAAACCACTGTCAGGTTTCAGCCATCAGGCCTGTAAGTTTCATTCATGTGAGTACCTGCTCTCCATCTGCCAGTAATATCGTTTCTGGGCCTGGGGACAAAGGCAAAGGTCCTGGATGGTGCTGTTGACCCTTCAGGGAGGAGAACAAGCCTGGTTTCTCTGAGGTAGAACATCCTTCAACTTCTGTGAGGTGGGACATCCTCCAAATTCACTCCATTGGTGCTCAGAGTGAAATATCTTTTTCCTTTCAAATCATTGCTTTATAGAATATACCCATAGACATTCTTGGAAGGGGCAGCTGTGGTGTTGTATATGTCAGAGGGCCGAACATCTTACACGTTTCTCTATGGCCAGGAATTAAGATTGCTCAGTGCAGTCTGGGGATGGATGAAGGCAAATTCTGGGGACAGGGTCCAGCTGGAACCACAGAGATTTTCATCCTGAGCTGATGTATTTGTTATCAAAGGCAGTTCCACATAATTTAATGTGCCCTTGACAGACGAGAGTGATTTAAAAGCGAAAATGCCAAACCTTAAATTCTATGGTCCTATTCGGTGGCAAATGGTGAAAAGCCAAAAGAAAATAAGCATTGCTTTTCCAGAAACCAGAGGTGCCTCCAAGAAGGAAAAAAATGACCCTTATAATTCCTCTGACTCGTCCCTGTATGCTATGAAGATTATATTGCTAGCTCCTCTCCCAACTTTCCTCTTGTTTAGTAGCCACTTCTGCTGTCCAGGGCTAGTACCACTCAAGGTTGTACCCTCAGCATGTGTTTTCCTCTCTGGGAAGGGTGAGTGGCAAATGGTCTGTCCCAGCTGAGACAGCGCCCCTCTAAGGAGCTTTCCAGAAAGTTCCATTCAACACTTATATTTCATTGGCTAGAATGGCATCACATGGTAGTTCATCTGGAAGGAATCCTGGGAAAGAACTATAAGTATTTAATTTTAAGAGTGGCACAAAGTTGCTGGGTTTCTGATAGAGATGAAAAGGCCTGGTAACTGGCAGTTTCTGCTACCAGTTTTGCTTCCAAGCCGAACATCTCCATTCTCTTCCCCTTCACATTCACAGAGCCAGCAGTCCATGAAAGCACTCTGATGTTTCTCTCACCTATCTGCCCTCCCATCCCTTCCTCTTGCCCCTCCCTTGGTTCAGGCCTCATTATGCTTCACCCAGATCAGCACATCTAGGAGGCATTTTGGCTCCTTGCACTCAGTCTCATCTTCAAGTCAGGACTCCTGTTCTTTCAGTGACTCTGCATTGTGCTCAGAGTAAAGAACAAACGTCTTTGGGCAGGTGTCTTCATGATCGCAACTTGGTCCAGCTCTCCGGTTTCTATTCTTTTATCTATTCTTGCTCATTTTGCTTTCACAGTGGTGAATGTGCCATCTTTGATTCCTTTTCTTCTCTCACTCCTCACATCTGATCCATCCATATATTGGTTCCACCTTTGCAATATAAGCAGCATCCCACCACGTCTCAATAAATAATTGTTGCATGTGTGCATGCATGCATGAATGAGTAAGTGTTAGATACACAATAAATACCTATTAAACACGGCATGACACATGCCCAAGGCAGGGATATCAGTAATCACTGGAATTTTTTTATGTCTTCAGTGGCAGGCCTGGCATGTATATTCTTTCTGAACCCCATGATAGTCCAGCAAGGGTGCCACTGATTCTATGTTTTGTTTTTACTGATGCTAATTATAGCTCATAATAGTTCCCCTTCATTAATGCTTTCCCCATGACAGACCCTATACCAAGTCATTCACCTGTAGTACCTTGTTTTCCCACACAATCCTTTGAGGCAGGTTCTATTCTTGAGCCCACTTCTTCAAATGAAGAAACTGAAGCCAAGGGAGGGCAAATGATTTGTCTGACGTCATAGGTATAGAATGTAGTGACGCTGGAATTCCAGCTAGGACTTTTGAGCCTCCCTAGAGAAGATCACACAGCCTCTGTAGCTCAAGCTTCACAGCTGGCTTGAAAGATGTTCCTGGCTCACTCTTAGCATCACGTATCTGTGGAAAGGAGGCTGGAAAAACATTGCTTACAGTTTTCCAAGGCCTCTTCTTGGAAGCAGACATTTGGGGATCTTTGGCTTTGGGTTGGCTATTTTATGTGCTTCTTTTCCTGTGTGTTTTTTATTTTCTCTGTAAACGATGAAAGCCCCTCTATTCCCCTTAGTGACTATCAGAAGGTTTCAGACTGGGGAAGGAGGGAAGGACATAAACAACAGTGACCTTAAGTGATAACGTTGGGTAGTGTTTATTTACAGGTAATAGAATTTCTTTTTTCTGGTCCCAGGAGCCAGTAACCGGATGGTCATTATTTGACAGCAAATGCCAGAGTCAGACCACCTGGTTTCAAATCCTGGCTCGAGTTACGTGACCTTGGCCATGTTACTTCTCTTCTCTGTGCCTCAGAGAAGCACATGGTGAGGGTCATCGTAGTGTCTCTCTTAGAGAGTCATTGTAAAGAAGAAATTTTAAGTACCCATGCCAGTGCCTGTCCCCTAATGAGCCTTCTGTAAATATTAAACTGTGGTAATAGTAGTGGCACTGGTGGTGGAAGTTGCAATCATAGTTGTTACTGTTGTTTCTTTTCAGGGGTGGGGGTGGTTAGAAAAAATATTGACAGTAAAGTATTTCCAACCTGGCCTTCTTTGGCCTCTTCCAGAAGCTATGGAGTAAACCTTGAGGTCAAAGGAGATTTCATCCTCATGACCACCCTCCAAGTATCAGATGGAGAACTTTGAGATGTAGTGGTTGAGCTTGAGTGCATCACTCAAGTAGATCAAGATATGTATTAAGGTGGTTGTGCCCGTTTGAATCAATTATGTACCCAGAAAAGCCAGGTTTTAATCCTGAGCCAATCTTGTGGGGCAGGTGTTTCTTTCTTTCTTTCTTTCTTTTTTTTTTGCATGGGCAGGCACCGGGAATCAAACCCAGGTCTCCAGCATGGCAGGTGAGAACCCTGTCTGCTGAGCCACCATGGCCCACAGCTGTTTCTTTTAAACCAGATTCAATACCATAGGTTGGAAACTTTTTATAAGATTATCTCCACAGAGATGTAACCTGCCCAATCTTGGGTGTGACTTTTGATTAGATGGAGATATGACTCCACCCATTCCAGGTGGGTCTTCATTAGTTTGCTAGAGAATTTAAAAGGGGACAGGACAGAAGCCTCAGAGCTGACTTCTACTTCAGAGCAGAGCTGACACAGATGCGGACATGTGGAGAAAAGAAACACGGATGTTTGGAGATGCTTGGAGCCCAGCAGACATTGCCATGAGATGTTAAACAAGCCAGAACCTGGAGAGAGCCAAGGGAAGCCGTGAGATGAAGGCCAGTCCCAGAGAAGCAAAGTGAGGAACCCCCACAGGAAGAGAGGTTGAAGGCAATGGAGCCCAGGAGCAAGGGACCAGCCAATGCCAACCACATGACCTACCCAGCTGACAGAGGTGTTCCTGACCTATTGGCCTTCCTTGAATTGTAGTATCTTCCCTTGGATGCCTTAGTTTGGACATTTTTATAGGCTTAGAATTGTAAACTTGTAACATTAAACTTTTAAAAGCCATTCCAGTTCTGGTATATCTGGCATATTCTGGCAGCTTGCAAATTAACACAATGGTGAACCTTTTTTTTTTTTTTTTTTTACCATTAGGAATTCATACCCCTCTGTTCTTTTGGTAATAGGAACTTTCTCTGGGAACTTGTCAGAAATGCCAACTCTTGCATCCTGCCCAGGCCTACTGAATCAGAAATTCTTGGAGTGGAGCCCAGCAATCGTTGTGTTATAACAAGTTTTTCCTGGTGATTCTGATGCATGCTCAGGTTTCAGAGCCTCCAATCTAAGGGCCTTGCCCCCACACTAGTAGTTCAGTTGTGACCTGGGAGCATGCTAAAAAATGCAGACTCCCGGGCACTTCCCCACACTGAATGAATAAGACATTGCATTTTAACAAGGTCATTAATTCATAGGGGCATTAAAATTTGAAAATAGTGCTCCAGGTCACTTGTTCTTAAACTTGGCTGCAAATTGGAATCACCTATGGAGTTTTGAACCAAAAAAGATGGTTGGAATCCACTCCCAAAGATTCCTATTTGATTTATCTGGGATGAGCTCTTGGATTGATTCTTTAAAACTCCCCAGGTAGCAACATTTGGGAACCAGAAGTCCAGCAGTGTTGGCCTCATGGGGAAGTTGGTAAAAAATGCAAAATTTTGGGAATCACCCCAGATCCACTGAATCAGAAACTCTGTTTCTGAGGCAGTATGTATCTCAACAAGACTTCCTGGTGATACTAATGTCCCACCAAGTGTGAGAACTGCTAACCTAAGGTCAGAATCCTCTGCATATAGCTGGCTGATTGTGGGGGAGTCCACTAGAGTGACCAATCTTCTTGACTTGTCTGGAGCTGAGGGATGACCTGAGATGCAGGATTTTCAGTGCTAAAAGCAGGATAGTCAAAGACAAACCAGAATGGGTCACCCTAGATCATGGAAGATTCTGGAACATTTTCATGGAAGTAGCTCATTATCCATTGCATTGCCCCAAACTCAATCATATGGTCACCTCTTCCAGCAAGGGAGTTTGATAAATGTGGTTTAGCGTGTGCCCAGGAGAAAGAAGAAACTGTGGGTACTGAGCTAGCCAGGCTTTGCCATAGCTCCCAATTGCTCAGTAATAACCTCACCTTTAAGTATACACAGGAGATGCAAAACTCTACAGATGCCTCTACAAAGCACTTATTAAGAAAGGGTTTGTTCTTGTTTTGAAGACACTATGCTTGCCACTGACTTTTCTCTGCTGGCTCCCAGATGGTGACATCAGCATCTGGTACTAGCAGTTCAACAAGAAGGGAAAAAAAAACTAACCCAAATCTTCTACAGCAAGTCTGCTCCCTTTTTTCAAGAGGGTTGCAGCTGGGATGTGATGGAGCGAGCATATGGCTTTAGGGAAGCCCATTTGGTTCACTTAGCAGAGCTCCGTGGCCTGTGAATGTTCAACACATTTTAACATTAAAGCCGTCAGGCAGCTGGCCCAATTCCTGCCTCCCTGTGCTGGCTCGAAAGCTGGCTGCACAGAAACAGAGAAATGGGGCAGACGATCCCCGACGAGGCTGATGGACAGGGGCAGAGCAAGGGGCTTTTGGAATGTATCAACCGCTCCAGAGCATCTCAATTCAGGCTTTATGCAAATGCCACTGTCATTTGCCGAGGCAGGGAGTCTGCACTCCTTTGAATAGCTAGACAACCAGCCCCCTTCGGTCAGGGGGCTTTTTTGAGGCAGAGAGAAATTGGGACATATGCCAGGCAAGATTGACCTTCAATAAGGGAAAAAGACAAGCTCTGGCAGGCATTTGTATGGTATCTGCAGATGAGAGTACAATGGGGCCTCTGGTTGGCAGGCTTTTGGTAAGGGTCATTTTGATCTTCTTGGGTAGGGCCCCCAAGTACCCAGACCTTTCTGACCTGTGGACAGGGAGGCACCAGGTGTAGTGAACAGAGCACAGACAAGGATCCAGGACATGTGGGCTCTGGCTGTTGCTCCATCATAGGTGCGAATGGCGACTCAGGTTGCACAGGGCTGCTTACCCCCTCAGAGTTATAAGGAATTAAGCAGGAGTCACTGGGGTGGAGCAAGTCATGGGACAAGGTCAGATGCTGGTGGGATTCAGGGAACTCACTGAACCACAGTAAGCAGACTTTAGAGGGGTCAGCAGGATTCACTGTCTAATGGTCAAATAGGTGGGGAAGCTGGGGGTCCTCAAGACAATCAGAGGAAGTTGGGAGTATTGCACTCTCAGCAAGGAAGGGCTCTTTTAAAGGGCAGTGACTGCCCACCTTTGATCTTTCAAAAACAATTGTTCTTCAAGGCATTTTTAGGTAATGTATGCCTTAGCTTTTCCCCCATGTTAAACAGGAATGGATATATTTGCTTTGTCTTTTCTCCTTCCCTTCCTCCTTCCCATCAGGATCAGTTTCCTGTGGCTGCTGTAATGAATGACCATATACGTGGAGGCTTAGAACAATGTAAATTTATTCTCTTAGAGTTTAAGAGGCCAGAATGCCAAAGCCCTTTTTACTGGGCCAATGTCACAATGTCAGCAGGGCTGTTCCTTGAGGAGGGAAGGTCTGTATCCTCCTTGCCTTTCCTGTCTTCTGGAGGCTCCCTGTGTTCTTTGGCTTGTGATCCCTTCCTCACATCACTCCAATCTCTTGCTTCTACCATCACATCTCCAACTTTCTCCTTTGACCTTCTTGCCCCCCTCTTGTAAGGTCTCTTGGGATTACATTTAGGAGCCCCAAGGGAAATCCAGGATAAGCTCCCCATCTTAGTCATATCTGCAAGTCCTCTTTGCAATATAATGTAATACACAGGTTCTGGGGATTTGAGTGTGAGCATCTTTCTTTCAGGGGCCAGGGTGGGAAGTATTATTCAGCCTAACACTCCACCCTTCCTCCTTTTCTTCCATTCACAAATAGTTATTGAGGACTTTTTTATGTCTCAGGTCCTATGCCAGATGCTGGGGATACATAGATGAGCAGAGACAGGCATATGAGCTTATGCTCTAGAGGGAAGACAGACATTAATCAGATAGTCACACGAGTAAATGTAAAATCATGTAACCATGGTTAATGGTACATAAGGTTGGAAGGGGTTGCTCGATCTAGTCTAGGAAGGGGTAGTGGAGACAGTTAAGTGGTTTCTAAAGGATCTTTGAAGGCTATAAACAAAAGCTTTGTCCTAAGAGCAAAGGGGAGAGTGTTTTAAGTAGGAAAATTTCACAATCAAATTTGCATTTAAAAATTCCTGCAGGTACTGCATGGAGGATAAATTGGAGGGGAGGCTATTGCAGTTGTCTGGGCGAGAGATGAGGGTGTCTGAGCATGCAGGGAGCAGGTGGAATGAGAGATATTGAGGCCAGTTCACTTGGTGATGGATTGGCTCGGAGGTGGATTGTATAAGAATATTGTAAGATAAAATACAACTTTATTAATGCACATTGAATATTAAATGAGACATCTGTGTTTCTGTGTCAATTGAGAATATGGCTGTGCCACTGCACCCCAACCCCCAGGAAAGGCCAGTTATAGCATCTGTAGATGGAGTGTGTAGGCTAAGACCAGGAATGCAATGATCTGGAGCTGGTCTGGAAAATATGAACTGGTGGCAAGCATCATTCAGAGGAGCTGAAATACCTCAGGTGGGAGTAGAGGCTGTGGAAGAATTAAGTTATCTAAAATTATTTCTCAAGACCACATAATAGTGGTCAAACATATATAAGTACTTGGGAATTGTGTTTAATGTCAGGCATAATTTGAATGAAAAGTCCAGTAGATGTGGAGAGAAGATCCAGAAATGGGTATTTATCAAGCAGAGTCTGATATGACGGGCATGATAGAGATGCCAAAACGTAGACAATATTAATGGGGGAAAAGAAGACTTAGGCACAACTTAGTAGTTCCCTTCAAATATGTAAATAGTTACCACTGGAAAAAGGAATAGAAGTATTCTGTGCAAATCCAAAGGATAGACCTGAGACAAATGGGTAAAAATAAGATTTTAACTCAAAAGAAAGAGGAACACTTTAAAACTAGTGCTCTTGAGAAATAATTTTAGATAACTTTAGGGGAAGATCTTCAGAGAGAAACCAGGCCATCTGTCAGAGTTAGTTATTCAAATAATTGGACATCTACCACATACTAAGCATGTTGGGATGTAGAGGTGAGGATGATGTAGCTTCCATTCTTTGGAGCATGTAATTTAGGAAGTCAAATAAGAGATATGGTGAGCATAAAAGATAGAGTATTTTACTCAAAGAAGAATTAGAATGAGGTCCTCTGCAGCCTCAGAGGATGGACAGTTGCATTAGCTTGTTTTGTGGATGAGGATAGACCAATGGAAGAGGGCACCTCTTTGGGACTTGAGTACTGGAGGAAGCTTGGAAGGGGCATTGCATGGGGGAAGGCAGAGCAATGTCCTGGAAGAAGTGCAGGATGAGGTCAGCACATAGTGAGTTGAATTCTGCAGCTGAGGACCAGAAACACAAAGGGAGACAAGGTAGAAGGCCCCGTTCATGACATGCAGGGACAATAGTAAGCATACTGTGGGTCATTCCCCCATCCTTCTGTGCCGGTGTGCTGGAAGTGACTGCCCTCTCAGAATTCAATCATGAGAGCAACATGTCATGAGTAGGAAAAAAATGTGTCAAGTCTTCTTAAGAAGACAGACTATCTCTTAGGCTAGATCAAGACTTGATTGATTGTGTAGCATATTTAAATAAAGAGTTACCCATTAGTCAGGCATGGAAGCATGACAGGTTAGTTGCTGAGCAAGGCTGACCATGCTCCTTTGGGTGCAGTTCCCGGGAAAGGCGCCTTGCCCCAAAGATGAGAAGGGTGTGTTTCTGACAGCAGTTCTATCTGTGTTGTGGGGATATCCACTCAGCCTCTGGTCAACTGGTCCCTGAAAACATGCAGATCATACAATAAACTCCCCCTGGTCCTCAGTCCACGCTCCAAAGATTCTTCAGATGTTTTGAATTTCCTTGCAGTTTTCCCATAAAGAAATACTGTTCAGACCTTTTAAAATGTCCAATCAACTAAATGGTTACTCTAATGCTATTTATACCAGCTTTTAAAATGAATTTCGTCAGAGCAAATATGTTTCTATAAGTGCAATAATTAGGGGTCAGAGAGAGGCTCTGGGGGGTAATTAAACTGAATTTACTGAGGCATTGCCCTTCTTTGGCCACTTGGTGGCCATGTGGATGGACTCTTTCTACTGGCAGCAACCTCTCCTCATCCTTTTGTGCTACTCATTTGCTTATTTGCTCTCAGAACCATCTTCTGCCTGTCTTAGTTTTCCAGGACTGCTATAACAAAAATGGCCCGAACTGGTTGACTTGAACAATAGAGATTTACTGGCTGACGGTTTGGAGGCCACAAGTCCGTAATCAAGGTATTGGCAGTCTATACCGTCTCCGAAGTCCGGAGCATTCTCATGATGGCTCGTTGGCAATCGGTCTCTGCCTCTGGCACATGAAAGTCTGTCTCTGTCTCCTCTCATGGCCTGTACTTCCATGTCCAAAATACCTCTGCTTCCAAGGATGCTAGTATTGAATGAAGGCCCCCCTGTTTTAGTTTGACCTCAGCTTAACAGGCCCTTTGACAATTCCTTTACGAATGGGTTCACATCCACAGGACAGGGGTAGGGGGTGGGGGTGGTGGTGGCTAGGACTTGAATATGCCTTTATGGGGGGCATGATTCAATTCCACACAGAGTTCTTCTTTCATTCTGTATGGTAGCACAAAACTATGTTTCTCAAGCTCCCTTGCTCCTGACTTCTAACTGGGCTCAGCCAGGAAGGGGCCCTGGTGGGAGATGGGCAGACAGAAGAAAATAAACCTTGGCAATCCCCATTGCTCCTTCATGACTCCAGCTCAGTTTTCCCTGACCCAGACCCACTGTGGCTCCAGCTTCTGGCAGAAAGGCCCCAGCTCTGAGCTCTCACCATCCTGCCTCTACCCTTTCTCTCTCCAGAGACTGCTGTTCTCATCTCTCAGTTGCCTCGCTGTTCCTTCTCAAGTCTTAGTTCTTCCTTGTAACCAATTCTGCATATAAGATCCCCTCTTTTTATATTAGCTAGCATGGTTTCTGCTTTCCTGACAGGGCCTGATTAAGTCAACTTTCTTTCCATTTAGTAGGTTGTTCATTCTGCAGAGCATCAAATCTGAGCTGGAAATGTTTGGGGGTTATTACATTGGCCCAGCGTTCTCATTTTGAAGCACAAAATAACCACTGCATGTTTTTTTTTGACGGGTGTCATCAATTTTGCCTATAAAATTTTGCAGACTGTAGATTTAGGACAAACATAGCTGTGAGTTTTGTACTAGGAGAAACATGGATATATTGTAGTACAAAAGTCACGTGGATTTTAGAGATCAACCAGCAAACTGAAAGACTTTTGCACTTGTAAGAGGCCCTGAGTACTTTTTCCTGTTAGAAGTGCTTTGGTGGAAAGTGTCTGAGGCATTGCAATAGTTCAGCAGGTGGAAAACTTCTTCTCCAAAGAGTCAGAGAGTAAAATATTTTAGGTTTTGCCAGCTGCACTATCTCTGTTGCAGCTTCTCAGCTCTGCCATGGAAGCACAGATGCATCGACAGACAATATGCAAACAAATGACTATGGCGGTGTTCCATTAAAACTTTATAACAAAAAGAAGCAGTGGGTCAGATGTGGCCCCAACCCTTATACTATGCAATGGCCATGGGGCAGTTAAGGAGTGTTAAAGAATCTTAATAAATGATTACTGGCTTGACGCCATGCTCCGTGAAGATTGATGGCAGTGATCAGGGACAAGCCAGAGGCAGGGAGATAAGTTAAGGGACAATTTTGGTGTTAAGGAAAAATGTCTGGAAAACCTATACCGTGCGGTCAGATTGGGATAAATGCTGACTCAGCTCTTCTTTACCCTGTCAGAACTCCAAAGGAGGTGATTCCAATTTCCCTTCCTCTAGGGCCCCAAAGCCATTATTCCTCCATTCTTTGTCCCTTGGCACCTGCCACCTCTTCCAGACTGCCTCTGCTGCCTGGTTTTGTTTTTTTGGTATACCGTGAGTACTAAGCTGGGCTCTGAGCCACTGACCTTCCTGTTCCAGGGAGAAAGTGGCCCAGGGCTTTTCTCTCAATGGTTCCTGCTTTCCTTACGGGGGGCCTCCCTGAACGTATGCGACTAATTAGAATTTGCAAAGTGATTCCATTCTGGTGGCTAAGGTGAGAGCCGCCCAGAAGGGCCTGGTATAATCACTGTTATAACAGTGGCTTGCATAATTCCTGGTCCACCCTGGAATGATTTTTTAAGCCTCCGTAATTGGGGAATTACAGTGTGAGTGCTGAAAACCAGCTGTGGTTTTAAGTGCCACGTACAGTTCTGTAGGTGGTAGAGCGCTGGGAGTCAATGCTGATGGATGTGTTAGAGAAATTACAGCTCAGGTTCTTGTGCAGCTGCTTGGAAAGAATACTGGACCAAGGACATTTCTAAGCAGATGTGTAATTAACAATGAGATGATTTAAAAAGTCATCTGATCGATAATATTTATGCCTGGATAACGAAAAGATACTTGTTGTACTTCTGTGATCTGAGTGAAACCAGAGCAATGAGCAGTTCAGACTGCTCATAGGCTCTGGGACTAGAACTCAAAGAACTCAGAAGAGAGGAACCTAGAGGCCACGGTTCCTGGGACCTAGTAGATGCTCATTAGAATTTGTGGATGCATGAATGAATAAGTAGATGAATGAATGACACTATTTCCAAGATCTCTTGTGTGAGAAATAATTTTTTTTTTTGCTGAATCTTCCCAGGTTACCTACTTTGGATCACTCAGCACTTTTCTAAGAGATCCACCTGCCTGACTTGTTGGGGGACAAATCCTCAGTCTAAAATTGTCTTCCTAGTGAAAGTGAGTGTTAGTGGAAGATTTTAGAGCCAAGGAACCCAGACATAATCGGCTCCTTTATGCTCCAGACTTCCTGCAAGCTTCTTTACAGAACATCTCCTGTAATTGTAACATCCTCAGAATCATGCTGTCGGTCATGATGATCTCCTTTTTATAACTTGGGAATTTATGCTCAGAAACTCTACATTTCCAGAGTCAGGTAGCTGGTAAGTGGCAAAACAGTGATCAAATCCCCAGTGTCTCTGACTTTAAACCTTGTGCTTGCCACTAGCTAGGAGTTAAAGTGGCTAATTTCCATAAAGCAGTCTGTGGATGGGTTTCTTGGCTATTTTTTTTAATTTGATTGGAATGCCCATTGGGAGGGATGTACTCTCTCCAATGCCTCATAGCCCCCACCATTCCTGGTTATTTTAAAAAGAGTAGTTTTTTACACATTCACATCATCTGTCCAGCCCTGAAGGCATCTGAGTTTGCACCCTCTGCTAAATATGACATCTAGGCTCTGCATTTCCCCTCCATGGGGCACACACCTGCTGAGCCGTCTTGGCACGATGATGGTGAAATGCTTCTGTTGTTGTCAGGCCTTTTCTAACCCTTCTCTCAGAGGCTAAAATGTCTGACAGCACCACGAGCTGTGGGCAGGAACCTTCACAATCTATTGCATTTTTGCAAGAGAAAAATGATTACCCCTTAAATCAAATGGGTTTGGTGTTCAATCCACTGCATAACAAGGATGGCAGTGCCAAGATGTCCATCGGTGCGAGAAATAAAACATTTGTTCAAGGAAAGCAGGCCAATCAGAGGGTGGGCTGGGGGTGGAGGTGGAGGCCAGGAGCCTGACAGGGTGAAAAAAGGATGTTGATGGATGTGACGTGAAAAGAGATGGAGAGGCAATGAACCCAAGCATCCAGCTGGGCTCTGCCAGACAGCTGGGCCGCTCTGACAAGAGCCCCGCTGCCCTCTCTCCCCCTGAGCCGGAAGGTTGGTGCCCAGGGCTTTGAGAGGTGCTAGTGAAGGGTGAGCAGTGCCGGGAGCTAAGAGAGACAGCTCTTTTTTTTGTTGGGGGGGGTGGTCTGTTGGCAGCTAACACATGGCTGGCACTTCTCATGGAAGCAAAGTCCATTCATGGGCTCCTTCATTTTGAAGGAGACCATCAAGAAAGAGCAAGTGGTCCTTTGGGAAATAATGGGCACTATAACCTCAGTCCTTCTGGTCCTTTGATGTTTCTTCCCCAACAGTGAGAACTGGGCTTGTGCTGGTTTACCTGCCTCAGCAGCATGCCTAGAATAAATCAGCTTTGTTCTATATGCAGACGTTCTAGCTTTGGGCTGAGCACGCACTAAGGCCCAGGGCAGGAGAGAACAATGATGACATTCATGAGTCAGCGTTAGTTCAGTGCTGCTCCTGTCAAGGCTCATTATTTGTTGCTTTTAAGAGAAGTGCTTTGCCTGCAGCAAAGCCGCTAACACCCACGGGTAAAGGAAAATGCATGCGGGTTTGCCCTGGTGTGTTTGAATTTCACAGTCCAGGCAGGAAAAATAGGGGTGCCTCACCCTCGATGCCGCCATCTGCTGACGGGGCAAGTGCCCCTGCTTCAACCAGCAGCTACCCACAGCTTCCCGCTCTCTCCCAAGCACATGGAGGAAACTGCTCAGAGCTGGGAAGAGGGGAAAGAGTCCTGGGGTCCACACAACTCCCAGAGCTGGGAGGAGCCTTTAAGGCTTCCAGCAGTACCAACAAGGAGAGTCACTCTGATGTATTTATTTTTAAATTATGGTAAGGAATATGCAACATACAATTGCCCGTTTTAAATGCTCTGAAGCATACGATTCGGTGGCATTAATTATATTCGCGATGTTGTACAACCATCACCACCATCCATACCCCAAACTTTTGTGCCACCCCAAAAAGAGACTCTGCACTTGTTCAGCAGTAACTCCCAATTCTTCCTCCCCACCAGTTTCTGTCTATGAATGTGCATATTCTGGTAATTTCATATAAATGGTATCACAAATATCTGTCCTTTGGTGTCTGCTTATTTCATTCAACATCATGCCTTCTAGATTCATCCACATTGTAGAATGAATCAGAACTTCACTCCTGTCTGTGGCTGAGTAGTATTCCACCGTGTGATATACGCCATATCTTCTTTACCCAGTCAGCATGGTGGGTGCTTGGTGGGCTTCTCCCTTTTTGCTATCATGAATAATGTTGCCATGAACATTGGCGTGTGTAAATTGAGTTCCTGCTTTTGATTCTTTTGGGCATATACCTAGAAGTGTGATTGCTGGGTCATATGGTAATTTTATACTTAACTTACTGAGGAATCGCCAAACTGTTTTTCCTATAGCTGCACCGTTTGACATTCCCACCAATAATACACAGGGCTTTTTCTGCATCCTTGCCAACACTTTTATTTTCAATTTTCATTGTGTTAATAATAGCCATCCTAGTGGGTGTGCAGTGGTATCTCATTGTAGTGACTCCTGCCATTTAAAAACTGAGTTTTTATCAGTGCATTCTTCCTAAGAATGGTCTTGCAAAATCTATCAGATGCAGACCAGCCATGGTGGCTCAGTGGCGAAATTCTCGCCTGCCCTGCTGGAGACCCAGGTTTGATTCCCTGTGCCTGCCCATGCAAAATAAAAATCTATCAGATGCATTTACCATGTCAGGATGCTTTGGTCGTTAAATTAATGTCTATGAAGTAGAAAAGAATCAGAACTCCTTCAGGGATGTGGCCAGGGGCAGGAGGGACAGGGGGTTGGAAGAGATTCGGGGTCCTTCCTGACCTGCCTGTACTCTGATCTCCCACAGCTGGCAGCTGGCAGAAGCTCAGCCAACCCTTCCATGTGGGTATTACACAAAAACTTCCTTTAGCTAAAAAAAAAAAAAAAAGTTAATTTTCCCAATTGGGTTTCAAAAGAGAGTGCTACCAACTTGATTTGATAATTGTTCTTCCTGATTTCTGACGATCCCTAGTATTAGATTCACACATTCAAAATAAGACCAGCATGCGCCAACACTGCCCTTTCAGTATTTTATTCAAGCTGGAAAAGAAAAACAATAGCAAAAATCAATATAGTTTGTTTCAATTTGATCTATGACTGAGAGCAGCTTGTTCATAAATATGTCTGTACATGGCCCGCAGTTGTGCCTGAACAGCTCCCTTTTGCAGAAAGAAACACTGAGGCCACAGAATGTCGGTCAGCTCCCTTGAGGGCTAGAGCAATGGAAAAGAACATCTGAAAAGAGATTTCAGCAACGCCCTGCTCTGCGCCAGGCTCTGGCACACAGCTGCTTGTCAGGTGTTTATATCTGGCAGGACCTGCAGAAACTTGAGCAATTAAGAACAAGAGTCTCTATCCATCCATAGCACTACTGAGCCTGGCTGGGCTTGCAGCTTGTAACGTGTTATTTATTTTTGTTTTTAATTGCTGGCAGTCCTAGAAACATTAGCATTATATATAGTGCTGGGCTCAGTAGGAGTAATTAAAAGACGGAGGGCCTCTTGGTTGGTAGTGAAATGCCAAGTGCAGGCTGTTTAAGAAAAATGTGCCATTGATTTGCCATCAGCAAAGCTCAGGGTGGTGGGGGAAGGACAGAGAAGAGGAGGCGGGCAGAAAAAAAAATCACACTGAACAGGAAAGGTTTAAATGCAGGATAATGTTTGCTGAGTTTTAGAAACAGAATATAAGTTGTTTGTACCAACCTTCTAAGCAGCACCATCACTGGGAAAGGAGAACCGACATCTAATGAGTCCAATGCCAGGCACTCAAATCTACATGATCTCGTTAAAAACTCAGGCAGCCCCTTCCAGGGTGGAGTTAATATTTTTCTCTATCTCCATTACAGAGGGCACAAAAATGGGGTTCAGAGAGGTCAGTCCTACCTTGCTCAGGGAAGAAAATACGTGATGATTTTTTCACTGATCCTCTCTGACAGCTGGATCTTGGATGAGTTTTTTCTTCTACTCTTTCCCTGATGCTTTGGAGAGTGATAGGGTAGGTGGAAGGGAAGCAGGATAGTGAGGGTGATAGAAGAGTATGAGTTTTGTGCAGAGATTTACAGAGAGGTGGAGGAAAGACCTGGAAGGCATGGTAGATGTATCATCTCATGTAATTATTGCTCATTTTACAAATAAGGAGAACGAGGTTCAAAGTGTTTAAAAGAACTTTCCCAAGACATGTGTAATGTGGTCCCGTTTAAGTATCTGTAGTAACATGTACATAAATATATACATGTATGAGGCACTTGTTTGTGCATGCCCCACTTGCCACACTAAGACAAAGTAGGAAGGGCTGCTCCATAGACCACTCAGGATTGAGGTTGGGCTCCTAAAACTTTATTTTGAGTGTTTGCAGCCACATGGGACAAAGTAGAGTTGTTTGGGCTAAAAAGGAAGTAACTCATCAGAGAACACCCCTTTGGATGGGCTCAATGATAGTTCATAATTAGCACAAAACGAGTGCTAACTATTGTATAGGACAGGCACTGCTCTGAGTGCTTTTTGTGTGATAACTTAGGTCACCCTCCCAACAACCCTGGGAGGTTAATATTATCTTCACTTTGCAGTGGAGGCTGCTGAGGCACAAAGAACTTCAGAAACTGGCTGAGATCTATATGGATCATTAAGTGGTGAATTGTATGAATTGCAAATTAGTCCAGTTCCAGTGCAAGTTTCTTGTTTTAGTTTGTTAAAGCCCCTGGAATGCATATATCAGAAATGGGTTGGCTTTTATAAAGGGGATTTATTAAATTACATATTTATAGTTCTAAGGTCTTAAAATGTCCCAAATGAGGCATCCAGAGAAAGATACCTTGATTCCAAAGAAGGGGCTAGATGGGAAGGCAAATGTTCCCAGTTTCATTGCTTCCAGCTTCTGACTCCAGTGGCTTCCTCTCTAAGCATCTGTGGACCCTCACTTAACTTCTTCAGGCAAAACTCTTGGGTCTCGCTTGCTTAGCATCACATGGGAAGGCACTTGGTGATGTCTGCTGGGCTCTGCATCTCCAAACATCCGTGTCTAGGCTTGTGCTCTTTCTCTCGGCACTCTAAGCATCCCCAGTTGTCTGTATCTATGTCGGTCCTGAAGCAACTCCAAAATGGTTCCCCTTTTAAAGGATCCCACTAAACTAATCAAGACCCACCTTGAATGGGTGGAGTCACATCTCCATCTAATCAAAAGGCCACATCCACAATGGACTCACCACATTTCCATGGAAGTAATCTAATAAAAGTTTCCACCTTTATTAATATATCTGGCCCCAAAAGATTGGAACAGGATTGAGAGAACATGGCTTTTCTGGGGTACATAACAGTTTCAAATAGCACAGTTCTTAACCATACCTTATATTGGTTATGATCAATTATTAATGATCTTACCAAGAATCTGAATATTAGCACTGTGGATGAGCTGGAAGCAAGGTAACAGGGTGGGTTTACTCCCAGGTGATATTGATTTCCAGGGAAGCTCAGGCAGGCATGGCCCAGGGAAAGTAATGGGTTAGTAATGAGAAAAGGCCCTGGTCATTTTTGAGACCAATGTCATCCAACCAGTGGATGGCCGGGGAAGAGTCAGGGTTGGGCCAGTCTCTGAAACATGGCCACTGATTATAGTTGAACAGGTTGTTCCCTATACCAGAGCACTTGGCTGACAGGTGAGTGGGGCTGAAGTCCAGTCCAGGCTTTACTTGCCCAGGCATATACCTGCTATAAGACAGTGACCATCCTGAAGAAATATGAATCACCATAGGCTTCCCAAGCTTGGTGGCCTATCTGCCCAGAGGGGACATCTTTTCCTAATTTGTATATGGGGGTCCTATAGAATAGCCCCCAGCCCATACCAAATAGAGTGAGGGTTTTCCCCTTGAATGCACAAAGGTACCCAAGGCCTGGGAATTCCCCTTCTTTCATCTTGGCTCTTTTGCACAATCCATCTCTGTTCATTGCTAAACCGACCTGGGCCAGTGATAGGCTCAAGCTGTTGAAATAACTAGAGAACTAAAGAGAAAGAGACTTAAAATTTGCCCATCATATGTTGGGCCTCTCTAAATTTTGGTGAAAGAGTGGCTTAGATTCAGCTCTGCCCAAGTTAAATGGGCAATAAGGCCTGGGAATAGGGGAACATTAATATAGTGGCCCCACTAGGTGCATCAGCAAAACAAGGATCAAATGTGCAAGCTATCACATGTCCATGAAAAACACTACCTGGAAAACTCAGGCTTTATCTGCAGTACATTTCAAGAGTCAGAATATCTGCGGGAATCTAGAAGAGGGAAAGAAGCTTCTGGGGTTGAAGACTGCTTTCCAACTTGGATGAAGCCTAATGCAAGGAACTTGGTGAATAGAGACCTAGATTTCAGAAGGCTGGTTGTACCATGCCCACTCCTGGACATGAGTTCTGTGTCTTTTTCGTCTCTGCATCCCTTTCTTCCGCCACTTTCTCCAGCCAGCACTTAGCACGGTGCCTGACACAGATGGGACCCCCATCTCAGTTTGCTGCCTGGGCTGTTTGTGGATTCCTGGTCTGGAACAGGTCTGAAGGCTTCCATTGTGCTCAGGCCCTCCCCGTGCCAGCTCCTCATTGCAAGCGAGGGAATTGAACATGCAGCGCTTTACTCACAATTGAGCATGCAAGGCTTGTCAATCTGGGCCCTTAACAACCCAGTGGGGAAAAGCAAATGTAATTTCTCCTCTTGGTTTTGCCTCAAATGCATCACAAATTGGAATCACTTCGTGTCCGAAGGCTCATTAGAAAATGTTTCTGAAAGTCGACGCAGCCCATTAAGGCTCATTCTGAAGAGTGATTTTATGTTCCTCACATTTGTGTCTATATTTGTTAAAGATCAAGTTCAATTTTTGAAATTGCCAGATGTCTTGGCTCAACTAGAGTCTAAGACACAAACTCTTAGGGGATACCCCACTCAGTGATAATAAAGTTTCCTTCCCCTACTAAAGCCCAACATTTTAGCCAAGGGAATCATTATTGCTGCTTAGAAATTGGAATTACAGATTGAATTAATTTTATCAAAATCATTTTCTGTAAAATGACTGATCTCAAATTTCAGTAAAGTATATGAGCTCAGCTGCCTCATTGGGTACCAGTGGTAACAAGGTGATTTTCTGGATATATGCTAATTCTCAGGATTTATCACCAGAGGTCTCCCCTACTTCCCTCCTCTTCCCAACTCCCTCCTCTTCTTCATCACTTTTGATCACTGGTATTTTAGTCCTGTTTTGTAAAGTTTTAGAGAATTTGATCATTCAAACGAACTAAAACATGGTGTATTAGGAGCCCTAATTTACTATGAGAAAACTAAAACAAAGAAATGATACCAAGCCCTCCTGGTGTCTAAATAACTTTGACACCCCTCTTTCAATAGGCCAGGTCAGGTCCAGTGATGTCCAAGCCAAATGGCATCCTGGAGGCTCACGCTTGGTTGCGTGGGTGTCTCCTTGGTGTGGCCAGAAGCAGATGAAGCCAAGAGGACAAATGAAAGTTGTTCAAGAAATAGTTCGGAGGTTCAGAAATAGAACTTAATGTGTGCTGAGGACCAAGAGGAATCAAGGGTCTGGAGAAGGACCAAGAAAGTTCAGAAGACAAAAAGGGCACAGAGGTGAAGAGGATTTAAAGGAGCAAGTTGACAAGTGTTAACAGTACAAACAAGTGAGCTAGACCTCTGCTGGGATGTCCATCACTCTCTTTTCTGAGTCCTGGTCCTCATTATGGCATTTGCTTGGTTTAAAGACTCTTGCTAGTTACACTGGCAGAGCTGTCACAGCTTGTGGGATAGAAAGGAGTCTTCTGGTTACCCTTGGGGTACCCAAAGTTCTGAGTCTGCGGGCATTCATGTGATATATTATACATCTCCAGTCTTTTAGATGGTGGTTGTCTCCATCTGCTTTTAGCATTTAATCATAGAAATTTTCCAGGAAGCTAGGCCCAGAAGCTTTTGAATTCAATTCACTCAATAAATGAACAAACAAAGGAACAAGTAATAGTGCAAGTTTTGTGGATCTTCTGTAGATAATAGAAATTCCAAAATCATAGGGCTTAATTAGGCCCTCAGAAATTATTTCCTCTA
Source organism: Tamandua tetradactyla (assembly GCF_023851605.1). Taxonomy (NCBI): domain Eukaryota; kingdom Metazoa; phylum Chordata; class Mammalia; order Pilosa; family Myrmecophagidae; genus Tamandua; species Tamandua tetradactyla. The sequence goes on along the minus strand of NC_135349.1, from coordinate 13,743,810 downwards.
ATTAAACCCGTTTGAACCAATGGAAATAACAAGCCTCAGAGACCCAGTGATGCCAGCCAGTAAGTGAGAATTCCTGGACCCAAGACCAGCTCCCCTATTTATTTTAGATTTCTTTTATTGCTGTCTCTTTTAACAAAATTTTAACCCTTATCATGTTAGCATTCTGATCGTGTTTGTTCTTAATGCAGATCCAACTCCCACTGGAAATACTTTTTAGAAGTTCTGTACATCTAGGGCATTTTGTATTTTGTCCCTGCCTGTGATGTAGGCCGAAAGTTATCCATGCTTATTCAGGGCAATATCTTTTTTTTTTTCTTTCCATAGGTTCTCTTTTTAAGGTTTTTCTTTTTTTTTTTTTTTAAATTGTGAAATATAGCATATACAAAAAAGCAACAAATTTCCAAGCACATCTTAACAAGTAGTTATAGAACGGATTTTAAAGTTTGGTATGGGTTACAGTTTCATGAGTTTTCATTTTTTCTCCTCACTGCTCCGAGACACTGGAGACCCACAGAAATATTAATGTAATGATTCAGCAGTCATACTCATTTGTTAAATCCTATCTTCTCTGTTATACTCTTCCTTCTCTTTATATAACATATATACATAAAAGCAATAAATTTCAAAGTACATCTCCACGACTAGTTGTAGAAGAGATTTCAGAGTTTGGTATGGGTGACAATTCCACAATTTTAGGTTTTTATTTCTAGCTGCTCTAAGGTACTGGAGACTAAAACAAACATCAGCATAATGATTCAGCCATCATAGTCATTCATTAAACCTATCTTCTCTGTATAACTCCACCATCACTTTTGATCTTTCTTCCATCCTTTAGGGGTATTTGGGCTATGACCATTCTAAGTTTTTCATGTTGGAAAGGGCTGTTGACAATATGGAATAGGGGGGTAGAACTAGTTGATGTTCTGGAAAGACTGGCTCCCCAGCATTTCAGAACTTAACTGGTCCAGAGACCTATCTGAAGATTGTAGGTTTTGGAAAGTTACCCTAGTGCATGGAATCTTTGTAGAATCTCATATATTGCCCTAGATAGTCTTTAGTCTTTAGGATTGGCAGGAATGGGTTTGGTTGGGGTTTAGCCAGTTATGATAGGTAGCGATGTCTAATTGAAGCTTGCGTAAGAGTGACCTCCAGTGTAGCCTCTTGACTCTATTTGAACTCTCTCAATCACTAATACCTTATTTGTTACACTTCTTTTCCCCTTTTTGGTCAAGATGGCATTGTTGAGCTGCACTCATTCTTGAGCTTCATCTCCCACATTGCAGAGGTAATATCTTAAAGGCAGGCTCATCTGTATCCATATTCCCTTCTCCTGAGTCCTAATCTGGTGCTAGAAATGCGCAGCGCACATCAAAAGAAAACAGGAGAAGGTACTGGTTAATGGTTTTAGAAACAGCTATTTCTGGATTTGAAATGTAGCTGGACTTTTTATTAGTTGTTGTGAGCTCTGGATAATTTTCCTGACTTCTTAGTCACACTGTTTTCTCAGCTGCAAAATCAGGAAAATAATAGTGCTTGCATCTTGGTGTTTGGAGGAGGCTTAAATTTAAAACACAAACAAAAGCTCTTAAGCACTGCGCCTGGTACATAATAATAGCTCAAATGTATTACACGGCTTATATTGGTGTTATTATTTGTTCACTGGGGAAATTAGGATTTTAAAATTTAAGGTTATTAGCTAAGATATCAAAAAGTTGTCCCAATGTGCTTTTCTTATGACAAAGACACAGTAACGCCTCTTTAGTTCATTACTATTTGCATGACTTTAAGGAAATTTTTCATTCTATCTGAGCCTCAGTTTTCTCAATTGTACAATAAGGGCAACTGTACAATTGTACAATTAAAGTGAGTATAAGGAAGATACTTTATTCAGTTGTTGAGAAGTTTCAGTAAGGTCAATGCTTCTTCTAGCTACTCAAAAATCCTTATCCTCTGTCTACTTCCTCAAACTCTTAGAATCATTCCCAAAGTGATTTTTTCCCTTATAGCTGGGATATTCCCCTCTTAACAATTTGTCCCTCTCCCTCCATAAACAGAGTGGTCTTCAGAGTGAATCTGCCAGTCCACCTCATCACAACCTGCATCCTAGGCAATCCTGAGTGACCCTTTTCTGTTCTGGTCTAGGTCCCTCTCTTATGGGGAAGACTCCAGGAAAGCATTGCTATAGCATTACTGAATAGGATTTGCTTTTGTATCTTATGTGGAAAAGTTAGGTAGGGCTGGTCTTACAGGCCTTCAAAGGACCCCACAAAGGACTCTGTGCTTGGTTTAATGCTCTGCTGATACTGTTTTGAATTCTTAATTCCGTTAAATTCTTAATAATGTTTGAACAGGGGTCCTATATTTTCATTTTGTACTGTGCCCCTTAAATTATGTAGACAATCGTGGGGATGGTTGTGATGTGAAGATGTGATAAAGCTTTGTTTATTGATCTCTCCCTCCTTGAAAGCACCAGGAAGGGATTTGTGGGTGGGGAGGGGGACATGGAGAGAAAGGATGCTTTGGAATCTAAAGTGAAGAGTGCAACTCCATAACCATTCTGGGGAACACTGACCTGCTTGCCCTGCTTAGGAGGGACTTCTCCTTGGAGCTGAGACTCACTGGACCAAAGTTTCCTTTGAAAGGGTCTTGTAGAAAATGGAGGAGGAAGGCAGAATCCTTAGCCACTAGGACCGCCTGGTTTTGAGTACTCGGGAGCAATTGGAAAGATTTCCCTTAAGAATAGTTGATTAAGCTCAACTCAGTCACAAAGCAGTTTTCCTAGTTAGGGCCCACAAGATTTCCTGAGCCTGAAGAGGTTGTGGAATTATCACAACAGCCAAGGAGAGGTTGGCCAGGACACTCGCTCAGGGATGCAGTTGGGGCTTCCAGGAGTTTAGCGGATTTTAGCCCTTCTTACTCCAAACTCATGTTGCACCTGGGGTCTGCAAGCTTGGGAGGACTCCCTGAGATCCATCAGGTGTGTCAAGGGTATGTAGCTATCTATCAAGGACTATGAAAACATCTGTCAGGACTTTGTGATGCTGAGTTTATTGATCTCTTCCTCCCTGTATGGCCTAAGGAAATCATAGGCTCCATGCCTTCACTTCCCAAGGCAGATACTTGGAGGTAATTCCTCCATCGTTCAAGTGACTTGTGAACTCTTGATCTCACTTCTGCAGCAATTATCCCCCATCAAACTATAATAAATCTTTTTCTCTTTCAAGATTCTTTGTCTGCATAACAGATTATGTTACAAGAGCACTACTGTGCAATAGATCTCCATGTCTGAAAGCACTGTGTACACCCAAATATAATCAACTATACAAAGCAGGTGGATCTTTCAAATCAGATTTTCTGTGTGTGTACATACATGCACATTCTGATTGCTCATTTAAGTGGCTTTAGTGAAATTTCATTACGGAGTCATTTTACCTGGTAGCTTTAAAATATAGTTTGATTTGTAAGAAAAATAAACTTACATTCCCTTTCCTGAGAAGCCTTTTATTATTGGATGTGATAAAAGCTATCTGTATGGCAAAATGTGGTCACAAAAGAATTACTCTAGGAAAGAGAAAGGGGTCTTTCCCAGCCTTCCTCCAAAGCTAAGCTTCAAAATGAGGTGAAGATGAAAAATACTAATTGTGCAAGTTTGCCACAGACATATTTTCATGAGAAAATATTCAACAATATAGAACTCATGATGACTTGAAGCTGTATGTACCTCAGAAGATCATGGTCTTCAAGCTCCTCCATTCCTGTAGGTATAGACCTATTGTGGGTGGGTGTTTTGACAAGGTTATTTCAGTTGTGGTGTGCCCGGGTGATTTTAATCCTCTCACTGGACACCTTTGTAAGAAAGACAGAGAGAAAAACACAGACGCTGAAAGAGAAGGGCACACATAGGTATTGCTTGAGAAAACTACAGAGGCAGAAAGGAAGCCACTGAAGCCAGAAGCTGGAAGCAGGAAACCTGGAAGAGAAAGGAGAGACCAGCAGACACTATCATATCCTCGCCAGGGGACAGAGACGTCCCAGATCACCGGTAGCTAGTCTTAAGGAAGAGGGTATCCTCTTGATTTGGACATTTTCAAGGCCTCAGAACTGTAAATTTGTAAGCTAATAAATCTCCATTGTTAAAAACTAGCCCATTTCTGGTGCATTGTATTTTGTCAGTTTTAGCAAACTAAAACAACTCATAAAGAAAGAAGGAAGTTTTCGTGGAACACACTTGATCCCACTCCCCTCTCCAGATGGAGCCACTCTTGTCAGTTTGGACTGTGTTCTTTCAGATCTTTTAATATGTATTTACCTGTGTGGTGGGCATAAATCCAACCACACAAAATTAGATGTGAAAGAAACACCATGTCTTTCCTTTTCCATAATGCAGTTTATATTTGATTTCAAGGCTTTGCTCTGTCAGGCTGGCCGAAAATTTTATTTCAAATATTTTGGGATTCAGCCATTGCAGTGGGCCAAGTGGTGAGTCTTCCATAGTGCTAAGCGATGGGAGTGCCGTTGGGTCAACTGAGATGTACCTTGTTTCTCTCCTCATGGACTCCTTAAATTGTGACTGTCTCTACTGTCCCTGCTCTTCTCAGGGCAGGGAATTCTCCATCTGCTAAAGGACCTACAGCATAAGGTCCTGTCTGCCCAGCTGCCTCTCCAGGTTTTGCTACCACCCTAGCAGCACTGCCAGAGAATGGGACAAATTCCCATTTCCAGAAATCCCAGATACTCTCTCCCTACTCATCCTGGGGGAGATGTCCTTTCTCTATTCCTTCACTCTCAAACAACTTTTCTTTCCACCCTACTTGGAGACCTGGTATCATCTCCTCAATGGGGTTCCAAAAGCCTTTTCAGAACAGTAAGGATTCCTGGGCTTTTGTATACTTCTGTTTCTGCTCTATTCAAACCCCTGTGTCAAGGAATTAGAGTTTAGCTTCCAGTTTGTGAAGAGAAGAAAGAGGAAGGGGATATAGAGAAAGCACCCAAATTATCTACACACTGTGTTCTCATTTCGTATATACATGTCTTCCCCTCAACTTGCTTCCCCATTCCAATTAATGATCACTTAATTCTTTCCATTGCTTTGGGAAAAAGGAAATAACTTTTTTTTTAAATACTGTCCTTCATACCCCTCATCTACTACAATGTTGAATCTTGTTAACTTTTAACTTCAACCACTTCTCACCATGTCCCCTGTGACATGTCACATGCCATCATGTGTCTGCTCAACACTCCAATGTCTTAGTGTCTCTCTCGTTCAATGTAAAAGCTGGCAAGCTTCGAATGGCCTCCAAAGTGCTACGTGATCTGATCCCCATGACTTTCTGATCTAACATCTTTCTACTCCCACCCCAGGTACTGTGCTGTTGGCACTGGCTAGTCCCTTTGCCTGACATACTCTTTCCCCAGATATGAACATGACCACTCCCTCACTTCTTTCAAGTCTCTACTCCCTCTTTCATATTCAAAAGAGCATTGTCCCCTCCCCAAGCACTTTGTTTCCCCATTCACTGTTTTATTTTCCTCCTGGCTCTTACGATCATTGTATATTTTACTTGCTTCTTTGTTTCATGTCTGTCTCTTCCCATTATGGTCAAAACTCTGGGAGGGCAAGGATTTTTGCTATTTTGTTCATTGAGTATCCCTAACACATGGGACATTACCTGGCGCATAATCAGAACTCAATAGATACTTGTTAAATGAATGAATGAATACAGAGATATATTATTTCTCTGTTTTTGTGTTTTATAGGAATTTGATCAAACTTTAGGTACGTTTCTACAACTTGCTATTTTTTTTCTGTTTAATAATACGTTCTGATGGTCTTTCCATGTTAATACATAAAGAAACACCATTTTCTTTTAATGACTGTGATAGGATTTTATAGTGTAGCTATAATGTGTTCAAACTTGCTTATGGAGTTCTAAATTGTTTACAGTTTTTTCTCAATTGCTAATAATGCAGATCCTTTGTGCATTCAGAATGTTATTCTAAGATAAACACCAAGAAATGGAATTGCTCGGTCAACGAGGTGAAGTGAATTTTTGACAACCTCATTTGCATTTCAGTTCTGTTTCCTCTCCTAGGTAAAAAGTTTTAGTCTTGTACCTTCTTCCTGCTTATTTTTTCCCTCACTCTTGGTAGGCAGAAAGATTTCAATAATTTGCTAGTGGCAGTACAATTCATGGAAACATACTCTTTTCAGCTGCTGTGTACATGTAAGCCAGAGTAGGAGTTTTTGCACAATCAGCTGTTATGGATTTTCTCCTTCTTGCAACTCCTTCAGCATTTAAAATCTGTACTATCCAAATTGGTGCTTGATTGTACATTCTCTCATATTGTTTCGGGAAATTAATTTTACTCCTCCACTAGATGGTTAACTCCTTGATGGCAGGAGCAGTGTCTTTTAGTCTTACAGACTTTTCTTATACACCCTTCTGGGTCTAACTTGGTCCTAATTATATTGAAAGTATTCACTAAATACTTAAATGATTGTGTCCTCAGTAAAAATAAACCTGCAGTTTTCAGGGTAGTGAAAGGTTTCAGAGTGGCCATGCTGTTGGAGCAGAGTCTTAAAGGAAGAGTTGAATGTTTCCAGATAGACAAGTTCAGGGATGAATATCCAGACAGGGGAAAAAGAATCTGCAAAGATATGGAGTTGTGAATTAGTGTGGTGGGGCTGGAAGGACCACAGGTGATTGTCTGAGAGTTTAGGTGGTTCATGAGGGAATTATCAGAAAGGAGTTGGGAAAAGTAGACTGAGACCTGCTTCTGAAGAACTGTGACTCCGGGACATATTGGAGAATGCTCTGTATCATAAGTGCTAGGAACTCAATGTACCTTGATGAAGCAAAAGGAAGTCATCCGCTCCTATAATCTGGAATCTCTGGAGAATAAAGGGATTATCTGGATGCTGCTACTCCAGGCCACCAAAGTCCTCTCTCCAGCTCATATAATCTTCCTGTTTTTTTTTTATCATCCAGAAAGCTTTGTCCATCTTCTCAGATTCAAGTTAAAGAATCCCAGAGAATGATTTAACCAACTAGCCTTTGACCGGGGTCCTCCCCTTTCTACTATTGTCAGGGAACTGGGAATTGTGAAGCTCATATTAGAGCTACACTTTTTGTTGGAGAAGTTCCTCAAATCAAAAATGGCAAAGAGCATGATCTCCCTAATTTTGTATTTGTTGCAATTTATGATAAGGTTTGACTTTCCTTCAACCCATGGAATGAAGATGTAGAAAGTCCTGAATTCTTATTGCATCTTAGTGGCCCAGATAATTCTAGGCACCAGTATTTGGCAGAGTTGAGTGATATAGAAAAAGAGACTCTTTACCTTCCAAAATCTTAAAACTTAAAACCCAGTAGATGTCATTTTAGGATTATGAAGAACTATTTCTGCCTCCAAGATGTAGTTCAAGTCTTGGCTCTTTAAAGGAGGCCCTGAAGCAATTCTTCTGTACCAGTGTGTGCTGTTTCTTGGGTAATACCTTGGTTTCCTTGTCTTCTTAGAAAACTAAATAAGGAACAGAATCTGTGCTCTCTTATTTATTTGATTTTCTCTTTCTGAACCTAGCTTTGTAAATGCTTAAATGCAAAGACGATTAAATGCCTCTTGAGAAAACATGGGAATGCTCCATCAAAGGAAAATAAAACATAATTTTTGATTACCTTGATCCTGAGATATAAAAAATAATATGTTGACAAGGAAGGTGTTGAAATCTTTCTTTAATGATTAATGTAATGTTGCAAGTTTGAAAAGAGCTTTATGGTACTCAAAGCTGTTTGCCATAATCTCATTTAGTCAGAAGAACAATCTTGGGTGGGAAGTGGAGAAGTGATTATTCATGTTTTGTAGATGAAGCAGCATCTGTGAATTGTTTGGCAACTTAGAGATCATTTAATTCAATCACTTCCCATTAGATTTGACCTCTCTAAAGCTGTAAAATACCCTCAAGTTTCACAGTTCTCTAGTGGCAAGATCAGTGCAAGAACCCAGGTACCCCAACATCCAGGACTTTGTATCATAGACTGCTGCCTCCTTGCAAATGATTCAGAGAATTGGTGGTCAATACATAAAGAAAGACCATGGTCACTGGTAGCACAGAGGGGTCTGAGAAAGCAGGAGGGGAGACAGTGGCAGCACAGTTGCCAGCCACAGAGTTAAAACAAAAATAAAAAATGAAATAAGAGATGTGACAGCAGAGAACATAATGAAGTATATAAACCTGGAAAAAGCAATGCAATGGATAATAAAAAGTGAAATAGGGTGGAGGGGGTGAGTGAATTGCAGTCCCATATATCACTAGTACATTAAGCAGGGGAGACAGTGAAGGAGGCAGAGGGTTTAAAGCTGTGCCATCTCATGGAACTCATTAAATGAGTCTTCAAGTGCTTCTGAGGGGCCTCACTGTGGTTTAAGGCTTGGCATGTTGGCATTTCTGCTGTTTCACAAAGATACCTGTGCCCTCAGGCCTAGTACTAACCCATGATTTCATACAAAGTTTTGTGCAGACATTACTTGATCCCAGGTTTACTGCCAAGCTCTCTATGCTTGCTTGGCCTCCCAAGTTGGCCAATGGATGCCACCCACTCTGTGCCTCTTTCATGGTTGGGCCTGTTATGGAACCCCAGGGATTTCCTGTGACATTAATGAGCAGCAGCACATTGGATTTGAATTTCTTAGTGGCCTCAAATTTGGTACCACATAGAGTTCAATGAAGGGCCGTTTTTCCATAGTTATTCTTAATGTTTTTTTTTTGGGAGAAATAATCTTTAGCCAGTAGACAAAGAGCTTACACATAAATCTTCCTAAGCAAACCCGTGTAAAGTACTGATGCACTTTATAAGCTGTAAACTAAGCTTTTATTAGCCATTTATGGGCCATTTTTATGATGCAAGTTTAATATTAAACTATAAAGTTCACAATGCACTTATAAAGACAGATAGACTCATTCACTTTATAATTCTTTGACTTGGATGCCTGAAAAAAGCCAACCACATCATGCCATTTCAGCAAAGTGTCCCAGTTGGGACTTTGGAAACTGGTGTAGGATTAGGTCTGGGAATCGACAGGCACTGGGGTATGTTGTCAGTAGGAGTAGGAGGGAACAATCAACTACAGCCATAAAAATAAATGCACAGGCTGGGAGGCAATTTTTCTTCTGACTTTTCTGGAGCATGGGGCCTTTATAGCCATTTAGGAAGGGAGTACTCTCTAGAGCAGCAATTCTTTTTTAGAGCTGCAGCAATATATTGCCATTTAGTTTGTGCAACCTAACTTCATCCTAATAGATCTGCGTGGCTGGTCTTTTTTATTCAGTGTGATGGAAACTTAGCTTGTTTTGAGAGTTCAATGCCATGTAACTAAAATAATAGGAGATAACCAGGAGTGTGATTGTAATTTTTATTTTCCCTGGGAAAGAAATATTTGGCATATGGAATGCAGATGGCCTTTAGTGGACCTCATACTGAATATATGAGTTATCAACGTAGAGTTATCAGAATCACAAACCACACACTATATGAAATCTCAGAAGCTCTGTCTTTGAACCATACTTTTGAACACTGGAATTTTTTTGGAGGGGTGGGGTAAGCATACTTGAAGGGATCCAAAGATGTAACATAACAAAAACACATCAACAGTCATTGCAGTACAATCACCACTCTGGAACCGCACTATATCACTGGTCTATATATAATTCACAGTTGCCCCATGATCTACTCCGTGGTCTCCTCTGGGTGACTTTATGAAAAAGGTTCTCCCAGCCTTTCTCATGAGGCAGCTTTCACATATCCCGGGATTCCTGCAATCTTCCTTTTCTTCATTCATTCATTGAATTTCTAGTTTGTTCCAAACTCTCTTCTAGGTACTGAAGATATATTGGGGGACTAAAATTTTGCTTTCGTGACCGCTTACTAGAAAACTTTGCTCACTCACATCAGGCTGTATTCTGCTCTGTCCAGACTTAAACTCCCCATTGTGCTCCATTTTTCTAATGTAATCGTTCATATAGTCATCATATGAAAACTAAATTGTGCATTTTGATTAAAACATGGTGGCATGTCTCAGAGGGGTTCAAACCTCTTATGGTAGAGAGCCTCTTGGTTCCCTCTCTATCCTGTATCATATCCCCTAAGCTTCTCAGACATCATCTTCCAGCTCTTATTTCCATATTGCTCTGTAAAACCACAATTCCACCCACTCGCCCACACTTCCCAAACCTATCTGAAGTGTTCTCTGGAACACACACTCAAGGGGAGGTTGCACTGTCTCTCAGACCCTCCAGGGACATTGCCACTCCACACCATTCATCCTAGGAACTTCCTGCAATATGATCATTCTCCTTGCAGCCGTGATCTACTTGCTCACTCATTCTCATTATTGATTCTTTATGATGTGGTTCACTATTTTCTCTCATCCCTAGTCTTGCAATCACTACTGGGACTTCAGTGACCTCTTGGATAGCAGGTTTAACTACCGGGAATCTTGAGTCTTGATTTCCTCACCAACAATTGTCTTGCCCTTCATCACGCTGCAGCCACCCTCCCCATGTTTAGTCCTTTTTCAACTATAATGGCACACCACCTCTGAAATCTTGATTTCAAGCATCCCTCCCTCTGATCGCCCCTTCCTATCTTTCCACTTTATTTACTCTATTATACTTACTCCAGTATAGAATGGAATGAGAATGCTTATGTATTAATTAAAAAATTGTCCCCACCCCCATTCTCTTCTCCCTGGAATATTTACTTCTGTAGTAACTAAACCTATATTCTATAACTGGGCAAATATCCTTAATGACTTATCTCATTCTCTCTCTGAGTTGTAATTGCCCATATTTGGTTAAGTTCAATGGTCTACCTATCATGACTTCCTCTAAGCATCAGGACAGTGCTGGAAAAGAAAATGACCCTCCAACCATTAAACTGCTTTGTTCTGTCTACCACCCCAGTAAAACTTATAAAAATATTATCTATATCTTATTTCCTTAGCTCATCTTCCCTCCTCATTTACTCTGTTGAAACCACTATCGTTTAGTGTTCTAGTTTGCTAGCTGCCGGAATGCAACACACCAGAGACGGATTGGCTTTTAATAAAAGGGGATTTATTTTGTTGGTTCTTCAGAGGAAAGACAGCTAACTTTTCACCGAGGTTCTTTCTTACGTGGAAGGCACAAGATGGTCTCTGCTGGTCTTCTTTCCAGGCCCCTGGGTTTCAACAACTTTCCCCGGGGTGACTTCTTTCTGCATTTCCAAAGGCCTGAACTGAGCTGCAAGTGCTGAGATGAGGAATGCCGAGCTGCTTAGGTGTGCTACGTTTCAATCTCTCATTTAAGCACCAGCCAATTAAGTCAAATGTCACTCATTGCAGCAGACACGCCTCCTAGCCGACTGCAGATGTAATTAGCAACAGATGAGGTTCACGTACCATTGGCTTATGTCCGCAGCAACAAGACTAGGTATGCTCACCTGGCCAAGTTGACAACTGAATCTAACACATTTAGGTTTCCGCAGATACTCACATTGCCAAACCCACTGATCACTTCTCTGTCTTCATCTCACTTGATGTCTCAAGAGCATTTGATCCTAGAAATACTTTTTTCCTTCTTGAAAAACATTATTTTCTTGACTTTTTTTATTCTACTGACTTTCCTCCTGCTTCTCTGGCCACTAATGCTGACCATCTCAAACGTTGAAGGCTTGGACCAAATATATTCACTAAAGCTATGTTTGTTCCCTTTGTGTCTCATCTAATCCCATGTCTATAAATGTCAACTATGGGTACATGATTGAATTCCATATCAGTTTGTTCACTCTCAATCTCTCCGGTGAACTTAGCCTTGTATAGGTATGTAACTACTTCACATATCCACAAAGGTATCAAACAAGGCCTCTACAATTTAACACGTCCAATTTGCACTTAGATTTGCCCCATCTTCAGAAATGTCCTGACTCAGTCTTCTCTAGTTTGTGAAATGATATTTTTCAGTTGTTCAACTAAAAACAACAACAAAAATAAGGTGGATCACATCCTAATTTGAATAACCTAATCAAAAGGTCTTACCTACATTAAGTCTGCATGCATAAGAATGGATTAAAAGAACATGAGCTTTTCTAGGGCACATAACAGCTTCAAAACATCATAATCCTTAACAAGTACTGTTATTCATCTCTATGATTTTGTCACTTCAAGAATGTTAAATGTTAACATTCTGAAATGTTAAACATGGAGAAAGAAAACTTATGTACAACAGAAAGTGATCAGGTGGGGTTTCTTAATTTGAGGATGTCCTTTGACATTTGGAGATGGCCTGGACATATTAGGTATTTGGAAATAGGTTTGAGGTGAACAGGAGCAATGGAATCCTAAGAGGGATAAGCCAGGACTACAGGAACTTTCTGAAAAAGTGGCTTTTGTGGATCATTGTCCCAGAATTAAATGTGAACTCAGAGATCCTCTGCACCAGTGGCCCACCATCCTGTACACCATCAAAAATATTGTTTTATTTTTTTCTGATGTGAAATACATGTTTTGAAAAATTGTATCTAAACAAACATAGTCCATTTAAGTAATTTTTTAACTAATTTATTTCCTAACTTTTATTCATCTAAGTATACTCATCTGCCAAAGGAGTCTCTGGTCTTTATGAGAAAAAGAGCAAATGATTTCACTATCCATTTTTTTTTCTTCCTCCCTATTACAACCCCTCCCTTTTTTCTTCTTGAACTTGCTTCCTTTTGGTTGATCCTCCTCAGTGCTTTTTTACAAACACACTGTATAAGTGATAGACATTAAACCCTGCTCTATCCAACATGTCTGCCACTGGTGAGTGGTGTGTGTTTCGTATTTACAGCATAGTCAATCAGCTGTGATACTGCACCCACGAGGCTTGTGCTGTTTGTAGTAGCCAGGGACCTCTCTCTGCTGGCTTCACAATGAAGACAGCTTGTTTCACATGAATTAAACAATTATTGACACTGTCATTGAATCGATGGTTTCACGTTATGCCTCCGAAAAGAAAAATAGAGTCTATAGATTTGGAGGAGAGCAGCATGCTTTCTTTTATACACAATATCATGTTGGAAGATAGATCTTTTGTAAACAGAAATTAAAATTTAACTTGCAGCTCTTCAAGAGAAGCTGTGCAAAATAATGTGGCCTTTGGCATGACAACAATGCCTGATTTGTTTCCCTTACATAATATTTGCCTATTAACAAGGAAAAAAAATTGCTGAAAAACACTTATGTTGGTCAGTGCTTCAACTAGCCTCTGTCAAGTAGAATAAAAATGTTTATAAGTGGAAGTCTCAAATCTAATGCATCTCTGAGTTACCTATGACCAGGGAGTGGAGAACACAAGATGATAGGGTCTAGGATTAAGATTACTGGGTCTAGGATTAAGATTACTTAAACTCTTGAACTGGTTCTAATCTCTAGTGCCTATTTTACACTATTTCCATCACCGCGTGATTCTATTACTCATAATCATAGCAGTAGTGACATATTACAGAGTGATTACATTCATCAGAGTTCATGCAGCTAGGAAAAGGGGAAGCTGAAAGTGAAATGAAAGTGGCTTGATTTCAAATCCCATATTCTTGAAATTTAAGGAAAAAATTCATTGTATTTTCTTTATATTGTATAATTAAGATAAGATAACAAAAGTGAAACACTCTATTGTTCTGACTTAGTTTCTCTATCATCCCATATTGTTTAAGGGCATGGAAGCCTATCTCTGCCCACTTGATGGGACATTGATGCTCAAAGTCATGGTTGACAATCTGATCTCTATGGAGTCCTTTGGATCCTCAGCTATAATAGTGGCCTCCAGGACAGTGATTACAGTCCTTCTGTCAATGGACTCTGACTGAGAGCATTATTTGCTGCTTATACTTGGCTCTTTTGCCCCAACCACTGTGTTCTAGATACTGGACATAGAATGCCTGACTATTCTAGAAAGTACCAACATCTATGATTAGGTTTATTTCCCAGCTTCATTTTGCCTTGGTTATAGCTGACCATTATGAACTGGGTGCTAAATCTGCTAAGCATGATGTTAGGCATCCAGCAGCAGTCTACTTTTCCTTTGGCAGACTACCCTTCCATCATTACCTGAGAGCCTGGTAGATTAGCTGATCATGTTACCCCACTTGTCTGGCCAAAGGTTAAACACAGTCAAGCTCTCCCAGAACTAGACTCTGGGTGATGGAATGATTTCTGGATATAACAGAGCTGAGTCCTTGGAATGGCTTCACCTAGAAACTTACTTGGAATTTCCATGCTTGAAATGATGCAACCTCCTTGGTTCCTGCCATTCCCAAGGCTCAATTTGTCTGTTTAATTTTGTGAACCAACACTTTGATTCTCCATAAATTCCTCTTATTACTCCAATTAACCTGAGTGGATTTATGTGTATGGCATTTAGTTTCTTTACTAACTGATCCAGAAATTGACAGAAGTTTGAGGTTGGCACATGCCAGGACTTGCTAGGATGATCAGTTTTTGAGTTTGAGAAAACTATTGTCTTGGAGAAAATAACTCTAGAAGTTACTGTTGCATATGTGTGTGCAGCCCCTTTTCAACTGAGATGTGAAAAATATTTTGCAAAAGGATGTTTCCACAATTTGAGTGTAAGTCCCTTTGCTGACACCTGAGTGCGTTTGTTCACTCATGGTCCTGGATGAACAGACAGAGGTCCCAAGTGCTCTACTCTGAAAATTCAAATAAGAGTGCAGAGCCCAAAAAGACAAAGAACTAAAAGGCAATGGGGCTTGCTTTGGGGTGATGAAAGTGTTCTGAAACTAGATAGTGATGGTGATTGCACAACATTGGGGAGCTTATGCAGGAAGTTGAAAGCATTGCTTCCTGACATTTTCATGTCCTAACATCTATGGAAAATGATAATAATTGTACAGAATACTTAGGTAAACTGGAGGGGATTTGAGGATGCTCATAGGAGGTTGAAGGAAAAATTCATTGTATTTTCTTTATATTGAATAATTCAGATAAGATAAATAAAATAGCAAGTATTAGGGAAATGATGAAATATTTCATTTATATAAAACTTCCAAACACAATCTTTTCAAAAACATAAATTTTGTCATCATCCGCTGATTTATTGAGGTACCATTTATCTACAGCAGAATTCACCCAGTTTGAATCACAAGGCTGGATGAGTTTTGGCAGTTGTATATAGTCATGTAGTTGCAAACACAACCAAGGTGTATAGCAGCTTTGTCATACTCAAAGGTCCCCTCACACCCATTTGCAGCTGACCCTTTAATCCAACTCCTGGCACCAAATAATCACTGACCTGATTTCTAGAATTTCATATAGATGGATTGTATAATAGGTAGTTTTTTATGGTTTCACTTTTTCTTATCTAACAATGTTTCTGACTGGTCCATGGGTTTTGTCTATTAACATTTTGGTCCTTTTCATTCCTCAGTAGTATTCCATTGTATAAACATACAATGATTTGTTTATATATTTACCTGTTGATGGGCATTTGGGTTGTTTCAAATATCTGGTCATTATCAGTAAAGCAAATAGGAGCATTCATTCACAAGTCTTTTTGTGGACATGTGTTTTCGCTTATTCAGATGTCCTTTAATTTTCTGGTGGTATTGATACGTCATGGTAAATGTATATTTAACTTTATAAGAACTGCTTTACTGTTCTCCAAAGTGGCATATGTAGCATTTTGCATTCTCATCACTAATGTATGAGAATTCCAGTTGCTCAATAATCTCTCCAACATTTGGTGTTGTTAGTAGTTTTAATGTTAGTCATATCTAAGTATCACTTTATTTCCTTTACATTCGATATCCCTGGATATAGAATTTTGTTTTGACAGCCTTTTCATTCAGCACTCTAAAAAACCATTGTTTTACACTCTATTGGCCTCTTTAATTTCTAACAAGAAATAAACTATTAATCAATTAATGAGCTGCTTTATTGCTATTTTCAATATTTACTTTTTATCCTTGACTTTCAATGGTTTGACTATGATGTATACCTTGTTTTTATACTGCTGGGTATTTTCTGAGCATTATGAAGCTGTAAATTCATGTCCTCTCAAATTTGGAAAATTAACCATTACTTTTTCAAAATTGTGTCTGCCTCATCTGTTCTTTCTTTTTGGGGGGGGTGGAGACTCTAATATCACATGTTTATAGACTGGTTTATATTACTAATAGGTTCCTGAAGCTCTTAATTTTTCAGTCTTTTTTCTCTTTAGTCTTCACATTGGATAATTCCTGTTGATTTTTCCTGAAGTTCACTTATCTTTTCCTATGCCATTGGCATTTCATTAAGTCCATCCACTGAATTTATTTTATTTCAGATATTAAAATGTTCGATTTTTGGATTTCAATTTTGTTCTTTTATATTTGTTTCTATTTTCCTTTCATTCATCACCAGCATGTTTTCTTTTACTTCATCAAGGATAGTTATAATAGTTGTTTTAAAATACTTTTTGCTAATTCTAACATCTGAATTATATCAGGAATGACCTCAGGTCAATTTTTCTTTTGACAACATGTTCCATGTATGTCAGGTGATTTTTTTATTATGTGCCAGGCATTATTAATTGTCAGGTGTAGAGACTTTGGATTTCTTTATTTACCTCTGTTTTGTGTTAGTGAGCAATTAACTGGATTGGAATTGAGCTGTAAACTCTGTTTCCTGGTTGACAGCTTTGATCTCAGTTCAGATCTTTAGTATTTAATTGTGTTGCTTTGATTCTTCTCCATGCACAGATGGGTTAGGAGTCAGTCACAATTATGAGAAGACAGAATTTAGGCATTCCCTTTCTGATATTCTGCCTCTCTTACCAGTGGCTATAGTTGCCCCAGATTCAAGATTTTGGTTCCTTTGGCCAGAAAACTAGTTTTCTCATCAGCACCCATAATGTCCCATGTGCCATGCTGCATCGGTTTGTTATTGCAATATATCAGAAGTGGGTTGACTTTTATAAAGGGAACTTATTACATACAAGTTTACAATTCTAAGGAAATAAAAATATCCAAACTAAGGTATCCAGGGAAAGATACCTTGACTCAAGAAAGGTTGATATACCCAGAACATCTCTGTCAGCTGGGAAGGAACATGGCTGGTGTATGCTAGTCCTTTGGCTTCTGGTTTCAAACAGCTTCCCTGGGGGTGTTTTCTTTCTGCATTTCCAAACCTCTGGTCTCATATCAGCTCTGTCAGCTCTAAACTCTCTCCAAAATGTTTCCCCTTTTAAAGGACTCCAGTAAATTAATCAAGACACACCTTAATGGGCAGAGTCACAGCTCCATCTAATCAGGAGTCCACATCCACAATTGAGTGGATTATGTCTCCATGGAAATAATCTAATCAAAAGTTCTCACCCTGCAATAGTTAATCAGGATTAAAGGATGTGGCTTTTCTGGGATACACAACACTTTCTAACCAGCACACCTGCTAACAGTGCTTGACCTCAGGTTACAATATGTAAAACTGGAAATAATTACATACAACTCCTTTCCTTTGGACATGAACTTTCCAAAATAATATACTTGCTTCTGTATATATAATGTACAGGATATATATACTCTCCACTGCCTTCAGGTAGCCATTTTTGTATTATATCTAGAGTTTATAGTTATTTCTTCAGGTGAGAAGTCTGGCTGGATATTACTCAGCTATCACCTTCCATGAATATAATTTTTCATATCAGTTTTTATGCTTGATAAGTTTCCCCTCAGTTCATGATCAAGACATTTTAATTATTGATCTTTTCAAATTTTTGATAGTAACCATTGGCAAGAAAATGTATTCACACTGGTAGGTGATAAAAAATTTCAAATCATTTTTACCACTGTTCAAAAACTGTAATAATTGAAAGTATATTTAAAGAAGCTAGCAGATCCTCTTTTTTTTATCCACCAACAAATGTAATGTTGAAATTTCTTGTGATAATGCAAATGGGTTTCAATTCCTACAGAATGTTTTCATACCAAGTATTTCAAAATAATGATGATGCTCTAATTAGTAGGATACACATACATTGTTAGAACAGTCACCCTGCAGCTAGCCTGAATGCCACTCAAAGGGCATATTAGCTGCCAAAGCTCAAGTCAGGGCTCCCTGGAGCTGCTCTGCTAGGAGCACCTGCTGATACTTCAGCATCTTCAACTCTGATTCCTGCACCTTGGCCTGTGCACCTGAATCATTAGGTATTTGGAATATAAACTTCATTAGAAGGTCCATTGACTCTTTGTCCATGATGGTTGGGGGTACACTATACAGCTGGCTGCAGAGTAGATGTCCCAGATGTAGAGAAACTCCTTGGCTGCTCTTAGAGAATTAGGGCAAAGCAGCAAGCATTGTGTGTAACTCATCATGCTCAATGCTTACTGGGAGTTGGGGCCCAACTCTCAAGCCTCCTTCTGCTCATTCCATCTTCTCAGGAACCCCCATTAGGCTATTCATTACTTCCATACCCTGGCCTAGGTGCTCTGGTGGCTTTGGGCTTTACGTAAATGCTCAGAGTGGTAAGGAGATCAATATATATTTATACATCCGTATGCCCAGAAAGAGATCTTCACTTGGTAAATGCCGACAACTGGTACTGCTGTTGAAATACGGACATACTTCCACAGTAGATAGTAAAAAGCCACAGCTTTTTATTGTTCAACCTCCTACCCCCACCCTGACTTCACCAACCTCTTCCTGGAAACCCTCCTCACCGTCTTCCTTCTGTGTACTAATTTCTAGTGCTGCTTGGGTTGTTAAACCTTTCAGTGTTTCTCAAACTTTAATGTGTCTAAGAATCACTTGGAATCTTGTTAAAATGCAAATTTGGATTCAGTGGTGGTTGGTGTAGAGAGCAGATTCTGCATTTCTAACAACTTCAACTGATGTTAAAGCTGGGGGTCTGCTGGCATTTTGATATCTACCTCTGAATGTATTGCAAGGCACCGATTAGGAAGTTCGCCCAGTGGTCATAAATGTGGGTTCAGGGATCTGATCACCTGCTAATTAGCTTTGAAATATTGGGCAAACCAGTAAAATTCTCTAGTCTCAGTATCTTCATCAGTATATGAAAATAATAGAACGTATTTCATAATGAGGCTGTTGCAATGATTAACGAGGTAACATGTACGAGAGTTTAGAACAGTACACAGTATCTATTAGGGTCTCAATAAATATCAGGTTCTGTTATTATGCCTCCTTTCAGGTTGCTTACAAGTTTATACTGGAGAGACAGGATTTTGCAATTAAGGAGAAACACCAATATATCATCTGATAAACTGAATATAATCAGATTCCAAAATGTCTTATACAACAAATGAGTCTTCCATTGGTGTCAGGGAAGTTTTCTTAAAAAAGGTGGACCATGAAGGTTGAAATATATTTATATAGCTGTAAGATTTGCCCCCATGGCACAGAACCTCGAATCCAGATGCAGCACTAGAAATTAGTACACAGAAGGAAGACGATGAGGAGGGTTTCATATACCCACACTGAACTGATGATTTCCCCACCTCAGCCATTCCATCTTCAGTCTTGCCCCATTTCACTTGGTAGCAGTTGTATAGGCTTAAACCTTCAGAGACATCTTTGCTCTTTCTCTTTTTCTCTCACCCCACAATCAATCCATCTGCAAATCCTGTTGACTCTACTTCTTCGATATATCAGAATCTGACCTTTCTTCATTATAACTGACCTTCATGCTTCCACCTTTACCCCCTTCAGTTTATTTTTGACACAGAGCCAAAATAATCCTTTTAAAACATACGTCATATCATGCTCATCCTCTGTTCCAAAACCTCTAATGGTTTCCTATTTCCCTTAGAAGAGAAGCCAAAATCCTTCCAACATCTTGCTTAATCTGTGGCATCTTCACCCCCTCTTTGATCTCTTTCTTCATCATTCTCCCTCTCAACCCTAACTGACTCCTGCTCACACAGGGCTTTCTGTTTCTTGACCATACTTGGCAAGATCCTTTCTTAGGGCCTTCCTTTTGTGTAGAACTCTTTCTCCCTTGATTTCTACTTAGCACAATACCCCCTTGCCCTTCTTCTTCAAGGCTTCACTCAACTCTACCTGCTTAGTGAGGTCTAGCCAGACCACCCTAATTAAAACTGCAACCTACCACCTAACCTTAGCATCACCTTCTAATATGCTGTACAATTTAGTCATTTTATGATGATTATTGCTTACTATCTACTTTTCTCTGCTAAAATAAATGCTCCACAAGAGTAAGGATTTTTAAAAATCTTTTTAGTTCATGAACCTATCTAAGCCCAGTGCCTAAAACAGTGATCAACATCTAGTAGGTACTCAACAGATATTTGTTACTTCATTAAGTGAATTAGTGGAAGTAATGGGTTGGCATAAAGTGGCAAATGAAGAAGCCAAGAGAATATACTGGTGATTATACAGTGGCCCAGAATGGCCTCTATTCCTGCCCTTTCTTGAATATTTTTCAGCTTTTCCAAGGCTTACCTGCGTGTAGATCTCATAAGTAAAACTCCTATTCTTGTGGTAATTTGCGTGACCTCCATTTCCTGCAACCAAAATGTCCCTAACTAAAATAATCATATTTCTTCCCTGCCTGTGAATCCATAGACCCTGCTTATGTGCTATGTGCTGAGAAGAGACCAAGATTAACTCTAATCTTGAGAGTTTGGAAAGAAGAGGAATCCAACAAAGGCATCTGAAAGGGCAATGTGTGAAGAACTCCTATAGTGTCTTGAATGCCAAATGGAGAAAGGAAATGCATGAGGAGAAAGTGAAAAATGTTGTTGATTCATGAAATGAAAAATAAAGTGAGAATGGGCCATTGGATTTAGCAACATGGAGGTTGTGAATGACTGACGAGAGCAGTTTCTGCAGAGTGGAAGGTGTGAAAGCTCTACTCAAGTCCATAGAGAGAGGAAGTGGAGGAGGACAGGAACTATAGACATGGGATACAGACAACTTTTGGGGGAATAGCTTTAGGGAAAGAGCTGCATTTTTGTGTGCATGTCTCCTGAGAGTCTTTTCCTCTCTGCCTATCCTGGCTCACTCCTGGGCACAAGGGCATCACCCTGCTAGACCCAAGGAAATTGATGGGGCTCACTAAGCTCCTGGCTTCCCAGAAGGGTCCCATACTGTTTCTCCTCTGAGGCCTTGCTGTCTCCTTGGGATTATAGATGAGAAAAGAAGAGGTAGAAATTGACTCTACTTAAGATCCTGCCACACCAGCTGATTGGGGTGGAGCTAAAAATAGAAATTAAATTGCTATGGAAAAGTTAAAAGGTTTTATTTCTTGCCCCCCTGAATCTGTTATCTACATTTGGTATCCAGTACACTGAATTTACCAAACATGACACTTCCCTTGTTACTCTCACTTTTGCTCTCTCTCTCTCCCCATATATATATGGAGAACATATATATATATATACATGTTCGTTTTTTTCTCCTCCCTCCAGATCTTTGTCTGGCTAAATTCAAAGGTCTCAGCTTGGTCACGCACTTCTCTGAAAATCTTCTCTAATCTACCCCTGTCACAAGACAAGTTCAGGTGATACCTTCTTTCTATTGCTCCACAGCACCCTTTGTTTATCCAATGGGAATTTTCAACACTGTTTATTCATTTTCCTCTTAACTCACTCTCTTCCCCCGCAGTCTGTTAACCCCTTTCTGCAGAGACTGGATCTTGTCACTGTGACGTGCCCAGGGCTATCACAGTGCCTAGAATGCAATAAGGACCCAATAAAAGGTGGAATGGATGGGTGATTGTACAACCATTCCAGAACCCAGTTCCCTCATTTTGCCTTCATTATCCACATCTAAATCTTTTTAAAGACTATTGTAAACACTCCAGATCACCTGCATACCTAATGATAGTTAACAAGATGGTTTAAAAACATTTTTTTTTCATATCCAATAAAGGAAGTCATAAAACATACTGTCCAAGACCCATCTTCAGGCTTTAAAGAACTTATAGTGTATAGTAGATCCCTAGGCCTGGCATAGAGTAGACCTTCAATAAATACTTGTTGGCTGAATAAAAGAGCATTTGAACAGAATGCTGAATGAATAGATAAATGAATGGATGGTGAATGATCAAGAATAGCTAATATTTTGCTGATCTGGCTCCAGATGATAGAAAACCCATGGATTGTCAGATTTGTGAAGGTTCTCCGCTCATACAGTCCGTCATTATTCTGCAGTTGAGGAGAGTGGGACCCCAGAAGTATTTCTCTCCTAGTATAATCCAGCTTGCTAGCTCCATGGTCAAGAACAAAACACAACCTAGCAAGTTCTTTGCTTATAAGCCACGCAGTGTGCACCTGCATATGTCAAAGAAATGATACTAAATTTTTCAGACATTTTTTGTTTAGCTAATAGACAATGCATTTTGTCTATAGTGTCTATAATGTAGACTTTCAAAAAATTATAGTCTGTTATTCAGACAACATTCAACTAGTAAAAGTTCACTTGTAGTAATGAATGGAATTAAGCAACGCAGCAAAGCATGCAGACAGATTATTGTTTTGAGTGTGTACTGTAAATTTCTTGGGGATTAAAAAATTTCATTTTCTCTGTTTATTTGTTTACTGATAGCACTGGCTAGAACAGATGCTTTATATACATGTTGTTAAAAATTTAAAGATTGGCTGAATAAATAATACAAATATCAGCTTGATATGATTATATCACATACTGTGATCCCTACCTGTCTATACCATCTCTCTCTCTCTTTCTCACTCGCTGTCTCTGCCTTTATCATCTCATCTTTCTACCTCTCTGTCACCCCTTTTTCGTCTATCTCTATCTACTTATACCTATCACCTATCTTTCATCTATCTATCTATCTCTTTCATTTATCTCTATCTAATCTATTTATCATCATCATCTTTCTCATCTCTTTCTCATCTATCTCTATCTAGTCGTCTCACTATTTAATCTAGCTATCTAAATAGAAACTATGTTGAGGACTAAGAAAAATCATACTATACAAAAGGAGGCTTGCATAATGTGGCTATCCAGAAAGCTAGCAGCTAGCTCTAAGTAATGAATAGCAGTCTGCTATTTAAATTTCTATCCTTATCTTATGTGGTTAACTGATCTTGGACAAACCTAATAGGAATCAGTGTTGGGTCCACCATCAATTTATCACAACCCTCTGGAAAATGTTTATGTATTTGTGCTGTACAGCTTCTTAAAGAAACAAGTTACATCTGTTTATTGTTGCCTATTGTTTTCGTTTGTTAAATGCTGCTGGAATGCAATATACAAGAAATGGAACAATTTTTAGAGACGGGATTTATTAAGTTACAAGTTTACAGTTCTAAGTCTATAGAAACATCAAAACTAAGACATCCAGAGAAAGATACCTTGACTCTGAAGAAAGGGCCAGATGGTGTCTGCGTTTCCTCTGGCACATAAGAAGCAGATCGCTGGCTTCTGCTGGTCTGTTCTTAGCTTCTCTGGGGCAGAACTCTGGGTTCTGGCCTGCTTAGTATTTCATGGGAAGGCACATGGCAATATCTGCTGGGCTCTGCATCTGCAAACTTCCATGTCTAGGTGTCTGCTCTCTCTGTTAGCACTCCAGGCATCTCCAAATGTCTGTGTCTCTGTTGGCTCTGAAGCAACTGTGCTTTCTCCAAAATGTCTCCCCCTTTAAAGGACTCCAGTAAACAAATCAAGACCCACCTTGAATGGGTGGAGTCAAATCTCCATCTAATCAAAGGTCACACACACAATTGGGTATGGCACAACTCCATGGAAGCAACCTAATGAAACTGCTAGCCCATCCCTTAAAAGTTTCACACGGGTGTGTCACATCTCCATGGAAACAATCCAATCAAAGTTTCCACCCTACAATATTGAATCAGGACTAAAGAACATGGCTTTTCTGGGGTACAGAACAGTTTCAAACTGGCATAGCTATCTAAAAAAGTGCTGTCTTTTCTTTGTCCTAAGATTATTTTCCTCATATTTGAAAATGGAAAGAGAGGGTAGGGATGGCTGATTTTACAATTACGTCCATGTATACTTTTCCATGATGCAGAGATGAAATTGGAGGAAACAGTCTCCTCTTTGTTATTTGATGCATTGTGGAAAATGTTTGTTTTCTTCCAACAGATTATGCATGTAACTTGGTCTGTCTTCTGAGACAGATTGTACAAAGACTGGTTGTGAGTCATCAATTTTTCTGATACAACAAACAAGATTTGTGACAAATACTGACATCTCTGAGGATTTGCTAAGATCAGTACTTCCGCTTTTGTCCTTTTGTTTTATATTGTGAGATGTTATCTTACTGACACCCATTTGAGGGTTTAATTTGCTGACAGAAGATTGGGTGTTATGTAAGCAGAGGAGGTTTTGTTTCCCTGGTTCTGCTGTTTCCCTGTGTTTCCAAGTTGGTTATACATAAGAGAGATCATTGGTGAGTCTTCAATCTTTTCTTCCTCTGCATGCCCTCAGCTCGTGGCCGCTGTTCCACCATGGGCTGATGCTTTGTTTTGGTGTCTGTCTCTGAGTGTGAGATTGTGAGCACTGGAAGCACAAGGTCAATGATCTAATTTTACCCATAGCGCCCAGCATGTTGTCCACTCAGGGCTCAATACATGAATTGTATTGACGAATGAATGACAACATCAACCAATACTTTATTATAGACAAGTGACAGACCCTTTTTAAGAAGAAAACTGATGTCCAAGTGGATATGCAGGCTACTCAGTATAGCATGTCTTTTCTCCTTTTTATTTGATGTGCCATCCATTGATTAAGCATATTCACAATTACTTTTGACACCTTCTTAATGGGGTTCACCCCAGCAGCAATTCCTGAGAGGAAGGTTGAGTATGTGTAGTTTATTTGGGAGTTGCAGGAGCATGGCAGGGTAACGGGAAGGTGAAACAGGAATAAAAAAAAATGAGTCAAAAACAATCACCCACCGCAGTGGGTAACTGAAACATAATCCTGCTGGGAGTCTTTAGGAAATGCTGTAAAAAATGCACTTTACAATGTTCCCAGCCAAGGAGCAAAGGAGCTGCATACTTTTAGTCCCACACCCATCAGTCCTTGGTTAAGGTATGTAAACATTTGGGGAAGATATTTATTCCCAGTCACTTCATCAACATATATGTGGGCTGAATGGGTTCTGGAGATTCAAGACCAGCTATCCAACAAAGATGCAGGTGCTGGCTGCTGGAAGTCAGGTCTATATGCACAGAAATGACAACAGAATCCCAGAGGCTATGGGTGGCACACCAACAGGCTCTACCACCAAGACCATAAAGTGCTAATTCAAAAATGACCGTTCACTTTACGTACATTTTTTACTTGTATATTTTAATCTCTGTTCATGTAGGCAGATGCACTTTTATGGGTGAGATAATACATGTGAGCGCATCTTGGAATGTACTTCATAAACTGTAAAGTATGATACAAGTATATCATTATTATCATTATTGTAATTATTATTATGATGATAACTTGATTATAGCTATCAGCACTTGAGAGTGTTAGTAGAATGCATTTCTGAGAAGAAAAGCAAGAAGAGAAATTTATATACAATTCCAGTTACACGTAATTAATAATTGTCTGAACCCAGTTTCAGTGGCTTGCTTGAATCAATTTAGAAATGAAAGCAGAAAAATCATTTGTGCATTTGGTGATTGCTTTCCCCTTGGGGAACAATGACCAGTGAGATCTCTACCAGGGTCTTATATGTTTATAAAATATTTTAAATGGTATATTCTTGAGTTTCTTGCTTGATCCTCTGGCTGGCCCATAACTAGGCCCTTAGATCTGAATTTGATATCTAACTCTTTCACTTGTTTGCTTTTACACATGCCTGATCCCGTTTGACATCTTTATTTTTATTTGAACCCAAACAGAGACCTCTGAAGTCATATTTTTAACTTCCATTCAACATTGAATGTATCTACTATCTGGAGTCTTGCCTACTCTTTTGACCTAATTCCCTTGAATTTAAGTGTTCAGATAAACCCTCTGCTCTGATTTGAATTCATCCATCTTATGTCCGTGATATTTAGTGACTTAAACTGCTTAGCCCATCTCTGGAAAGTTTCACTCTTTCTACCTACATCAGT
The DNA here is from genome assembly GCF_023851605.1 of Tamandua tetradactyla. NCBI lineage: Eukaryota > Metazoa > Chordata > Mammalia > Pilosa > Myrmecophagidae > Tamandua > Tamandua tetradactyla. The sequence goes on along the minus strand of NC_135349.1, from coordinate 13,717,714 downwards.
TCCCAAAGTTATTATCCCACTGACCTCAACATGTTCTCTCCTTTGCCCCAGCACTCCCAGAATGCCTTTCTGCTGGGGCTAAACCCATGACAGTTCCCCTTCAGTCAGGGAGTTGGCAGTGTGAAGGAGAGGAAGGGGTGAAGATGAAATGGAATTATCAGGATTTGTGACTGATTGGGCAAGGGAGAGAGGGGCGGAGAGGAAAAGAAGGTGTCAAAGATGATGGATTAGGTGGGTGTTGGTGCCTTCAACCAAGATAGGGCATGTTAGGGGAGAAGCATATCTGAGCCAAAAGATATGTAGATACAGATAGATTTTTTTTTCCATCAAGTGAGATGCAATCAACAGCATCAAAAAAAAAAAAAAAAAGGTGCAATCAATAGCATCAAACCTGGCTGTAAGATTGTTTCAATTGATTGACAGCACAATTACAGATGACAGAGGATTATTTTCCTGGTCATCCTGCTAATAGAGCTTAAATTTAGTGACATTCAAAAACTAATAAGATATCTTTCCTATTGATAGCATGTCTAGAGTTTTGAGAGGATTCTCATTTGGTGAAAGGCATGGGGAGATATTTCATGGTTATAAATCAATCCTATTTAATTGGAAATCAAAAAATCCTCACTGCATGTAACCAGGAAGGGACCTGAAAGCACTTAGATTGGGTGAAATCTAGCAACAATTCCAAGAGTTGTGCCAGGAGACCTGGGGAAAGATTATCTCGTGGTACCTGTTTTCTGGACTAATGGTGCTGGCACTGCTGATTCAATTAGATTTAATTTGATTTTCTTGCTTGATCTTCTGGCTGGCCCATAACTGAAAACCTGAAAATTTGCTCACATTACAATTGTCCTCAGACAAAGACCTCATGGATTCACAGAGCAATCTACACCATAGCTATCCGTTTCCCATCTGTTCTCTGTGTACCTTAACTGATAGCTATTCAGGCATTTATTTTAGATAGCAGTGCTGTCACAAAGTGAGGGTTCCTTTGAGATCCAAATTGATAGCTTTGGAAATTTATTCTTTGACAGAGGTCTATGGAGGGCTCTTCTCATTTGGAAGAAGAAGAGGAAGAAAGAAAAGAAATGTTCACAAAACCTTCACAGTCCTCTTTCATCTCCCAAATTACCAAAAATATTCTAGGAAGAATGGCCCTTTTAGGTTCACCTGACGTTTCAGCAGTATAAGTAATTTCTGATTATTCCTAGTTTCTTTGTTTGAATCTGGTGTATGACCCAATAGAATCGTTTCCCACTGAGTGGAGCTGATGTGATTTCAAGTGAGATATATTAAAAGGAAAAATGAAGACATCAAATAGATACAGAAAAAGAAGTGCCAATTCTGTCTTTGAGGGTGTAGCTTCCAGATGAGGGAACTGGCACGGGAGAGACAGTCTTGAGATATAAATGGCCAGAAAGCTCTATGCCTCGAAGCTTAGAGACTAATCGCAGGGAATATTTGCTGAGGTCTTATATTGTGCTAAGCTAAGCACTGTTCTAAGTACTCTGAGTACTTTAAGTAATGTTCTAAATACTTTCTTTTTATCATACCATATCACGATTTAGGTCCTATTATTCCAATTTTATAGATAGGGAAACTAGGGCACAGTGAGAGAAGTAACAGAAAAAGCCCACAAACCACATAGGATTTGAATCCAGGCTGTCTGACTCCAGAGTCAGTGTTCTAATCACTATGGGACATGGTCTTATTCTAGAATATAGGTCAGTGGCATATCAGCTCAGCTCCCTTGACTCTGGAAAGTGAAATCTCCTCAATGTGAGATGTGGAATACACAACCATCTAGAAGATAAAAGGACTTTATTAATGCTAGGAAAATTTGAAGGGTAAAGATTTAGAGGAACAAATGATCTGGCATTTAACCATGGGAAAGTATTTAATCAAGTTTTGCTGACTTAACTGATGATTTTCGAATGGGTGGCTTTAATGATCTATTTTTGGTAATTTGTAATTTTTTTTTATCATGAATAAAACCAACATCTACAAATAGATAAGTAACCCCTGGGTCAGGAATTTATCTCCGAAATGGTTCTGCCACATTTATGAGATAATGTGGGAGATGCCAGTATCTCCCACAAGGCTTTACATGGTTTATGAGATCACAGAAGGAGCTCAATAAATATTGGTTAATTCAGCTAGATTAGTGGCTGAAGATGTTAAGTGATTTATCACTGCATGTGCTAAATATGTATGTAGCATTTTTAAGAATGGGAGGGGATAGAAGTGGTGCTCAGTAAATATTGTTATTTAATTAAATTTAAATACTTTGCAATAGGAAGAATTCTTTCTTTTTGAAAGCAGGAAAATAAGAAGAAGGGGGAAAAAAGGATTTTTCCACAATCTCTGCCTAATGATGGAGATGAGGGTGGGCAGAGCCAAAGGGATTATGATGAGAATGACTTAAATGGTAGAATGGTCAGCTCTTGTCTACAGGTTTACAGAAATGAAATTAAACTTTGGCTTTCTATTGCAAAACAATAAGCAAATTGAAGGCCAATTATACCAGCTCATCAAAAAAAGCTGGTGAACTAAAGAGGATTTTGCATTTCTGAGTAGAACGACTTTTCAGATGAAAGAACTTATTACAAGAAATTGAGAACATCTGGGCCATCAAAGACAGAATGCAGTGAATAATTGGACAATCATAGACTGGCATCCATTTGAATAAGAGGCACTTCCTCAGTTCCCACTAGGGGAAGTGTTCAATATTCCTCATTGAGGGGGAAATGAAGCTCAGCTTTTCAAGCATGAATTTCCTACCTGGTTGTTTGTTGGTATGCAAGAAATCTGTCTTATAAAACTCCATTGCATAAAATTATTCTTGTGATCACAACCAGGATACAAAAGCAGAGAAGTGGTAGACTCTGTTCTCTGAATGTCACCTACTGGCATAACTCTTACCCACTGCCCATTTTAGTCCTGGTAAACATCACCTTCATTAAAAAAAATTAAGACACTTCTTGACTATAGACCAGAAACATTCTGCTTTATCCCACACCCCACTTTTCTCCTCTCTCTCTTGCCTACAATCAGGGGCCATGCTGTTAAAATAATTCAGGTGCAGACAGTTACTTGTAACTAATTAAGAAACCCCTAGTAGGGCAAACCTTACATGAGTAAGGCTTAATAAACCTAGTCCCCAACCTGTTCCCTGTCATGCATCTCCCTTATGATGTGGTAGTGATAACGTCCCACATTTATCACATCCCATGTTCTAGTTTGCTAGCTGCTGGAATGTAATACACCAGAAAAGAATGACTTTTAAAAAGGGGAAATTAATAAGTTACTAGTTTACTGTTCTAAGGCTGAGAAAATGTCCCAGTTAAAACAAGTGTATAGAAATATCCAAGCTAAGGCATCCAGGGAAAGATAACTTGGTTCAAGAAGGCCTAAGAAGTTCAGGATTTCTCTCTCAAGTGGAAAGGCACATGGTGAACATGGCATCTGCTAGCTTCCTCTCCAGGCCTCTTATTTCATGAAGCAACCCCAGGGACGTTTCCCTTCAACTCCAAAGGTCGCTGGCTGATGGACTCTGTCTCTTTGGAATCTCGTGGCTTTCTCTCTTGTCATTCTGTCATTATTCTCTGCTCTCTCAGAATCTTCCATTCTCTTCTATAGGATTCCAGTAAACTAATCAAGTCCCATGTAGAATGGGTGGAGACATGTTTCCATCCAATCAAGTTTATTCCCCACAATTGATTGAGTCACATCTCCGGAGATAACCCAATCAAGTTTCCAACCTATAGTTCTGAATAGGGATTAAGAAACATTGCACTCACAAGATTTCTTAGGATTAAAACATGGCTTTTCTAGGGTACATAAATCCTTTCAAACCAGCACACCCTATTTTAGTGAAGCACTGAGCTGGATATCTTACAGACATGCATTGGCTCCAATCCTAATAATCCCTCTAGGTAGTAAACATTACTCCATTTTGCATGCGTTCAAGGAAACTGAAGAGCAAAGAGATGATATGGTCAGTTAGTATAGTCCAGATCAGACTATTTAATAACTCAAATGTTCAGTGGTTTAAGCTGCAGATGTTTAATTTCTTGTACATGCTACATATGTACCATGTGCAAGACTGGCAGAAGGCTCACTAGGTACCTTGGCTATGAGAGCAGCTACCACCCCAAATAATACCAGTTGCTGAGCCAGAAAAAAAAAAAAACTCTGGAGGAAGGTTTTGCACCCATGGTTAAATACTTGCCCCAGAAATGAGATTTATTCTCTTTTTTCTCAACTCACTGGCTGAGTTAGGATTAGGGCTGGTACTGGTACCTGGCCCAATCAAACATGAAGTGGGTCATGGGAGAAGGGAGGCAGAAAATGTAATCCTGTACTAAATGCCCAAGTACAGAGAGCTGGAAGTATTCACTGAGCGATACTGGCAAGAAAGATGGGATAGCATGGCAATTAAACTGCAGGTTTAGATTTTGGCTCTACCACCAGGTATGGAAACGTGAGCAAACTACTTACCCATTCTGAACTTCAGTTTCATTACTTGTTAAGTAGGGAAAATTGTGCTCTCATCACAGAGTTGTTACAAAAATCCAGTAAGTTAATGCATGCACAGAATTCAGCATAGTAACTGATAATAATTTGAACTAAGGTTTGTCTGATTCTAAATCTCCAAGTGATATTTCCACTATACCACGAGGCCAACCCTAAGTCCTACAAAACAAAAAAAAATGGGAACCATTTACCCAAACATGTCAGAAATGCAACCACCAAGATTATCCAGAAATGTCAAGGAGAACAAAGGGACCAGAGAAAAGTCTCATACACCTTGGCATGAGAAGGTAAGACAAGAGAGGGCTGCTCAAGAAAATGAAGGTAGCAATTTTAAAACATTGCCACAAACACATTCAAACTCTGTCATGGAGAGATGAGGGCTATTCCCTCTCCCCTTGAATCTGGGTAGGTCTGTGATTGTTTTGACCTAGATTACAATTGAAGTGGCAATGAGTTATGTCTCAATGCTAGGTCAAGCAGCCTCCATTTCGTTTTCTGGAACACTCACTCTTAGATGCCTGAGCCACCACTGACTACCCCAAGGTGGCTATGCTGTCAGGAAGCCCAAACACATGGAGGAGTCGCATGTGGAGTGACAGTCCCCGCTGAATCCAGTCTGAGTCCAGGCAACAGATTTCTGAGTGAAGAGCATCCAGATGTTTCCAGCCCCAGATGTTCAAGTCACCCCCAACCATCTGAGTCTTTCCAGTTTAGACCCTGGACATTGTGGAGGAAATACAAACCATTCTATTGTGCCCTACTGAATTCCAGACCCACAAAATCCATAAGCATAATAAAACGGTTGTTTTACACTACGTTTTTTTATTTTATTTTATTTTTTTTAATTTTTTTTTAAATTTTTTAATTTTTCACATGGGCAGGCACCGGGAATTGAACCTGGGTCCTCTGGCATAGCAGGCAAGCATTCCTGCCTGCTGAGCCACTGTGGCCCTACACTACGTTTTAACATGGGTTTTTATGTAGTGATAGAAAACTGGGAAGACAAGAACAGAGGTAAGGTAATTATAAGTGAATACAGAATTGTCTGGGTCAATTTCAGAGATAAAATTCTGGATTTTTACCTGATCTTAACAATGTATTTTCCTGGAGAAAATGGGTCATAGAAAGGACCAAGGGTAAAGCAGTTTCCCTTTGGCTTTGGATTTAGCCCCCAGAACTGGGCTTGCATACACACTGCTCTGATTTGATACCTGTCCCCTTGCCAGCTTCACTCACAAACTTGGTTATGCTTCTGTCCCCATTCTTGCTACAGAAATTGGATTTTTATATCTTGTCCATGTTCTTCTGCTTATCCCCAGGTTTTATCATATTTAGAGGCGATCTCTTTGCTAACTTGGCAAAGTTAACAGTGGTCTTTGATCTTCTACTTCTTTTAGATGGTCTAAAGCTAGTGTTGGCTGAGGTTTCTCAAAGCTATCTCTGTGTGTCACAGCTAAGGTTACTCTTGGAGAATCCAGGACAGTTAGGAAGGTGTACTTATTTACACTACTACTGCACAAACACAACTTCATTAGTAATTCAGAAGCCTGCTTTTCAGGTTTACTCACAACTTCTCAAGAGGGGAGGAGAGCCCTCTTCCTCCCGCTAAGTAGCTCATTTCTTCTTCCAGAAAGATGTGGGAATCATGTGCCAGGCATGCATGGCATATCATGGAGGGTGGCTGTAACCTACCACAAAGACATGGTATCACTCTTATGAGACCTTCTCAGTAAGTGAAGGATTACTTTTCCAATATCCATGTTGTAGATAGAAAAAGTACTGATCCTTCTATCACATCATTTTATTTTCTTCCAATTCTCTCCCAGATATGTTTTGATTGTCCAAAATCTCAAGCTCAGGTTATCCACCCCAATGACAAAATCTTTGTCTCCAAAATAATCTGATCTTTTTCTTTATGAAAGATATCAATATCTCTTAACAGAATAAGTCAGTTGGGGATCTTTCAGAAGATATCAATCTTAAACCCTCTCTAAGCCTCAGTTTTCCTCATCTGTAAACTAGTGACCTGGAGTGTAGATTTAAATGAGATGACACATGTCATGTTTTCATTTGGCATTAAGTTCTCAGGAAATGGTGGCTAGTTCATAGCAGCCCTATTCACAAAAGCCAAAGGATGGAAACAACCCGAGTGTCCATCAACAGATAAATGGATAAGCATAGTGTGGTATATCTATCCAATGGAATATTATTCAGTCATAAAAAGGAATCAAATTCTGATACATACTAAACCATGAATGAACCTTGAGAGCATTCCATTGTGTGAAACAAGCCAGAACCAAAAGAACAGATACCATTGGATTCTACTTACATAATAGAGCTAAAAAAAAAAGCAAGGTAATAGAGGCTGAAAGTAAATTAGAGGTTAGTAGGAGCCCAGGAGAGGGGGAGATGGTCAGTTATTGCTTAATAGGTACAGAGTTTGTTAGGGGTCATGAAAAAGTTATGGTAATGCATGACGGTGAGAGCAGCACAATATTGTGAATGTAGTTACAAACTCTGAAGTCTACATTTAAAAATGGCTATATATGTTACCACAACAGATAAATTTGTCTGTTTCACTAAGGTTGTCAAGTTATTTTAGAGTGATAATATTTATATTTTTAATTTATAATTTTATCATATTCCAATTCTGACTTGTTTATGATCTCCTTTATTTTTATTTATCAATGTTTTTGTGGTTATATTTATTATATAACCTAGCTCTTTAAAAAAATAGAGAAATGGGGGAGGTTCTTATTATTTCCCTAATAACAATCCCCCTTCTCTGGGGGCATTAAAGAACGCTTGACTGCCCAGCTTCATTTGACACTCTCTAAACAGCCTTAGCCTCATATTCCAAGAACCCAAGTTTTAGTGCTCAGTTTGGAGAAGTTAACACAAGGGTGTAACAGGGTCTATTTTCAAAGACTGGTTGAAAACTGACCTGGGTTAGTTCCCAGAATTTAGGTCAGGAGGCACCTTTACATGTTCCTTCCTGTTTCTGGGGCTGCTGTTAATCTGGAAGGTTCTGGTCCTGATGGTGTCAGCAGATTTTTCAGGGGCAGGTCGGAGGCTCATGAGAATCAGCAGTTTTACTTCACCATGGTTTCTACAAGAGCATGTTTTTGCCTCATTTCATCCGAGTTCACTGGAACGGAATAATTTCATGGTAACAGCAATTTAGACCCTTGAATTTCTCATGGCCCTTGGACTAAATCATAAATCAACTCCTGCTCACCCATAATGGAGCCCCCACCTGGATCTTACAGAGACTTCTGAAAGATAGAGTAGACATTTTGGTAAAGCCTATGAAATATCCAGACAGGTAGTTAATTTTCTGACTCCTTCCTTATTTAATCCATGCCAGCCATGGCTGGAAATAATAAGCCTTTTCATATCTTTTTTTCTTTTAGAGGTTTAGGGAAATGAAGTAACTCACTCAAAATAAAATAAAAATATCTGCTAGTGGAGTTGTCTGGACAACAACCCTGATCACTTGACTTTCTACTTCTGTGTCTTTCTACCACACCGTGCTTCTATGCTTGCATACTAAATGTCAGTACAAGGACTTGGTGATTGATTTGCGAGAATGGAAAAACTGGAATCCGAAAACGTATATAGAGAAATATGGTTAAATAATGTCTATTTGATAAAAAAAAAACAGACACTCAAAACTGGATGATGTAGCTGAGGTTGACTGATTCAGTTCGATGTATTTATGCTGGACACCTCCTGAACAGAGGACAGGAAGGGAAGGGCACTAGGGGGTCAACAGGTGCATACCGATGGTGCAAAATGCATGATCCTGTCTTTCTTGGTGAATTATGAAAATCTTAATGATTCCATATGAGAAGCTGGCAATCAATGTACACAAAGTACAATCTTAGGAGTTGCTAAAATATTTAAATATTCCTGTGTTGACTAATAAATAGCCATTGCCTTTGCTATGTGGCTCTTTTTCACTATGGCTCCTCCTCTGGACCACTCCCCAGTTTCCCCACCTCTAGCAACTAAACACTTAATGTGTGGCACAGGAAAAAGTTTCCAGGTCCCCTCATGTGCTAAGACAGACATCGCGTATGGATATTTTATTTTACTATTTTAATATATGTATTTTCTTTACATTGCACCAAGTCTTTCACAGGATGAGTTGTATACTAATAAATGAATACAATAACAGATTGATTGTCCAATTATTTCAAAGAAATATCTATTATATGCCTTGGTGTATGATATAGAAACATTAAAGCTTATTATAGTCATCATCTTGTCAAAAGATGAAAAGTTCCTATTACATGACTTTGGCATTTAGCTACTTGTTTCTTTTAATAACGAATGATAATTGAACAAATAATCACCCTATTTTCTGTCAACCTCTTCTCCCACATTTAGCTAATAATAAGGACTCAAAGATTTGGAAATACTTGTTGTGTAGATTAGACTCTAGATATCATGTATGATTGAAATATTCTGTAATTTAAGAAGAAAACCTCAGAATCTTCATTTTCCTCTCCATATATCCATTATCCAATGAAGTATCTTAACACAGTTTTCAGGGCATCTGTATGTTTAGAACGATACAACTATCTGCTTTTCATGGCTCTCAAACTTGAGCAGGCATCAACATCATCTGGAGGGCTTAAAACACATATTGCTGCTTCCCATCCCCAAAGTATCAGATTCAGTAGGTCTTAGGTAGAACCCAGGAATTTGCATTTCCAACAAGTGAATGGCTAGACACCACACACTGAGAATCGCTGCTGGGCTTGAGAATCATTGCTGGGTTGTCTACGAAGTAAGAAGATCTGTTTCATGTGGGGTGATAAAGACTTTATTGTAGGCACTTCCGGAGAAGATGGCGGCTTAGTAAGACACGCGGATCTTAGTTCCTCCTCCAGAACAGCTACTAGGGGAGTAGAAATGATGCAGAACAGCTCCCGGAGCCACGACAGAGATCAAAAAGACAGCATACCCCATCCTAGAATGGCTGACTGGCTGAGAGAACCCGCTCCGATGAGATCACTGAGGTGCGTGGGCTTCCCCGGGCTGGGGCGGCAAGCGGCCGGAGTCCCTCCCTTCCTCCTTCCCGGGCCAGCTGGGACAATTAGACAGGCGGTCCCCTCAAGCTGCGGCGGCTGGCGCGCCCCCCACACGTGGCCCCCCGGACCAACTGGGAGAATTGGATCAGAGATCCCCAGGCCGCGGAGAACGGTGACCGGGGTCCCTTCCAAACATGTGACTTCCTGGTCCGGCTGGGAACAGTGCACTCTCCGGGGCCACAGCGGCTGGTGCCCTCCCGCCACGCTTGGCGCCCCGGGCTGACTAGGAGATTCGGACGGGCGCTCTCCTGGGCTGCGGTGGCCGGGGACCCTCCCCGCGTTCAGATCCCCGGGCCAGCTGGCACTCTTCCAAGCCGTTTCAGCTGGTGAAACTCCCCCAGGGTGAGAGTTTTTAAAAGTTAAGGGACCCACAGCACCTTTTACTGGTGGGACCCGCAGACAAACGTGTGCCACGAGCGCCACCTACTGGGCAGGATAAGAAAAACAGAACCCAGAAATTTCACAGAAAAATCTTTCAACCTGTTGGGTCCAACACCCAGGGAAATCTGACTAAATGCCCAGACACCAGCAGAAGATAATGGATCATGCTCAGAAAATTGAAAATATGGCCCAGTCAAAAGAACAAACCAATCGTTCAAATGAGATACAGGAGCTGAGACAACAAATGCTGAATACGCGAACAGAAATGGAAAACCTCTTCAAAAACGGAATCGATAAATTGAGGGAGGACATGAAGAAGACATGGGCTGAACAAAAAGAAGAAATAGAAAAACTGAAAAAACAAATCACAGAACTTATGGAAGTGAAGGATAAAGTAGAAAAGATGGAAAAAACAATGGATACATACAATGATAGATTAAAGAGACAGAAGATAGAATTAGTGATTTGGAGGATGGAACATCTGAATTCCAAAAAGAAACAGAAACTATAGGGAAAAGAATGGAAAAATTTGAACAGGGGATCAGGGAACTGAAGGACAATTTGAACCGCACAAATATACGTGTTGTGGGTGTCCCAGAAGGAGAAGAGAAGGGAAAAGGAGGAGAAAAACTAATGGAAGAAATTACCACTGAAAATTTCCCAACTCTTATGAAAGACATAAAATTACAGATCCAAGAAGTGCAGCGCACCCCAAAGAGAATAGACCCAAATAGGCATTCTCCAAGACACTTACTAGTTAGAATGTCAGAGGTCAAAGAGAAAGAGAGGATCTTGAAAGCAGCAAGAGAAAAACAATTTGTCACATACAAGGGAAACCCAATAAGACTATGTGTAGATTTCTCAGCAGAAACCATGGAAGCTAGAAGACAGTGGGATGATATATTTAAATTACTAAAAGAGAAAAACTGCCAACCAAGACTCCTATATCCAGCAAAATTGTCCTTCAAAAATGAGGGAGAAATTAAAAAATTCTCAGACAAAAAGTCACTGAGAGAATTTGTGACCAAGAGACCAGCTCTGCAAGAAATACTAAAGGGAGCACTAGAGTCAGATACGAAAAGACAGAAGAGAGAGGTATGGAGAAGAGTGTAGAAAGAAGGAAAGTCAGATATGATATATATAATACAAAAGGCAAAATGGTAGAGGAAAATATTATCCAAACAGTAATAACACTAAATGTTAATGGACTGAATTCCCCAATCAAAAGACATAGACTGGCAGAATGGATTAAAAAATAGGATCTTTCTATATGCTGTCTACAGGAAACACATCTTAGACCCAAAGATAAACATAGGTTGAAAGTGAAAGGTTGGGAAAAGATATTTCATGCAAATAACAACCAGAAAAGAGCAGGAGTGGCTATACTAATATCCAACAAATTAGACTTCAAATGTAAAACAGTTAAAACGGACAAAGAAGGACACTATCTACTAATAAAAGGAACAATCAAGCAAGAAGACATAACAATCATAAATATTTATGCACTGAACCAGAATGCCCCAAAATACGTGAGGAATACACTGCAAACACTGAAAAGGGAAATAGACACATATACCATAATAGTTGGAGACTTCAATTCACCACTCTCATCAATGGACAGAACATCTAGACAGAGGATCAATAAAGAAATAGAGAATCTGAACATTACTATAAATGAGCTAGATTTAACAGACATTTATAGGACATTACATCCCACAACAGCAGGATATACCTTTTTCTCAAGTGCTCATGGATCATTCTCAAAGATAGACCATATGCTGGGTCACAAAGCAAGTCTTAACAAATTTAAAAAGATTGAAATCATACACAATACTTTCTCAGATCATAAAGGAATGAAGTTGGAAATCAATAATAGGCGGAGTGCCAGAAAATTCACAGATACGTGGAGGCTCAACAACACACTCTTAAACAACGAGTGGGTCAAAGAAGAAATTGCAAGAGAAATTAGTAAATACCTCGAGGT